>NC_089808.1:38784420-39156920 GCF_029633855.1 Hoplias malabaricus | reverse complement strand
TTCTTCCTGTTACAGCTCAGTGGAGCATCACAGTGATTTTGAATCTGTAATTTTATCATAAAAATATAACGTAGTGTTCCTTTAAAGGAGCAATCAGTCATTGTCTTCACTGCTTCTTCTTCACCTGATTAAACAGCTCTTACACTGACACCTAGAGGCCGGGGTGTGTCCGAGATTCAGTTTCTAAACTGTTTCAGTCGGAGACGACACACGTCTGATTCCGCGCTGATTCAGTAACAAACTAAACACACCTTTTACACGTTTCTCCGTTTTCCTTTTTGTGAAATCTGTTGCCATCGTTTCTTCATCCCACAACAGACACACACTCATGTGGATCGCAGGCTTTAAAAGAAAGAGACTCTAATATAGCTCTCAGACGACAGCAGAGTGTTGATGGCAGCTTTAACAGCCTCTGAGACACTGTTCTGAAAGGGTTCTTTGAACCACGAGTTTCATTGCTTTCTTTTTGGATCCTGCAGTGCCCCACTGCCACTGGTGGGGGCGGTGTTACAAAACCAAACACGATTCGCTTCTTATTAAAGTCAATAGCGTTTGAGCAGTTAATCACCCTCCGCTGGGTGTGACCTGGCAGTGGGGCGCTGCAGGATCCAAGTAGAAAGCAATGAAATTACAAAACGGAAGAAAGCAATTGTCAATTACACTGACACCTAGTGGCCTGGGTGTGTCAGATATACTGCACTGTGTGTGACCCGCGCTGTGGAGAATAAACAGCTTTGTTCAGGGACCACAGAGCTAACTGAGTCACGCTTCATTAACAACCACTTTCAGAAACATGGGTCGCCACCTTGTGATGGTAACAGTGACTGATTGCTACTTTAAGTCCTAAGTGTGATGTGTTTTGGATCCCTTCGCTCTCGAACTGAGTGGCTAAGTGTGCACCAGGATGAAATTAAAGGTGGAATGGGGATGAAGCGGTGTGTGTTTGAGACCGTCACTCAGAACCTGAGCAGATGTCAGTAATGTGTCATTAGTGAAGGAAAGTGTTCTAAAATCATACTTTAGTGAATGTAAATGAGGAAGAGGGTCCAGCTTCTGTCCATCAGTGGACACTTGGGTCTAACACGGTTCTGATTTTAATAAAGCATCCTGCTACAAGCATCTGCTTTTCAACAACATTTACTTAATCAGGCTTTAAATCACTTAGCATTGTTTACTTCGTTGTGTAATTATGATGCGTACGTATATTGCAGCAGGTTGTGAATATATTAACATGATTGATGCTTCTTAACAAAGCACAAAGTAACTAAAAGTGTTATGTGATGTTTAGTGATGGTGAAAATGATGGTTGCTAAGTGGTTGTTAAGGTAGTGATAGTGTTAGCTATGATATCATTTTTTTATGTTATGTTAATCCATTCAAGAATGTTAAATGGGTTGCTATTGTGCCTCTATGGTGTTGTTAAGCAGTTACTATGGTATCTCTGGTGGTGACTAGGGTATTGGTAGGTGTTTCTGCTGTATCCTAAGTAGTAACTAGAATTACAATTTCTGTTGTGTCCCTGGTGGTTGCTAGGGTGTTGCTATGGTCATGGTGGTTGCTATGGTTGCTGGGATATTGTTAGGAAATTCCCATTGTGTCTGTGGTGGTAGCTAAGATAGTGGCAAGTGGTTGTTATTGGATTTTAAGCGGTTACTAGAGTGTTGCTAGGTGGTTGCTGCAATATCTTTGTCAGTGGCTAGGGTGTTGCTAAGCACCTTCTATTGCATCTCTGGTGTTAATGCAGATATAGTTTGCTGGTTTTTATTATGTCGCTGGTGGTTTCTAGCACTTACCTGTAGTAATCCTGGTGAATGCTAGGGTGTTGCTAGGTAGTTCCTATCTCTGGTGGTAACTAAGGTATTGGTATCTTTAGTGGTTAATAGATGTTTGTTAGGTTATGATGCCCCAGTTGGTTGCTAAGATGATTCCTGGTATTGCTATGGTTTTGACTGTGGAATGTTGCCCTGTGGTTGTTATTCAAGCTGGCTTGTGGTTGCTATGGTATCCCGGGTGGTTACTAGGGTTTTTCTCTATGTTTACTGTTGTGTTCCAGGTGCTTGCCAGAATATTATTAAGTGAATTAGTGTTCCTATGGTAATTTACCTGGTTGCTAGGATGATGTCAAGTGGTGCTAAAATGTTGTTGCAATTGTAACCAAAGTGGTTGCTAAAGTAAAAGTCAATAGGGATTATTATCAGGTGTTTACAGGCAGGTTGTGATAAATATAAGGAATATGGTCGTTTGTATATAAACAAAACACAGACTTGTCTAACAGTGTTACCATGGTTATGTGTAAACCAAGATTGTTAGTAAACAACAAAACATGTTTATGCTCTAACAACATCAATAGCAGCAGTTCTAGTCTGTTCACTTCTTTTTACACAATCGACATTTTAATTCTCATCTGTATTGCTCATACTTCTCATTATGAGGTTACACCCACCAGCCACAAGTTTAAAACTACTGAACAGGTGAGTGAAGGACACTGATTTGTCTGGTTACAGCGCCCCCTTTTGATGCAGGGGAAATGGTCAGTGTAAGATTGTCCTTCACCGGTCGGTGGTTTTAATCTTGTGGCTGGTTGGTGTTTTCCCAGGTGAGAATTATGACGATGATGTCATGGGGTGTGTGTCCCGTCTGATGACCGTGTCTGAGCAGCCCATCCATTTTCAGTTCTCTCCTTCTTCTCAGAGATCGACGCTCCCAAGAACCTGCGGGTTCTAGATAAGACGTCCACCTCTCTGGAGCTGGAGTGGGACAACAGCGAGGCGGATGTGGAGGGATACCAAGTGGTGTACAGCACGCTCGCCGGAGACCAGTACGATAAAGTCACCGTCTCGCGAGGGGAAGGGACCACCACCAGGACCTTCCTGACTGGTGAGCGCTGAACAGGGGTCCGTTTCCATGGAGATGGGCTGGGTGTGTCCTGGTGAAACGGGTTTGGGTGTTAAAGGGGTAAAGATTTAAAGGTGGAGTTACAGTTCTTGGCCCAATGTTAGAGACCTGCTCATCCAGAGGTGCGGGATGGAGCTCTGTCAATCCAGAGAACACAGTTCCACAGTTCCACTGCTCCACAGCCCAATGCTGGGGGGTGTGGGGGGACTTTGAACTCCTTCACCTGGTCGCTCAGTAACCCCAAAGCACAGCCAGAAAGCACACCAGAGAACACAGCCAGGGGGGTGTACACCCCTCTAGCCCGAATGTGGCCTTGAGCACGGGGGCCTGGCTCATGTGCAGCTGCTCCAGAGTTCTCCTCTGAGGGGATGGAAGCTCCATGTTCTGTGTGGAAGTTGGAAGTTGAAGATGGTGCTTGTATGAATCCTGCTGCTGTTGATGTGAGCAGACCTTCAAAGCCAATCATATCTGGGTCTCTCTCTCTCTCTCTCTCTCTCTCTCTCTCTCTCTCTCTCTCTCTCAGATCTGCAGCCTGGCACAGAGTATGGCATCGGGATATCCGCTGTCCTTGGCACCAACCAAAGTGTCCCAGCTACAATGAACGCCAGAACGGGTGAGTTCTCTCTCTCTCACTCTCTCTCTCTCTCTCTTTCTCTCTCCCTCCCTCCCTCTTTCTCTTTCTCTCTCTCTCTCTCTCTCTCTCTCTCTCTCTCTCTCTCTCTCTTGCTCTCTCTCCCTCCCTCCCTCTTTCTCCCTCTCTCTCTCCCTCTCTCTCTTTCTCTCTCCCTCTCTTTCCCTCTCTCTCTCTCTCTCTCTCTCTCTCTCTCTCTCTCTCTCTCTCCCCTGTGTAAGAGGAGATTCCCACACAACCATTATGTGGTCATCACCAGGACACAAAGCCCTCGTTTACTGTCCGTTCATCCCTCCATCCATTAATCTCCTGCATCTCAGGAGAGAGTAGACCACACCTCGTCTGGTTCTGATTCGTGAACACCATATTGTTTACATATTTTTCATGACGATCTGACCGATGAGACGCGGTGGAATACAGTGAGAGGAAGTGGACGAGTGTGAGTGGAAACCTCCCCATCTACGGATGGTGCACAGGGACAAACGGAAAAAAGTCGTAACATCTTTTTATTTTTCACTCCCTCAGGTCTGGACATCCCTATGGACCTGATGCTGACGGACTCCACGGACAACACCATCTCACTGCTGTGGGGCGTGGTCCCGGGACCCATTGACCACTACCGTGTGACCTACACCTCGGCCAGTGGAGTGACCACGGAGGTGACCGTGCCCAAGGACATCAACCGGACCACGCTGAGCGGCCTGGAGCCCGGGACCGAGTACACCATCACGGTCACTGCTCAGAGGGGTCGCCAGCAGAGCTCCGCCGCCACCATCGACGCTTTCACAGGTAATGTCTTCTCCGGCTGTGACACCACCGTAGAACAGCATGAAGGAAATGATTCAGAGGGGTGAAGAGCTCCTGAGCTGTGGTCTCCATAGCGATAGAGCTCCAGCTGGTAATTTTTGAACGTTTTTTATCTAGTCATCCAGCATCAGTACCGAACTAATCTTAATGTGGCCACCCTCAAATCCTAACAGCAACACTGTATTGGCAAAAGTATTCGCTTGGCCCACCCTTTGCAGCTAACTCTTCTAAAAAAATGTCCACAAGGTTTAGGAGTGTGTTTAAAGCATTTTTTACCAGAAGCGCATTAGTGAGGTCAGATGCTGATGTTGGACGAGGACTGGCTCGCAGTCTCAGCTCTAATTCATTCCAAAGGTGTTCTAACAGGTTGAGGTCAGGGCTCTGTGGAGGCCAGTCAAGTTCTTCCACACTTAACTTGCTCATCCATGTCTTTACGAAACTTGCTTTGTGCACTGGACCACAGTCACGTTGGAACAGGGAGCTGTTCCCACAAAGTTGAGAGCATGAAATTGTCCAAAATCTCTTGGTATGGTGAAGCATTAAGTCTTCCTTTCACTGGAACTAAGAGGCTGAGCCCAGCTCCTGAAAAACAACCCCACAGCGTAATCATGCTCTATCATTTTACGTGGCCTACCATTTCGTGGCTGAGTTGCTGTGGTTCCCAATCACTTTCACTTTGTTATAATACCACTGAGAGTTGAGCAGCGAGGAACTTTCACAAATGAACAAATGCACAGGCAATGTCCTCTCACGGTCCCCCTCTGGAATTCGCTGAGCTCCTGTAGAAGCAGTCTGCACACCCAGGGGCTTGGATTTAAACACCGGTGGCCACGGAAGTGATGAGAACACTTGTAACCAATGATTTGGGTGGGTGAGTGAATACTTTTGCCAATGTAGTATATGTTCCTACACTGGGTGGGTGGGGTGTTCTTTCTGAGGTGGTAGAAGTCCAGACTGAAGGCCGTATATGTGACGCAGAAATGTGTCCTGGGGACGTCCTGCAAAAAGCTGTGTGAACGTTATTAGAAGGTCTTGTAGTACATTGCAGAAACTGAAATAACTGCTGAATCTGTCGGGATGGGATTAAAAGTCCATGGGGTCCTGTGGTATCTTTGACATCTGTTCCTCTGTGATTTTATTCCCATCCAGACCAGGCCTTGTCTGAGTTCCTCACCCTCTGACTTTCACCAGACATAGCTCTCAGAACATTGTAATTCTATCAAATATAAATCTCCATGTCTTTCCAGGGGTCTGTAGTATGTTTCCACAATCAAATGATCAAAGTATTTATATTTTGTGTTTCTACTTTGTTTTTATTAGTGACTCTTTGACCCGTTCTTTTTTTTTTTTTTTGCTTTTATTAATGGCTTTTATTTATATTTTATATTTTATTAATGCTTTAAGCACAATTTTGAATGTGTTTTTTATGGTTCACTCAGGCATCTAGGAGAAGTATATTTCAGTTATATATTAAAGAGTGGTGAAAGTAACACGACTACTTTATTCCGTTTATGTTAAGAGTAGCTTAATATAATTATAATTAAATACAATAGTGATTTGGTACAAATTAATGGCTCCAAATGATCATAATTAAAGTACACTTTAGCTTGGTTCCAGACGTCCCCCTGAGAGGTTCCTCCACTCCCAGCAGGGCATTAGCAGCAGGGTCCCAAAAGGAGTGTCTGTTTTTAACATGATGTTTTCCAATAAACGATCCTCTACGCGGAATAACCTCCGCTGCTCCGATGATCCCAGTGCTTCCGAAAGTTTTTCATCATCCGCAAGCATCCAAACATCCATCTCTTCTTCCTCTCACTGCTTCACTCATCTTAGAGTTTCCACCTCCATCAGGACCTCTGCTTCTTCTACTCCTTAACGGATTTTAAACGCCTACGCATCAATAAGTCATTTACCTACCATACGTCTCTCTCTCTCTCTCTCTCTCTCTCTCTCTCTCTCTCTCTCTCTCTCCGCTGTGATGTCTGCCTCGCTCTCGTTTCTGATGAAGGCTTTTATCGACCTCTCTCTCTTTCATCTCATTTCATCCCCAAGCTCTTCATCTCTTTCTCTGATGACAACATTCCTCATCTGTTCAGCTCTGGATCCACACGCTCCGCTCGCTCTCGCTCCCTCTCTCTCTTCATCCTGGTGCTCATTCGTTCATTCCTCCATTGGTCATCCCTCACTCTTCTTCCCAGAGGAGATCCCCGGACTACTGAGGAGCTCTTTGGGTTTGCAGCAGACTTCTGAGGAACTCTGAGGACGGGGCGGTGTCTCGAGCCTTGAGCTGGTTTAGTTTAAAGGTCCCAATGCACTAAAAGGTTAAAAACTGACAACTGACTATGAGTGAGTGAGTGAGTGAGTGAGTGAGTGAAGGGGTGTGTGTGTGTGCACTGTGTGACTGACTGGGTGAATGTGTGAATGAATGACATGGTGAATGTGTGCAGTGTGTGAGTGTGTAAGTGACTGGGTGAGTGTGTGCAGTGTGTGAGTGAGTGACTGGGTGAATGACTATGTGTGTAAGTTTATGAGTGACTGGGTGAGTTTATGAGTGACTATGTGAATGTGTGAGTGACTGGGTGAGTGTGTGACTGACTGGGTGAATGATGGTGTGCGTGAGTGTTTGTGACTGAGTTTATGAGTGACTGGGTGAGTTTATGAGTGACTGGGTGAGTTTTTGAGTGACTATGTGAATGAGTGAGTGACTGGGTGAGTGTGTGACTGACTGGGTGAATGATGGTATGCGTGAGTGTTTGTGACTGTGTGAGTTTATGGGTGACTGGGTGAGTTTGAGTGACTGGGTGAGTATGAGTGACTGTGTGAGTTTATGAGTGACTGGGTGAGTTTATGAGTGACTGGGTGAGTATGAGTGACTGTGTGAGTTTATGAGTGACTGGGTGAGTATGAGTGACTGGGTGAGTATGAGTGACTGGGTGAGTATGAGTGACTGTGTGAGTTTATGAGTGACTGTGTGAGTTTATGAGTGACTGTGTGAATATGAGTGACTGTGTGAGTTTATGAGTGACTGGGTGAGTATGAGTGACTGGGTGAGTTTATGAGTGACTGGGTGAGTGTGTGAGTGACTGAATGTGACTGAATAGGTAAGTGTGATTGACTGAGTATGTGTAAGTGACTGGGAGACTGGGTGAATGACTGTGTGTGTGTGAGTGTTTGTGACATAATGAATGTGTGTGTGACTGATTGAATGTGTGAGTGACTTAGTGAATGTGTGAGTGACTGCATGAGTTTATGAGTGACTGCGTTACTGTGTGAGTGACTGAGTGTGTGAGTCATTGAATGAGTGTATGGGTGACTGAGTGAATGCGTGACTGAGTGAATGTGTGAGTTGCTGAGTGAATGTGTGAGTGACAGAGTGTGTTTGAGACTGACTGGGTGAGATTGAGTAACTAAGTGAATGTGTGAGTAACCGAGAGTGAATGTGTGACTGACTGAGTGAGTTTCACTGGGTATGTGTGACTGACTGGGTGAGTGTGAGTGACTGAGTGAGTGACTGGATGAGTTTTTGTGTGTGTGAGTGAGTGACTGAGTGCGTGAGTCATTGAATGAGTGTATGGGTGACTGAGTGAATGTGTGAGTTACTGGGTTATTGTGAGTGTGACAGAGTGAGTGTGTTACTGACTGAGTGAGTGTGTAAGTGACTTAGTGAGTGTGACTGAGTGAATGTGTGACTGACTGAGTGAGTGTTTGAGTGACAGAGTGAGTGTGAGTGACTGAGTGAGTGTGTGTGTGACTGAGTGAATGTGTGCTGTGGGACAGGTTCAGACCCAGACTGAGGGACCTCCCGCCCCTCCCACCTGAGTCCTCAGGGTCCATGCTCCGTTGGTTTCAGGGGTCCGGCCGGTGAGCCAGCTCTTCTTCTCTGACGTTATGGCCGACTCAGTGACGGTGTCCTGGAGCTCCCCAGCACCCCCTGCTGACAGCTTCAGACTCTCCTACAGCAGCCAGGACTCCGGAGACGAGGCGGAGCTGCTCGTGTCCGGATCCAGAACCCGGAGCGTCCTCACTGGACTCTTACCGTGCAGGCACTACATCATCTCCCTCGTCACCGTCCACAGGGACACGGTCTCGGAGCCCATCACGGGCCTCGTCATCACAGGTACTGTCCCCTCCGCCTGGACAGAGAACAACCGCCACTGTCTCTGTCTCAGGTAGTGTCCAATGACTGACCACGCCAGTGATTTACCCACTCTCGACTCTCTCTCACACACGCACACGCACACGCACACACACACACACACACACACACACACACACACATATAGACGTAATCACATACATAAGACACACACAGACAGCTCTATATATAGGCACACACACACACACAGACAGCTCTATACACACACACACACACACACACACATACACACATATAGACGTAATCACATACAGAAGACACACAGACAGCTCTACACACACACACACACACACACACACCAGAAATAAAATCTATAAAATCTTGTAATTACAAAATCTTAATTTAGTCAAAAATGTTAATACGTTTAAAAATTTATTAATTTAAAAAGCCTTTTAATTATTTACATTAATACGTTTAATGTGGAATTTTACGTCAGCTCAGATATTGAAGATAGAATAAATGGTGGAGGACTCAGAGAGAGAGAGAGAGAGAGAGAGAGAGCTGTAGAACCAGGGCGAGAGGAACCCGAGAAAAGCTTGATGCTGAAATGGAGAGAGAGAAAAACATATTACGTCTGTGAAAGGCAGTGTCAGACTTGTCCAGGCGTGAAAGCATCTGCTGCATCTTTATCCACAACGAGGAAGAAGAGGAAACACTTCCCCAGGTTCACAGCGCAATAAAAATCTTCTTACATCTGTGATTTAAACAAATTCAAAGCCTTCAGCTTCTGCTTCGTGATGTGGTCCTTAATACAGAAATACGTCTTTCCAAGTCAAATCACTTTAAAGTGAACACCCCACTCCCTCTCCTCCACAGTGGAACAGAGTTCTGTTTCTTAATGAAACGTCTGTGACCTGCTTTGGTCCAAACCCCACGAGCCCCACAGCAGTGTTCTCCCCCTGTGTAAACAGCCCTGTTCAGAACGCCCGCTTTCAGCACCTGTTCCTTTAAATGATAATGAGCCGCTCGCTGTTCACCCCGACCCCGAGCGCACAGCAGTGAGGAGCGAGGAGCAGAAGCTCTGGTTTTTAGCCGTTTTCACTCTGTTCTCTCTCTTCTTCGTTTTTACTCAGTGCTCTTATTTCTCTGCGCTCGTTGTGTCTGTTTTAACCTTGCCTTTGTGCTCTGACATAAACACAGGTCCAGCGCTGTGATTGGACAGACTCAGATGAGGGGGCGGAGCAACAGGTCAACATTGTGTGGTCAGTGGAGCTGTGAGAGTGGACAGTTAGTGTGCATTTACTGTAGCACTACCTTCTCCTCGTCTTTACGTCTCACTGTTTCTCTGTAGGATTCCACACAGACGCAGCCTTTATTTCTATCTTTTATTCCCTCTCTTTTGTCTCTTAATTAATTCAGCGGTGTGTAATCCCACTTAATTACCCCTGTCTCAGCACAGAGGACTCGGGAAAGCTCTGTTCAGCTGAATTCTATCCTGAAAAACTGATGACGTATTACACAAAATCATCTTAAATCTGCTTAATGCATCTCCTGCCTCTCATTAGGATGATGAGTCTGCTCACAGTAACACAGACCCCGCCTGGAGGGACGGGGCGGCCTAGCGTTTAAAGGAACATTCATTTAAATGAAAGCCCACACATGCATATTCACATTTAAGTGGAGATCTGGAGTCCACCAACACACACACTGTGAAACAAGACGAACCGGTCAGTTCTCTGTGCGCTGCCTGAGTCAGAAAACACAGGATAATACGAGTCGTTCTGATTCTGCTCTGCTTCTGACGTCACGTGCAGAGACTTTAGAATGGCCCCGCCCCCTCGTCTGAGTCTATCCAATCACAGCGCTGGATCCGCGTTTATGTGAGAGCGCAAAGACCAGGTTAAATGCAACAAAACAGACACAATGAGCGCAGAGAAATAAGAGCACTGAGTCAAAACGGAGAAGAAAGAGAACAGAGTGAAAACGGCTAAAAACTTCTGCTCCTCGCTCCTCACTGCTGTGCACATTTGTTCTGGCAAAAAGGTCCAATCAACTATACTGTATCAGCATCAGTCCTGCCTAATGGGTTCAATCAACTATAATTTATCAGAATGTGTTCTGGCAAATAGGTCCAATCAGCCATTTTGTTTGAACATATTGTGATAAAGAAGTCCAGTCAAGTACAGTTTCAGCAGTTTCAGTTTTGGTAAAGAGACCTAATCAACTACACACCTTCATCATGTGTTTTTGCACGTAGGTCCAGTCAACTACTCTGTTTAAACATGTCTTTTGGAAAATAGGTACAATTAGCTACACTGCTTGAACATGCTTTTTGGCAAATAAGTCCAATCAGTTACACTGTTTCAACATTAGCTCTGGCCCATAGGTCCAATCTACAGCAATGTTTCAATATTTCATCTTGTAAACGGGTCCAATCCCCTACACTGCTTCATCATGTGTTCTGGCAAATAGGTCCAAACAACTGCACTGTTTCAACAAGCTTGGGCATGACTTTTTCAAACTCTCCAATCTAAATGTTGTCAGACAGTGTAAAGGGCAAGTGTTGTTTTTATTTTAAATTCTGTTAAAAATGGACAAGTACGGACAGAACAGGAAACAAGACGCCATCTTAGAGCCGTAAGAACATGGAGGACCAGACCCAGGTGTTTGGGGACGTGGTCATGGAGTGTTTGGGCCGTGTGTGAGCGCTGATTGCGAGTCATTGATGTTTTCCTCTCTGTGGTCTGAGCTTTAATGAACCGGTAAATGTGTCTCGTCTGTTTTAAGAGCTGTGATTTATCGAGCGTTTGTTTCCTCTCGTCTTTGTTTCTCGGTGTTCATTGTTTCCGTTTCACGTTATGCAGATGCTCAGTAAAATTGAGGTCTCTGAGTTCGAGGGACGTGTTTAGAAGCTGCTGAGGA
This sequence comes from Hoplias malabaricus, assembly GCF_029633855.1. NCBI lineage: Eukaryota > Metazoa > Chordata > Actinopteri > Characiformes > Erythrinidae > Hoplias > Hoplias malabaricus. The sequence goes on along the minus strand of NC_089808.1, from coordinate 39,145,569 downwards.
AGGCCATTGTCCTGGTGTAAACAGACGCTGAGTGTGGAGGACGATGGAGGGAGCGTTCTGGGGCTTTCGGCTGAACGGGGCATGATTTAAGATACGCATACATGAATAATCACGCCTCATTTTGAGTGCGGAAGCTTTTATGCCGACTCTGTGAGCAGAATGCATTAGGCTAATGAATATTGGTGGGCGTGGACGTGTTTATGCCCAGTTTAACGATGCTGCTCTTCACTAATGCCAGGAGTCAATATGTGTATTCCCCTCTCACTCAGGAGCAGGACGCTGGAACCTCATCCTCTCCGTAATTGTTTACCCAGTCGTTCATCGCTAACCTTTGCCTCGTCAACAGTAAGAGCCCTTGGGACGAGTAAACAAACACGCGAGTGTAATGGTAATGCTCTCTCGCAGCCTCTCGTGCTGTGTTGACTGAATGAGTGTACTCAAACCACACACTTATCATGAGTAGGCCGCCCGTTCAAACCCTGGTGTAGGCCGAGGGTCCAGAAGAGGTGTGGGTGGGATGATCCGCCCTCTCTCCCTTTGGTCAGTGGCATACTAGTATGCGCAGGCGTCTGTTAGCAGGCCGAGCAGGACTGCACATTCAATGACACTGTTACAGCATGCATTCTGGCAAATAGGCCCAATCAACTACAGTTTTGATGTGTGTTCTGTTAAGTAGGTCCAATAAATGACCCTATTACAGCAGGCCTTCTGGCAGATTGGTCCAATCAACTACACACTTTCAAAATGTGTTTTTGGAAAATAGGTCCAATCAATGACAAATTTGAAAAATGTGTTTTGGCAAATAGGTCCAGTTAATAACACGGTTTCAAAAAGCATTATGATAAAAAGTCCAAACAGCTTCACTGTTTTATCATGCATTCTGGCAAATAGGTCCAATCAATGACTAAGTTTTAAAATGTGTTTTGTTAAAGTCCAATCAACTACACTGTTTTATGATGCATTCTAGATAAATAGGTCCAATCATCTAATCAATTCTGTTTTATCATGCGTTTTGGCAAATAGGTCCAATCAATGATTACGTTTCAAAATGTGTTCTGTTAAATAAGTCCAATCAACTACACTGTTTTATGATGCATTTTGGATAAATAGGTCCAATCATCAACTCAATTTCAAATTGTGTTCTGTCAAATATATTCAATCAATGGCACAGTTTCAACACGTCTTCTGGTAAATAAGTCCAACTGTACTCTTTCAGGGTGGCACTGAGGTGCAGCAGGTAGTGTTTCTGTCACAGCTCCAGGGACCTGGAGGTTGTGTGTTCGAGTCCCGCTCCAAGTGACTGTGAGGAGTGTGGTGTGTTCTCCCTGTGTCTGCGTGGGTTTCCTCCGGGTGACTGTCTGTGAGGAGTGTGGTGTGTTCTCCCTGTGTCTGCGTGGGTTTCCTCCGGGTGACTGTCTGTGAGGAGTGTAGTGTGTTCTCCCTGTGTCTGCGTGGGTTTCCTCCGGGTGACTGTCTGTGAGGAGTGTGGTGTGTTCTCCCTGTGTCTACGTGGGTTTCCTCCGGGTGACTGTCTGTGAGGAGTGTGGTGTGTTCTCCCTGTGTCTGCGTGGGTTTCCTCTGGGTGATTCTGCGTAGGCTCCAGACGCACCGCCGCCCTGAACTGGATAAGTGCTTACAGACAATGAATGGATGAATGTATGATTTCAAAATGTGTCCTGACAAATAGATCCAATTAACTACATATTTCAACATGTGTTCTTGCAAATAGGTCCAGTCATCTACATAGATTCAAAATGCCTTTAGGTACATAGGTCCTATCACCTACACAGTTTTAGCTTGTGTTCTGGTAAATAGGTCCAATCAGCTATACAGTCCATACATGTGTTATGGCAAATAGGTCTGATCAATAACAGTATTTTAGCCTGGTAAAGGGATCCAATCAGCTTCATCACTTCTGCATGTCTTTTGGCAAAAGGTCCAGTCAGCTCAACTTATTTCAATGCGTTCTGGCAAATAGGTCTAATCAACTACACCGTTTCAAGGTATATTTTGGCAAATAAGTTCAACTCACTGCATTGTTTGAAGTGAGTTCTGGCAAACATTTCCAGCTACCCACAGTGTTTTAACATGTCTTTCAGTCTGCTACCTGTGGTGTTGATTAGTACAGGTTTATTGTTTCTATTGTAGGTATGGACCCTCCAAGAGAGATGACTGTGTCGTTTATCACAGAAGACTCAGTGACCATTTCATGGGTTCAGCCTCTCGCTCCCTTTGACTACTACAAGATGTCCTACCAGTCTGCCAGAGGTACTGTCACTTACAGACCAGTTCTCCAGTAGATAGTCTGGTTTCAGAACAGATCCAGAGTTTAAAAGCCAGTGAGTAAATGATCAAACCTTTTGTCCCCGGTGCTGCAGGTCGAGTGGACAGTGTGGTGATCGAGAAAGATGCAAATAACTACACATTGACCAGCCTCCATCCGGCAATGGAGTATGAAATAATGCTCAATGCTGTTCGTGGGAGCCAAGAGAGCAAAGTCATCAGCATCTGCGTCTTCACAGGTATGGACACGGCCTTCAGTGGACAGTATATGTTTATGGACACCTGCTAAACCGGCATTTCTTCTGACATTCAGCCATTAGCGAGGTCAGGTGCTGATGTTGGATCATAAACACTACTCCAGCTCATCCAGGAGGCTTCGGATGGTGCTCCATCACCCCTCATGGCACAGTTTCTCTATTGGGGTGTGTCTGAGTGTGGTGACTTTAGGCTGGTGTGCAGTCGATCCAGAGTGTCCTATTTAGTTGAACCCATTTTTGGAGACTGTACACATTGTGGGTCCACAGCTGGACATCTAGGTCCAAGTTGCTGTGTGTATTTAAAAAAAAAGAAGGGTTTACAAACATTATGTTCCACCAACATAAATTGGTTCATGAGCCAGAAAAGTTCATTCCTAAATGGAAACAAAGAATAGCATGTACTTCAGTGTGAACTGTGACACCATAGGTGAGCGATTAGCGATAACGACGCTCCAGAAAGAGCTCAGAGCCTCAAATAAAGCATAGCACAGTGGAGCTGAACAGGTTGTTTACAGCATGTTATATCATCCTCAGTGGTGTCCCGGGTAAAAGACCAGAGAACCAGATGCATTCCTGCGCCCCCTGCTGATAATGTATCAGGGGGCCGGTTCACTGGAAAGCACAAAGGTTCCAAGAATCAGGAACAGAGTCGGTTCAGGAAACAATTGTTTTGGTGGGAGAGTGCTGACAGTGACCTGAGGATCACACCCAGGACCCCGAGACCCTGTAGCTGTGTGCCCTCCAGGGCAGGACTCGGTTTACATTATGCTTTGTCTTTACAGTTACTGTAGGTTTAAGGCCTCGTCCCTGTCCAGAAAGCCACGGAGCTCTGGAGCAGCCGAGCTCCAAGTGAGACTCCAGTTTCAGGATAATTTTGGGCACCTCGCCTCTCAGAAGTGACTCCATTTGTCTCGGGCATTTAATTTCACAGGAATGTGGACGGCTGTGCGCCTCCATGGCAGGAAAGAGATGCGCATCATTTGCTTTGTGATGAGTATCATCTTTCAGCCAGCCCCCCCGGAGCCCACCAGTTGCCGGGCAGAAACAGGAATTGAAACGTACTAATGAAACCTGTGATCTGAGGGGAAATCAACACGTCTCGGGTTAAAGCCTGCCGTCCTGATCCAGTACGCTCCCGTTTCTCTCGCTTCTCTCTGCCATGCTGAGGACAGTGCTGGGTTTTAGAACCAGATCAGCCAAAAGATTAAAGGCACCTCCTTGTTTCTCCACCCACTGTCCATTCCCTCCACTGACCACACATGAGCACTCTATAGTTCTACACTTACAGACTGTAGCTCCTCTGTTACTCTGATACAAGGCTTTCTGAGCTCCACTGACCACACAGGAGCACTTTGTAGTTCTACACTTACAGACTGTAGTCCATCTGTTGCTCTGCATACTTTACTCCTCCCCTTTCCCCCTGTTCTTCAGCGCTCAGGACCCCCACAGAGCAGGTGCGATGTGGTGGTAGATCATTCTCAGCGCTGCAGTGACACTGACGTGGTGTGTTAGTGTGTGTGGTGCTGGTGTAGAGTGGATCAGACACAGCAGTGCTGCTGGAGTTTTTAAACCCTGTGTCCACTCTCTGTCCACTCTGTGAGACACTCCTCCCTCGTTGGTCCACCTTGTAGATGTAGAGTCAGAGACAGTAGCTCATCTGTCGCTGCACAGTGTGTGTCGCTCGTCCTCTAGTCCTTCATCAGTGACACAGGACGCTGTTAATGGCTCTCCAGCAGCACTGCTGTGTCTGATCCATTCATACCAGTACAACACACACTAACACAGCTGAAAAAGGGAAGGCCCTCGTCATTCTGAAAGGCCACAGTGCCCTCATAAAACTGACCACCGTTCCCAAACCAGTCAGACATCTGCAGATTGGCTTATACCCCGGCAAGGTTAAAACAGCAGGGGCTCTCGGTGTGAACAGACTAAAGTCTTTGAGAAACAGAAAAGCCGCTCATTAAAACAGTGCCTCGGTCCGCCGTGTTTTCATCTGGGCTCTGAGCCCGGCGGGTCGATGGGAAGATAAGAACCGCAGCTCTGTCTAATGACCGCCAGACCCTCAGCCCCACTGCAGGGGAAGGAGGCAGGCGCTGGGAGAAGGGAAGGGATGTGGGATAAAAGCAGTCACAAAAAACACCGGAGCTTCCTCTTCGACTCTGTGAGCTCTCGGTCTGTCTGACCGCTTTGAAGTGGAGACAGGAGACAGCTCCTGGAAGTGAGGTAGCGCTGCTACAGGCAGGGGGCGCCAGACAGCTAACGAAGGCCTGAGGATGTGTCCAAAGATTGTCTGCACCACTGAGCCTAAAGATTATGAACACCATGTTTGTGCAGCATTCCTTCTGAAAAGACGAAGGGTATTTCCTCCCACTGTCCAAACACACAAGTGCTTTTAGATGGGGTGACTGAGTGAATCTGTCCACGTGTGTGTGTGTGTGTGTGTGTGTGTGTGTGAGACAGGGTGAATGTGTTAAGCTGTCCATAGGTGTGTGTGTTTCTAGTGATTCCTGCCTTGTTCCGATTGGAGACCTTTATCGGGGTGAATGAATGAATGAATGAATGAATGAACAGACCTAAATGCCAGTGTTCCCTGTCTCTCATGGCTGTTGTTCTTATCATTACACAGTCGGCAGTTGTATCTGAACTGGGCAGATATTTCTGAACGGAGTTGACGTGTTTGCGCTGGTAAAAGGAAAGACATTCCGAGGCAGAGCCAAGTTTCCGATAAGAAGCTCCCCCTCATTATCCTCCAGCGTCTGAGAGAGAGGGGCACTCACATCTGAGTGTGTATTTCCCCCTGTCCTCGGCTAATTAAACCAAATATGATTTTCTCCAGGCAGATCGACCAAACAAATCAGTTTCAATCTGAAACGATGCTCTATTTCTACACCCCTCTCTCCCTGAACGTTCCTCCACACCCAGAGAACCAGAGAACCTCTAACTGCTGGACTGCAGACACTCGTCCTCACCGTGACTCAAAACATCTCTGAAGTGTCTCCCTAATACCTCTGTAATTCCACCTTTAAACCTCTATAGTCCCACCTTAATATCTCTGTAATTCCACATTAATATGTCTGTAGTGTCTCCCTATTATCTTTGTGATTACACCTTAAAATCTGTCATTATTCTAAACATCGCTGCAGTTCCCCCCTTAATGGCTTTGTAGTTCCACATTAATATCTCTGAAGGGTCTCTACAATTTCTGTAATTTCACCTTTAAACCTCTATAGTTCCTCCTTAATATCTCTGTTAAATGCACATTAATATTTCTGTAAATCCACCTTAATATCTCTGTAAATCCACCTTAATATCTCTGTAAATCCACATTACTATCTCTGTTAAATCCACCTTAATATCTCTGTAAATCCACCTTAATATCTCTGTTAAATCCACCCTAATATTTCTGTAAATCCACATTAATATTTCTGTAAATCCACATTAATATCTCTGTTAAATCCACATTACTATCTTTGTTAAATCCACCTTAATATCTCTGTAAATCCACATTACTATCTCTGTTAAATCCACCTTAATATCTCTGTTAAATCCACCCTAATATTTCTGTAAATCCACCTTAATATCTCTGTAAATCCACCTTAATATCTCTGTAAATCCACCTTAATCCATCCATCCATTATCTGTAACCGCTTATCCAATTTAGGGTCGCGGGGGGTCCAGAGCCTACCTGGAATCATCGGGCGCAAGGCGGGAATACACCCTGGAGGGGACGCCAGTCCTTCACAGGGCAACACAGACACACACACATTCACTCACACACTCACACCTACGGACACTTTTGAGTCACCAATCCACCTGCAACGTGTGTTTTTGGACTGTGGGAGGAAACCGGAGCACCCGGAGGAAACCCACGCGGACACGGGGAGAACACACCAACTCCTCACAGACAGTCACCCGGAGCGGGAATCGAACCCACAACCTCCAGGTTCCTGGAGCTGTGTGACTGCGACACTACCTGCTGCGCCACCGTGCCGCCCAATCCACCTTAATATCTCTGTTAAATCCACCTTAATATCTCTGTTAAATCCACCCTAATATTTCTGTAAATCCACATTAATATTTCTGTAAATCCACCTTAATATCTCTGTAAATCCACCTTAATATCTCTGTAAATCCACCTTAATATCTCTGTTAAATCCACCTTAATGTCTCTATAGTTCCTTCTTTACGATCTTTGTAGTTCCCCCTTAACATCTCAGTAGTGTCTCCTGGATGACACTGAGATCAGAGGGAGAGATGGTGGAGACGGTAGCTTGTGTCTCCTGTCGCTCAGATGTTTCTCCTCATAGAAAGAATCCAGGAATGTCCCCAGTGTCTCCTCCTGACTGTGAGTGGAGGTTTCAGTGGTGTCTCACTCTGGGCTCAGTGCTGAGATAATAACAGTCCTCTTAATCTGCAGCTGAACTAAAGACCGTTTCTCACCTGTGCCCAGAACTGACTCAGTGTAGCTGTGGGATGTCATCTTTCTGATGTGGACACATGCATCCGTTATGTCTCCTGTTTATTAGGTGTCAGAGGATATGAAAGCTCGATTTTGTCTCCTGAGTCATCAGTGAGCGACCTTTGAGACGCAAGTGTTCCTCCAGTTCCTGTCCTGACCTCTCCTCCTCTGCCTGTGTTTATTTCTCCCACAGCGATGGACATGCCTCTGGAGCTCACCGCTCTCAACGTCACCCCCCAGGGGGCGCTGCTGCGCTGGAGCCCTCCGCTCTCCAGTGTGGACAACTACGTCCTCACACTCACCCGCAACCAGAGTAAGACCACACCTCCGCTCAGAGAGAGAGAGAGAGAGATACTCCATCCACCCATCCATTTATTCATTCATGTGTATACCGATCCAGCAGCCCGCCAATCATCCATCCATCCATCTATCCATCTCTATATCATCTATTAATCCACACTCATCATCCATCCATTTGTTGTCATGTATTAAGCAAGTCTGTCTGTCTGTGTTTCAGTCTGTCTGTCTGTTTGTGTTTCAGTCTGTCTGTCTGTGTATCAGTCTGTCTGTCTGTCTGTTTGTGTTTCAGTCTGTCTGTCTGTGTTTCAGCCTGTCTGTCTGTGTATCAGCCTGTCTGTCTGTTTGTGTTTCAGTCTGTCTGTCTGTGTATCAGTCTGTCTGTCTGTGTATCAGTCTGTCTGTCTGTGTATCAGTCTGTCTGTCTGCCTGTTTGTGTTTCAGTCTGTCTGCCTGTGTATCAGTCTGTCTGTCTGTCTGTCTGTCTGTGTATCAGTCTGTCTGTCTGTCTGTCTGTCTGTGTATTAGTCTGTCTGTCTGTCTGTGTATCAGTCTGTCTGTATCAGTCTGTCTGTCTGTTTGTGTTTCAGTCTGTCTGTCTGTGTATCAGTCTGTCTGTCTGTCTGTCTGTCTGTGTATCAGTCTGTCTGTCTGTGTTTCAGTCTGTCTGTTTGTGTATCAGTCTGTCTGTCTGTGTATCAGTCTGTCTGTCTGTTTGTGTTTCAGTCTGTCTGTCTGTCTGTCTGTGTTTCAGCCTGTCTGTCTGTGTTTAGCCTGTCTGTCTGTGTATCAGTCTGTCTGTCTGTCTGTTTGTGTTTCAGTCTGTCTGTCTGTGTATCAGTCTGTCTGTCTGTCTGTCTGTCTGTGTATCAGTCTGTCTGTATGTTTGTGTTTCAGTCTGTCTGTCTGTGTATCAGTCTGTCTGTCTGTCTGTGTATCAGTCTGTCTGTCTGTTTGTGTTTCAGTCTGTCTGTCTGTCTGTCTGTCTGTGTTTCAGCCTGTCTGTCTGTGTATCAGTCTGTCTGTCTGTGTATCAGTCTGTCTGTCTGTTTGTGTTTCAGTCTGTCTGTCTGTGTATCAGTCTGTCTGTCTGTCTGTCTGTCTGTGTATCAGTCTGTCTGTCTGTTTGTGTTTCAGTCTGTCTGTCTGTCTGTCTGTCTGTGTTTCAGCCTGTCTGTCTGTGTATCAGTCTGTCTGTCTGTCTGTTGGTGTTTCAGTCTGTCTGTCTGTGTATCAGTCTGTCTGTCTGTCTGTCTGTCTGTCTGTCTGTCTGTCTGTGTATCAGTCTGTCTGTCTGTCTGTCTGTGTATCAGTCTGTCTGTCTGTCTGTCTGTGTATCAGTCTGTCTGTCTGTGTATCAGTCTGTCTGTCTGTCTGTTGGTGTTTCAGTCTGTCTGTCTGTGTATCAGTCTGTCTGTCTGTCTGTCTGTGTATCAGTCTGTCTGTCTGTCTGTGTATCAGTCAGTCTGTCTGTCTGTCTGTCTGTCTGTGTATCAGTCTGTCTGTGTATATGTTTGTTTGTTTGTTTATCAGTTTGTGTTTATTTGTATCAGTTTCTTTGTTTATGTTTGTTTGTTGGTATATATCTGTTTGTTTGTGTTTATCTGTTTGTGTTTGTCTTTTTATTTGTGTTTGTTGGTGTTTATCTGTTTGTGTTTGTCTGTTTATCTGTGTTTGTTTGTTTGTTTATCTGTTTGTGTTTTTTTGTTTATCTGTGTTTGTTTGTCTGTTTATCTGTTTGTGTTTGTTTGTTTGATGATAAATGTGCTGTTGATCTGAAAACTCCTGCAGTCCTCTTATGTAATAAACATTAAATCATGCTGTGGGCAGGTATCTGTGATCTACACTGGTCTACAGACTCCCACCCTGAGCTGTGTATGAGTGTGCGCACATGTGCATGACGTTTGTGTGTGCGCACATACACATGTGCGTGTCTCTGTGTGTGCCTGTGTGTGTGTGAGGAAGAGAGAGAGTCAGTCTGTGTGTCTGTTTTTTTTTGTGTGTGTGTGTGTGTGTGTGTGTGAGGAAGAGAGAGAGTCAGTCTGTGTGTCTGTTTTTGTGTGTGTGTGTGTGAGTGTGTGTGTGTGTGTGTGTGTGCTGTAGGCCAATGCAATGCAGATGTATTTAGCCCCAATTAGCAGTATGCGATTTGCATCAAACTGACCAGAGGCTACACTCTCTCTCTCTCTCTCTCTCTCTCTCTCTCTCTCTCTCTCTCTCTCTCTCTCTGTTCAGTGGTATTGACTGTATTGACCTGAATGTAATTAGAGTCACTGTTACCAGAGCAATAATCTATTAACAGAAATAAACAGAACAGAATGTGGAAGTAGAAAAATAAAGTCATATATAGATAAAGTAACAAAAAACCAATATGTTGTGGTCAAAACAAACAAACAACAAACAAACAAACAACAAACAAACAATGTCAGAATAAGAATGTAATCAGTATAACAATCTGTAACAGTTTATAACTGGTCCCTAAGATTATGACAGACTGCTCTCTCTCTCTCTCTCTCTCTCTCTCTCTCTCTCTCTCACTCTTTCTCTCTCTCTCTCTCTCTCCTGTAGTCACGGCAGACACGTTCCTGGTGGAAGGCAATAAACAGGAGTTCCAGTTGAGTCAGCTGATTCCCAGCACCACTTACTCAGTGTCTCTCTACGCCACCAAGGGCCCTCTGACCAGCGGCACAGTCATTGCCAACTTCGTCACACGTGAGTCCACACTCTCCCTGAACACTAACCCCACCTCTAGGGCTTCGCACATGAGTCTATACTCTCCCTGAACACTAACCCCACATCTACGGCTTCACACGTGAGTTCACACTCTCCCTGAACACTAACCCCACCCCTAGGGCTTCACACGTGAGTCCACACTCTCCCTGAACACTAACCCCACCCCTAGGGCTTCACACGTGAGTCTACACTCTCCCTGAACACTAACCTCACCCCTATGGCTTCACACGTGAGTACACACTCTCCCTGAACACTAACCCCACACCAACGGCTTCACACGTGAGTCCACACTCTCCCTGAACACTAACCCCACCCCTAGGGCTTCGCACATGAGTCTACACTCTCCCTGAACCCTAACCTCACCCCTATGGCTTCACACGTGAGCCCCCCTCTCCCTCAACACTGACCCAAACCCAACAGCTTCACACATGAGTACACACTCTCCCTGAACACTAACCCCACCCGTAGGGCTTCACATGTGAGTACACACTCTCCCTGAGTGAGGGCCTCACTTCTTGGACCCTAGGATTCAGATTATTAGTCAGGTTGGGAGGTTAGTTTTGGAGGTTGGTTGTAGAGGGGCTGGCAAACCAGCTGCAGCTGATTCTAGAGATTTGAGACTGAACCTCAAATCAAACGTGACGTCCTTTAACCTCAAATCAACCTTAAAAGCCACACGGAAGACAATCCCCACAGTATGAGTGTGTAAACGGGCTTTTCCCCACAGTGTAAAATATTCCTGGTACACACACACACACACACACACACACACACACACACACAGACACACCTCAGGGAGAGAGGATTACTTGCACACTGATATACTGATGATCAGACTGATGATCTGACTTAAAGGAAAGGTACATATTTGTATCATTGTGATGCTCCACTAAGCTGCAACAGGGAGAATAGCACTCCTGTCTGTACTACCATGGGCTCAGCACTGTAGAAACGGCTTTATGTAACTTTTGGAGAAGGGTCCCACCTTCCCTCTACCTCCCACTTGATTTCAGGACAGTGTTGTTTATATTAATTACAGTCTATAGGCTGAGACATGGAGCAAAAAAATAATAATAATAAATAAATAAGTATATATATTCTTCCATAGTGTTCAGGAGGTCATCTTTCCTTCACTGTGAGCTGAGAAACACGGAAGGCTGGCCTGGGTAACCACACATTGCTACACCAGTAAGGTTCCCTCTGACTGACCAGGTCTTGCTTTACTGTGTACTTGTGTATGGGTGAAGGGTGGTAGGGGTAAAAAAAAAAGACCCCGGCGCTGAGCGGTGGAGCAGTGGAACTGTGTTCTCCAGAGTGATGGAGCCCTGTCTTGTTCCTTGGGGAGGAGTTGGAGTGGTGATAGTGGTCCAGAACTAATCCTCCAACATCAGCAGCTGATCTCACTGACACTCTCATGTCCAGCTGCCATCAGATCCTCACAGCAGTGTTCCAGTATCAACCTTAACCTTCCCCAGAAGAGTAGAAGCTGTGACCCTTGTCTGTTCATGTGTTCTCAGGGTTCAGAGGACCTCACTCAGCCCCCTCTCTCTTCCTCCCTTCCCCCGTCTCTCTCTCTCTCTCTCCCTCTGCCTCACCCTCTCCTCCCGATGGAGGTTTAATTCAGAGACAGTTCCGCTCTAATACGGCGGAGGATTTGAGATGCTGCCATGCTCTGATAAAACGTAACAATGCCGCGGCGGCTGAGTTTCGACAGGAGAGAAATAATAAATAACGAGGGAAAGAGGGGAATAAACATCCCAGGGCTGTTGTGGAATACACGGCCCCTCCCTCAGGCGGGATGGAGGTGTCAGAAACATGTCGCTTAGGCATTTACGGAGGAGCTTACGAGAGCTTAGCAGATAATTGAGATGAAAATAGACGCACGGTTCTCGTCGCCTCCCTCCGGAGGAGAGCGTCAGGATCTGGGGCTGGATTACTGTACGGCTCTAATGCTGACGGAGATGGATCTGCGGAATAGGAACGGGAATGGGTTTCTCGGGTGGTCCTCATGTCGGCACCGCCCTCTCTTGGCCAAGTTACAGCTCAGTTGGACATCGTCACTCAGCTCCTCTGGGTATTAAGATCAGCTCAGCTTGTAACCTTCTGGGGGAACCCTACAATAGATGCTGGAACATTGCTGTGAGCATATGATGGTCATAAATGCAAAAGCGAGGTCAGGTGCTGATGTTGGACCATTAGTTCTGGATCAAAAAAAAACACTCCAACACATCCCAAAGATCACTCCAGACAATGCAGGTGCACAGTACTGAGAGGCTTTAAACACTACTTTTCCAAAAGTATTCACTCACCCATCCACATCATTGAATACGGGTGTTCCAGTCACGCCCATGGCCACAGGTGTTTAAATCCAAGCACCTAGGCGTGCAGACTGCTTCTACAAATAGGTGAAAGTATGGGTCACTCTCTCAGGAGCTCAAAGTGGAACCGTGAAAGGACGCCTCATGTGCAAGTCAAGTCGTGAAATTTCTTCACTACTAAATTTTCCACAGGCAACTGTCTGCTATTATAACAAAGTGGGAAAAACAAACATGATCTCTGCTGCAGCTGGAGATTTTACAGATGGAGAGTTGGTGCTGGTCGTCTGCGTTGCGTGGCGTAGAGTGACGACTCTCTCTGGACGATCAGTGCTCTGCAAGGTTTACACCCCACGGTTTAGTCCCTACTCGACTCGCTCTGAACCACGAGAGAACAGCCACTAAACAAGAACCCGCTTCCAGAACCAGGACCTGATTCACCTGGTGGAGGAGTGGAGCCAAATAGGGACTATGCAGTGGAAAAGCAGCAGTAGATAAGGGCAAGATTAAGTGTTAAGGTTAGATTAGGTTAAAGGCTAATGATGTAGACTAGTGGTAGTTAGTGGTTTTGTTAAGTCTCTATAAAAGTCTAGCTAGTGCCCATAGAATATACAGAAACAAACCTCTGTGTGTGTGTGTGTGTGTGTGTGTGTGTGTGTGTGGGTGTGGGTGTGTGTGTGTGGGTGTGTGAAGAAGTATAAGTGTAATACACTCTGAGTGGCACCCTGTCAACTGACAGCACACCGACTGAGCAAGAGGAGGCAGGCTTAACACACATAATCTATTTGTCAAATCCCCTCTAGTAGTTCTGTCACACACACACACACACACACACACACACACACACACCTGGGCTTGCTCCTGATTTACATGCTGACAGGAGGAAGAGCACTGTACTTTCTGAAGAAGCAGAGTACAACACACTCAGACCGATACTGACCCCAGGTAGTGCTGGTTACCATAGCAACAGCAAAGAGACTGTCCTTATATTACAGATGTATACAGTGTTAATATAATAAAATTACAGTATAAACACTGTATAAATGTAAGAGTTGGAAAGAGGGAATTAGAGGAGCATTTCAATGACGTGTAAAGATAAAGCAAAGGAGCTAGAGTTGCCACAAGATATTCCACCACTAGGTGAAACAGAATGACAAATGGGTGTTAGCCCACCAAAATAGAGTGAGGTTTAAGATGTGGTGCATCATGCAAAGGCAGGTTCTGCTCCGGGGCCTAATGGTGTGCCGTATCGGGTGTACAAGTATGCATCTGGACGTTTTTGTGGAGGTTGATGGTCATAGTTTTGAAGAAAGGAAGCATTCCAAGAGTGGAGAAGAGCAGGTGTTATCCTTATCCTTAAGGTGAAAGATGCTGTGGGTATAGAACAGTTTTGGCCTGTAAGTCTTCTTAATGTGGAGGGTAAGCTTTTCTTTAATGTAATAGTATGGAGACTTATTCGAAAGCAAATAAATTAATTGATAAATCAGTACAAAAGGCAAGGGTTTTTGGCTTTGCAGGGTGTTTGGAACACAGCGGCATGATCTGGCATCAGATTCAGACAGCTAAGAAAGAGGGTAGAGATCTATATGTTGTTTTCCTAGATTTAGCTAATGCATTTGTCTCTGTGCCACATAAAAAATTTATGTGGAAAGCCTTTCAATTTTTCCAGGTGTAAGATATGATTACTAGGCTTGTTAAAGCATACTTTGAGGATATTCAGTTTTTGCTTTAATACGGGGGAATTTGTAACGTCATGGCAGCGGTTAGAAATAGATATAAAGGCTGGATGTACGATTCCACCATGAGCATTTACCATGGCATGGCATTTACCTCCTCAGGAAGTACAGCCTGCTCTGCCCTTTCTTGTAGAGTGCTTCAGTGTTGGCTGACCAGTCCAGTTTATTGTCTAGGTGTAAGCCCAGATACTTATAGGTGTCCACCACCTCCACGTCGACCCCATCGATGGTGACTGGTAGCAGGACAGGCTTTGATCTGCGGAAGTCCACCACCATCTCCTTGGTCTTTGAAGTGTTCAGTTGGAGGTGGTTCAGTTTGCACCATTGCACAAAGACCTCCACCAGGCTCCTGTACTCCTCCTCCTGCTCGTTCCTGATACACCCCACAATCGCAGTATCATCAGAGAACTTCTGCATGTGGCACGACTCAGTGTTGTAGCAGAAGTCAGATGTGTACAGGGTGAACAGGACTGGTGAGAGCACAGTTCCTTGCGGAGCTCCTGTGCTGCAGATCATAGTGTCGGAGAGACAGTTCTTCAATCTCACGTACTGTGGCCGCTCTAACAGATAATCTGTAATCCAGGTTACCAGGTGAGCGTCCACACCCATCTGTTGGAGCTTGTCTCCCAGTCTGAGAGGTTGGATGGTGTTGAAAGCGCTTGAGAAGTCAAAGAATATGATTCTCACAGCACTGTTCCCCTTGTCCAGGTGTGAATGTGTCCTGTGTAGGAGATAAGTGATGGCATCCTCCACGCCCACTTTCTCCTGGTATGCAAACTGTAGTGGGTCCAGTGCATGGCGTACCTGGGGTCTCAGTATGCATAAGACCAGTCTCTCCATTGTCTTCATCACATGTGATGTTAGAGCCACAGGCCTGTAGTCGTTAAATTCACTCGGGTGTGGCTTCTTAGGGACAGGGGTGAGACATGATGTCTTCCACAGTGTTGGAACTCGTCCAAGACGGAGACTCAGGTTGAAGATGTGCTTCAGTGGCTCACCCAGTTCAGCAGCACAGGCCTTGAGCAGCCTTGGACACAGTCTGTCCGGCCCGGCAGCCTTACCAGGTTGTAGTCTCCTCAGCTGTCCTCTGACCTGATCAGCCGTGACGATGGGGGGAAGGGGGATGGGGGCAGGGGAGGTGATTGTCTCGGGGGGTAGTTGGATGGCTGGAGACTGATGGCTGTTGACTGCAGCCGTTGACACCGTGTGGGGGAGGGGTGTGATAGCCTGTGATGGGGGTCGTCTAGAGTGTGAAGGAGGTGTTGGTTGGTCGGGCAAGCACTTATGGTACTCTGCAGTTTGGCTTATTGCTTTATATTAGATGAGTAGATCACGGGAGTAGAGAGGATGGAAAGGGCTAATGGTTTCGCTGGGAGAATCTAGAGAAGTGGAAGATCACTTGGCAAGAGATGTGGGTGATGGAGGCAAGTTGTTTTAAGTTTTTGCTTGGAGCAACTTTTGATGTCCTTTCAACTCCACAAAGTCTTGGACAGTGGGTAGGTGAAGAGCCTAGTTGTAGATGTACAGGGGTTCACATGCTGAAGCATATTCTATCAGCTTGTAAGGTTAGTTTGTCACAGGGGAGGTATACATGGAGACATAACCGGGTGCTAAGGGTTTTAGCATGTTTGTTGTACAGCAAACCCTTAAAGAGAGACATTGAAGAGTGGTTGTAGTAATAAAGTGATTAGGTTTGTTTGTGAGGGTGGCAGGCACATGTAAGACCGGTGGAGATAGGTGTTAGAGTATTTGTAGCGAAGTCTGCCACATCCCTGCTTGTGCAGTTCAGTAACAGGGGACAGAAACTAAGAACAGCTGTGAAGGAGTTATCAGAAACAGTTAAAAGGTCTAGTTAGTGGTTGTGGAGAAGGAGAACACAGATTACTTGGGGAAATGCACCGTAGAGCTTCTGTTGTGGTGGTTGGTGAAGTACCGCGTAAAGATCACATGGAACTGTTGGCACTGAGCATGCATTAACGGTGCCAGTGGGGCTAGGCACAGCCAAGGAGTCCAGTGTGGATATGCGGTTGTTGATGGTTAAGGGTAAGGTAGGAATGTAAAGCTGGCTTGGACGGGGGTGAGTCTGGGGCGCCAGACTTCACTGTTAAGCCTTCTGAAGGTGTCGTAGGTTTAATTCAGTGAAACACTGAGGAGAGGAGGTGCCTGCCTGATGATCCCTGTGAAGAGCTAGTTATGCTGGTGAGTGTGGGGTGGGCCCTATGTGAAGTTCTAATGGATTGGCATAAGATATTTTACATTCTATCTTGTGTGTGATTATAAATAAAGTTTATAGTTCAGTGAAAATACAATATAACCATAATATAATTACAATGTAAATATACTCTAAGTACCGTGTAGGTACAATACTGCATTAACATGTTGTATGTCCAAAATTAAGCTGCTTGAAGAACTTCTACTCTAACAAAGATAGGGGAAGTTCACAAGCTGGGTTTTGAGAACCAGAACCTCACCTCCACACCTGATACACATCCTGCCGATGTCTGAATAAAAACCTTGTATCTCCAAAATATACATTTCAATCCCGGATGAGTTGAAGTGCCAGATCTAATCATTCATTGTCCGTACCTGACCCCACTCATTCTCTTAGGGCTTTAATCAAATTCTCACAGCTACGTTCCAACAGCAGAGACCTTTTGAGTTTTTTGAGTTTTTGGAATTGACGTTGAACTCACAAACATTTGGTTTCTGTTTGTGGGATCTTTCTAAAATCTCGGTGCTGTGTTTTTGTTGGTACAAAAGGTTTTGTTATAACAGCTACGAACACACACACACACACACACTGGAGGCAGTAGTGAGGTGTGGGTGGTACACAGATCAGATCAGGTCACCCTCCAGGACCAGAGCTCCATCTTCACTCTATGACCTCTGCCCTTTCCCTCCACAGCGATGGACGCCCCCCAGAACCTGACGTCCAGCGAGGTCAACCACCGCAGCGCCCTGATCTCCTGGCAGCCGCCCCTCGCCAACATCGACAACTACATGCTCACCTACAAATCAGCCGACGGCAGCCGCAAGGTACGCTCGGGACCAACCACTGCAGTCCCCTCATTCGGAGAGGTATAACGCCCCCCCCAGCACTGACTGTGTGAGCTAGAGTGGTGCCTGTCATCCAAATCATGCAACATCAGCACCACGCCACGCTGGTGATAGTGTCTGACATCACATCCTCCCAGAAAGCCCCCCTGGATCATCAGCATGGATGCTGAGTAACACCTCATCAGTGGCTCCCTCTGTAGGGAGTAGGGGGTATGGGGACGCAGCCCCACTGTATTTATCTCGGCCCGAAAAGATAACAGAACTCCAGCCGTCAGGCCCACTGCGCCTGGTATAATGACCTGGGACCTGCTGAGGAATATGAGGGCGTGTATTTTCAGGAGCGAGCCATTAGCAGGCGCAGCGCGTGCAGTGCAGCCTTGCGCTCATTTTCTTTATTAGTATTAGCGAGCGACATCAAAGGATTTAATTAAAGGGAAAAACTTTCCTATAGGCAAATTAAAAAAGATCTAAACGGCTCCCTCGCTTGGCCGGCCACGGAGGAGCTGGGGAGCAGTGAACAAGGAGAGTGCGGTACGAGGTCTCGGGTGTGTGTAAATATACACACACACACACACACACAAAGTGGGGCAAATTAAATCAATGGAGGCGGAGTAGTTTCTGCAGCTCATGCTTTTGCATTAATCTGAAGTTGGTTCCTCTTGCTCCTCGCTGCAGTATCCATCTTGACTCTTTGTTGAACATTGTTGGGAGGCTTTGATGGCAGATGGAAGAGTGCTCAGGTCCAGCACTGATACCCCAGCACTCTTACCAAGTCCTTCCATTGCTCTAAATATTCAGTGCTGGGGGCTTCTAGCCCACCCTTGTGACCCTTAACAAATCCACCTCGCTGGCTGTATGCCATCAAATCCTCACCGCAAAGGTTCCAGCGAGTAGAAGCTGTCACTGCAGCACAGTCCTGATCAACAGGTGGGGGATGAGACCGTGTCCATGTGTCTGTGTGGAATCAGATGTTTCTTTAGAGCTGCTCGTCGTCCCGCAGGGTCCTGACCTGAGAGAGAGTGACCTTAAAGGAGTGGTCTGTGATATATATTTACTTCACTAAATCAGGAAATGACCAGGGTGTGTGATCAGAGATTAAAGAAGCATTAAGCTGAAACACTGCCATGTTCGACTCATCCAAATAGGTTCAGTTTGAACTTAAAGAACTTTTGAGATGCTCTGTACAAGGTCTTCAATAAATAAACTGTATTATTATTATTTATTATTATGATCCAGCACCTCTGTAATGTGCTCTGCCATCAAATCCTCACAGCAATCCTCTCCGCTTTACAGTCGGAGCCTCTCAGCACCAGTGTTTTTAACCCGTCTCCACAGGATCCCTCCTCTTCAGGGTCAGGGCGTAGTTCAGCGCTCCCTGGTGGCTGTTCTCCTCCTGCAGAGAGAGAGAGAGAGAGAGAGAGAGAGAGAGGGAGGGATGGAGTGATTGAGGGATGGAGGAGAGTGGAGGCCGCCTCCGTCGCAGAGCGTCCCGATCAGAGGAGTGGATTTGTCAGAAACGAAGGAGGAGAGAGGAGAGCTGTCAGGAGGCGGAGACTAAAATAGAAAGAACCTGCCCCCCCCCTTCTCCTCTCCTCTCTTTTCTCTCTTCTCCTGGCAGCTCGATAAGCCCCTTTCTCCCCTGCAGAGCCTTCAGACCTGCCACTCCAGCTCCAGAAAACACAACAAAACAACAAACGAAAGAGCGCAGCATGGAGGAGCGTTCAGAACGTTCTGCGAGAACAACTCCTCGATTTGTCAGAGAGCAGCCTGTGGACACAGCGCAGCTTCTGCAGTGAAGGCTTTTAATCAGGAGTCAGGGTCTGATATCCTGGTCTCAGATTATCACAAAGGCATTAAATAGAGCCCTATCTCTCCAGAGAGTTCTGGGCGGGGCTTATACCCATCGAGCTGACACTTGGCATTCAGCATTAGACTCATGTGCAGCTGCTTCAGAGGTGGGACCGAAGTTAGTTACATTTCCTCAAGTAAAGGTTCTCACAGTGTGTGGAGAAGGTTACCATGTGGAGAACCAGACAGTGATGGTTTATGAGGAGTGTTTCACCTAAGGTCCAGAGGTGTGTTGGGCACATGTTGTGCCTTAATTTAAAGCAACACTAGGTGATATTTCTACCTTAAAATTACACTTTCAAAATCATTGCGATGCTCCACTGAGCTGTAACAGAGAATAGGGCCTCAGTTGTTGCTACTCTGTGCACTGCAGAGACCGCACTATGTATCTTTTGGAGGAGGGTAGGAAACCACCCACTGCATCCTTACTCCTCCCCTGAATTTCAGGACAGTGCCGTTAATGTGAATTACACTCTGCAACTGTAGGGGGAGCCCAGGAGCAAAAAAACACCAAATCTTACCTAGTGATGCTTTAAGGTGTAATGGTACATTGTAAAGAGATGGCAGTGTCGGCTGAAGCCACGGCCGGGTGGATGTCAGAGCTCTGGACTCTGGACTGTCCACTGATCCTGGTTCTGCAGCCTGTGGCTCTGTGAATATTTGTGAATCAGGGGTGTGGTGTTTTACTGAACGCTCAAGGCCTTCAGCAACATCCTCCTGATTCCCGTTACACTGTATACAATGAAGAGAGGAAAAGCCCTTTCACTCGGACTACGAGGAAGAAAAGAAACAGAAGAAGAGAAGGAAAAATAAAAGGCAGGAAGAAAAGAAGAAAGATAAAACAGAGGATGAGGAAGAAGAAATATAGGAACAGAAGGAAAAAGAGATGGACAAAGTAGTGAAGGAAAAAAGAAGTAGTAGAAGAAAAATAAAGCAGAGTATGAGGAAAAAGAAAAAAGAACAAGAGAAGAGGAGGGGAGAAAGGAAGTAGAAGAAGAAATGATGGAAATGGAAAAGGAAAAATGAACAGGAAAAGAAAATAAAGAAGTAGAAGATTAAGAAAAATAAAGCAGATGATGAAGAAGTGGAAAAGAAAGGATGCAACAGAAGAGGAAATCCACTTGGGAAAATTGAGACTCTGCATTTAGCCCAAGGGCACACACACACACACACACACACACACACACATCAACAAACAGGTGATCCACAGGTGTTTCAGGTGGATGATGCGGACATGTAATGATCGAGTGACAGGTGTCATGTGACCTCAGCCCCGCCTCCATCCACATGGCCTGGGGCTTCACCCTAAATCCAAGCTATTCCTCTTCTGCTCCAGGGAGGCGGGGCCCCACCATCCAGGGGATAGAGCCACAATAACAATCACGTTCCTAAGCACTGCCTCCTGGTGGAGAAAATCAAATACCACTCCTTTAATACAAGTCTCTCTTGAGGAGATTGTGGAATGGTTTTATTCTGAAGGTCCTTTGTATCTAACGAAAGAAACAGCCTTAATTCCTGAGGAAATTTGCTGGAACATGTTATTACCCAGGTCAGGGGGACTGGGATTTTCTAACTACTCACAAAATAAACAACAACAATGAATACCGCTGATGTTGCAGGAGCTGATCCTGGACGCTGAGGACACATGGATCCGGCTCGAGGGTCTGGCCGAGACCACCGAGTACACCGTTCGTCTGCAGGCGGCCAGAGGCCTGGAGACCAGCGCTATTGTCTCCACCTCTTTCACCACAGGTAAATATGTACATTACACTCACCTGGACAGGTATATCACACTCACCTGGACTGGTACATCACACTCAGCTGAGCAGGTATATCTTACACACCAGGACATGTACATCATACTCACCTGGACAGGTACATCATACTCACCTGGACAGGTATAGCACACTTAGGTAAACAGGTATATCACACTCACCTGGACAGGTACATCATACTCACCTGGACAGGTACAGCACACTCAGGTAAACAGGTATATCACACTCAACTGTACAGGTACATCAGACACACCTGGACAGGTACATCATACTCACCTGGACAGGTACAGCACACGTAGGTAAACAGGTAATCACACTCAACTGTACAGGTACATCAGACACACCTGGAGAACCCACTAGGAGAACCAGAACTGGGCCCAGGAACCCAAACCAAAACAAAGCGATGGTGCAGACTTTGTTTAACTGAAACCCTGGTGGTCCTGCTGGGGGCTGGTGGGTTGATATTAGTGGCCGTTGCCAGTCTTTTCTTCTCTGTGATGGGTGTTTTCCCACTTCCCTCTGTTTGTCCTCGCAGGAAACCGCTTGTTTGCCATGCCACAGAACTGCGCTCAGCACCTCCTGAACGGAGAGCTCCTGAGTGGGGTCTACACCATCTACATCAACCGAGACCCCAGCCAGGGCGTCCAGGTCTACTGCGACATGACCACCGATGATGGAGGCTGGATCGTGAGTGTCCTGGCTGCATCAGCTCAAGTGCAAAACAGGATGCAACAATCAGCCATAACATTCCCACAGGATGGTGTCGGCTGGATGTTTGCACTATTCTCAGTGCAGCAGTGACACTGAGGGGTTTAAAAACTCCAGCAGCACTGCTGTGTCTGATCCACTTGCACCCACACAGCACACACTAACACACCACCACCACGTCAGTGTCACTGCAGCGCTGAGAATGATCCACCACCACATCACACCTGCTCTGTTGGGGTCCTGTCGAGGAGCAATGAAAAAAATGACAAAGTATGCAGAGCAACAGATGGACTACAGTCTGTAAGTGTAGAACTACAAAGTGCTCCTGTGTGGTCCGTGGAGCTGAGAGAGTGGAGAGTGAGTGGAGAAAAAAGGCAGGTTGTTATAATGCTATGGCTTATTGGTGTATCCTATTTATTTGTAGAGAGGACAACCATTGGCTCATGAGCTGCTGAATTATGTTCTGTTTATTGGCTCAGTCTTGAAACATATGAATAATTTGTATTTGAAATTAGTTGAATAAGGTAGTCACAGAGGCACTAACCCTCAGGGCAGATGCCTGAATAAGTCGGCTTGATTATGAAGCACCTATAATTCGTAATAAATATTATAATAATATTAAATATAAATAAATAAATAATAAGCGATTGATAGTTTACATTATTATTAATTCTAAGTAACTTAAAATTAGTTGAAGCACTAAATGATGACTTAAAAAAAAAAACTAGTCCATTCAAATTCATAATAAGAGTCTTATTACAAAGCATTTTTACCAAATAAATAAAGAGTTACAACTGCATTTATAAAGGCTTAAACATATGGGCATCAAATGTTACCAGATATTCTGCCATCATACATGCACGTATTCATTCATGCACTAGGGGGCAGTGTTGCATTACAAGCCTGACTGTATAGACAGAGTGGTCAGTGAAGTCTTAGGTTCATTGTTTTTGAGAGAGAATCGACAGAAGTACAATTCAGTTTGTATCTTTTGATTGCCCCCCACTCCCCCACCCACACACACACACACACACTGACCATGTCCATGAGGTGCCCGACCGTCAGCTGCACTGTTAGCCTCTGATTGCCACTTGTTGGTGGAGTGATTATTAATTGTTGCTTTGCTGTGGTTTTCCAGGTTTTCCAGCGTCGTCAGAACGGTCTGACGGATTTCTCCCGGAAGTGGAGCGACTACAGAACCGGATTTGGGAATCTAGAGGATGAGTTCTGGCTCGGTGAGTGGACCTTCCTTCAGAACCTTTCATCTCCTGCTGCAGTGGCCAGGGGCTGCTCGGGTTATTTTTCTGTTCTGTTCTCACTGTAGTGTCGACTCACTGTAGTGTAACACAAAATAAAAAGTGTCTGAAAAATGAAGTCATAAAGAAACTCTCAGTGATCAGTTAAAGGCTGCGTAGACGATTCCAGAGAACTACTGTTCTCACAGCACATGTTTGTGTTCATTCAGAAGCTCCACCACTTTTAAGGTGGTATGTCGTGTTTGAGTAAGAAGCCACTGTATCTTGTTGGTGTCTGAAGTTTAACTCATTTGTAACTTGAGCTGTTTGGTTTAGTAGCACTTTCGCTCTGTGTTTACTTTCATGGGAAGTTGGGACTGGATTCAGATCCACCTTAAGCTAAGTAATACAGCGGAAACAGCAAAAACAAGTGCCAGTTATACACTTATGAAGCAGGAATAGCGCAACATCCTCATCTCTTTTCATGCTTTTCAACATTCGGAGGTCTCCCCACGGTCCAGACGCATCCAGGTGCTGTTTCTCGGCCGCGGCTGAATCAGCGACTCACAGAGAAAACACCTGAGAAAGCTTGGGCTTAGACACTGAATTTTATTTACATTTACTGAGCCAGGGCTGGATACAAGCACTGGACCTTTTTCCAGCGCAGAAGCAAGCAAAGAGTGAGGAGCATCAGTTTCACTTTTAAAAATCAGAACATCCAAAAATTACTGAGGGCAATTCAGTCAAAAAACAAATAAAATCATCCTATTAATCACCAACCCACCAACACCTGCGGCATCTTCTTCAGGAAGTCTTAAAGGTGCAGTAGGTGATTTCTCTTAGTTCAGAGTCCTCATACCTAATCACCAGAGGGCATACATCACTAACCCCAGCCAGTACAGATGTCCAATAGTCGAGGCGACCTCCAGTGGCTAAGCAGGTGAAGCACAACAACACAGACAGCCCCCCGTGTCCAGAGTGCCATTTTCCAAACAGGTTTTCACAGGTACCTTTAAATGGTCGTCCATAGTGTTCTGTTTCACTGTGGTGAAAGTCACCTACCACAGCTCTCCTCTGAAATAAAAAAAGAACCCGAATCACTCGGATCAGGGCCAGATTTAGCTGAAGGAGCAGTGAAAGAGCTCAGCCGAGCCCAGCTGAGTGGGGACCCTGCAGTGGAAAAGCACCATGACACACAGGTGAAAGGTGGCTAACGAAGTATGCAGAGCCACAGATGGAGTGTAGTCTCTAATTGTAGAACCAGAGCGCTCCTGATCACATGACTGTATAAACACTTCCCGTCTCTGCGCTCTGCTGGGCCTGTTGATGTGTTTGCTTCATGCCACAGCGACTTCATAATTTCTGATGATGACTTTGGGCTTTCGGATTTCATTTAGTCGATCCCGTGACTGTCGTCGCGAAAAATCCAATTTGACGGAGAACAATCGAGGCTTTTCTGTTCCTCTTTTTTCTCCTGCTGGTGATATTCTCTGCAAATCTCATTATGGAGCTATAATTACATTCATTAAAGTCAGGGGGAGAAAACACACTGTGTCTTTGCCTGGCCCAGATTTCAGAGCATTGTCTCAGTGGAAGATAAAACAGAGAGCATTATGAATAATACAGACACACACCCCAAAAACCCCCAAAGAAATACCACCCCCCCCCCCCCACCACATTAAATCCTGGCCTGGTGCACAGTTATCTATAGACTGGCAGAAGCTCGATGTCATGTTTTTATAAAGTATTTCTAATTGCACACTGACATTATTATTCCCTCATTGACCAGCTTCTAATTCCAATTGGCCATTCCACCTTAAATGGAGTGGCAGTGCGTCCATTTAAAGTCCTGCATTGTTTAAGGTTGATTCAAGGCATCAGAATGCAACTGCAGCACCATTTAAGGTGGACTGCAGGCACCATAATGTAACTACTGCAGAAGTTAAGGTGGCGTGGCAGCACCAGAATGAAACTGGTTCACTATTTAAGGCGGACTGGAGGCATTAAAATGCATCTGGCACCCTTTTTAAGGTGGAATGGAAGCCCCATTTCATAAAGGCAAGCATCAGTGTGTAACTGATTCACTATTTAAGGTGGACTGGAGGCGTTAAAATGCATCTGTCACACTGTTTAAGGTGGAATGGAAGCACCATTTTATAAAGACAAGCATCAGTGTGTAACTGATTCACTATTTAAGGCGAACTGTTAGCACCGAAATGTAGCTTCTGCACCATTTAAGGTGGAAAATAGGTACCAGAATATATCTGGCACCCTGTTTAAGGTGGAATGGAAGCACCATTTTATAAAGACAAGCATCAGTGTGTAACTGCTTTACCATTTAAGGTGGACTGGTAAAATAACCCTTATGAACATGTGCATTTTCCTAGACCAAACTCCTTGGAAGTGGGAAGTGTGTGTGGCAGGATTGAACATGCTTTGTCCACAGGTCTGAGGATCAGTGGTGTGTGAGATGGTCAGCTCGTAGAGAAGGGCACTGCTGTGTGTCATCCCCTTCAGGCACAGGGGCGTGCTGTGTGGACACATTCAGCTTAAGTGCTGGTAAAAAGCTTTTAAGGGTCACTGAAGGGGCCTTAGGCACACTGTGTTCTCCATTAAGGCCACACTGGTCCTGAGGCGTACGCTCAGTGTCTGACCCCAATCAGCAGGGGACCGGACCAGGGCTCGTCTGATGAATCAGTGAAATGATACTAGTGACATTTATTGATCAATAATGAATCTAACAATTATGTCTGTACTGTTACGATGATCAAACAAGTGACAACACGTATCTCTATGTATGCACACTATCCACTGGGGGGAGTGAGAGACTGGGTGAGTGTGTGAGAGAGAGAAAGAGAGAGTGTGTGACACTGTCCACAGGGGTGTGTGAGTGCATGAGAGAGAGAGAGAGAGAGAGAGAGAGAGAGTGTGAGAGAGAGAGTGAAAGAGAGAGAGAGAGTGTGTGACACTGTCCACAGGGGTGTGTGTGTGCATGAGAGAGAGAGAGTGTGTGTGTGAGAGAGAGTGTGTGTGTGACACTGTCCACAGGGGTGTGTGAGAGAGAGAAAGAGAGTGTGTGTGTGTGAGAGAGAGTGAAAGAGAGAGAGAGAGAGAGAGAGAGAGAGAGAGAGTGAGAGAGAGAGAGAGAAAGAGTGTGCGTGTGTGTGTGAGAGAGAGAGAGAGAGTGTGTGTGTGTGTGAGAGAGAGCGAGAGAGAGAGAGTGAGAGTGTGCATGTGTGTGTGTGTGTGTGAGAGAGAGAGAGAGATAGAGAGAGAGAGAGAGTGTGTGTGTGTGTGTGAGAGAGAGAGAGAGAGAGAGAGAGAGAGAGCGTGTGTGTTTGTGTGAGAGAGAGAGAGTGAAAGAGAGAGAGAGAGAGAGAGAGTGAATGATTGGGTGAGTGTCTGACAGTGTCCACAGGTGTATGTGTGTGTGATCCCTCTCTTGAGTAAGTCCAGGTATTGGTCTATTAAGGATGCCCCCTGGAGGCCTCCCACTGCAGGTGTAGGAGACACAGCCGCCTGGGAGGAGGCCCCGGGGTAGACCTAGGGCTCTCTATAGCTCCTGGCTGCTCTGGGAGAGTCTGAGGACCCCCAGGAAAAGATGTGATGAGAAATGAAGGTCCACATGAGAACAGCATTTCTGTCCCACCAGGGGGCGCTCCTTGGCCGAGGCCTCAGCGTTTCACAAGTCTGCTTTAAATAGCTTCATTTTCTGTTGTTGTGGACTGTGCTCTGTAATTTGGAGCATTCCTCAAAGCCGCCACAGAGGAGGAGTGAACATGGGGTTCGGTCTGTGGCGTCCGGGTCAAAGGCACAGTGGTGCACTACAATTACAGACTGTAGTTGTGTTGCTCTTCATACTTTGTTTACTCCCTTTCCCCCTGTCCCTCAGCGCTCAGGACCCCCACAGAGCAGGTGTGATGTGGTGGTGTATGATTCTCAGCGCTGCAGTGACACTGACGTGGTGGTGGTGTGTTAGTGTGTGTTGTGCTGGTGTAGAGTGGATCAGACACAGCAGGGTTTACTGGAGTTTTTAAACCCTGTGTCCACTCTCTGTCCACTCTGTGAGACACTCCTCCCTCATTGGTCCACCTTGTAGATGTAGAGTCAGAGAAAGTAGCTCATCTGTCGCTGCACAGTGTGTGTCGGTCGTTCTTGTGTTGGGTTTTAAATCTCTAGCAGCACTGCTGTGTCTGATCCACTCGACCCACTGCAGCACTGTGGTGGTCCTGTGGTTGACATGGCAACAGAAACAAGTCCGATGTTGGTGTAGGTTTATGTCTGTGGACTTTGAAGGCTTATAAAGGATGACCTGCAGTGAGGTGTGACCACTTCCTTCAGGAAATGATGGCTCTCTTATCACCGAGCATCATCTTCTCCACATCGCAGCCGAGATCCCGAGATCCTCCAGCTTATCTTCACGGCTGTGGAGGGTCCGAGATGGTGACAGCCCACAATGCCCCGCACTGTCCTTTCACCACCACACTGCAGGCTCTTATCTGTGTGCGCCACATTTTGAGGACATACAAGATTCCCTCGACTTCTTCCAAAGCAGGGAGACGAAGTGCAGCGTCGGGCCCCTGCGTTGCCCTGGGAACGACCGCAGGAGGGACTTTAATCTGGAGTGTGCGGCTGCTAAAACAGGCTCCGCTCTTCTGGGACATTGCTGTGAGAGTTTGATTGCAATGATGCGAGCACTAGTATTGGATGATGAGTTCTGGATCACAAAGACAAGTCCAACCCGTCCCAAAGCTATTGGACAGAGCTCCATCAGTCAATACACAGCTGCACTGCTCCAGAGGCCAATGCTGGAGGGATATATGCCCCACGGTGCTCATCATTGGGCGTTTCTGTGGAGATTATACATACCTCAGTCCCCACCGTGGTCACTGATCTCAGAAATTATGAGAGAGTGTTTCTACAGATGTTTGGACACAGAGCGTAGAACAGGAGTCACTAATAAGCGCACCACAGTCCGGGTCCGGACCCAGGTGTTGTCCGATCCAGACCTGGAGCTGTAACTGATAAACTATTGAGAACTATATAGTTTTGAACAGAGTGTTTATTTTAACTGGTGTAGCTTTTCTGGTCGTTACAGTGAAGGTTTAGAGGTCCAGGAAACTCACACACACAATATATTTTATTTAGAGTGTCTGTCTGTGTCCTATTCCATGTGAAAACTTTCAAATATTGTTGAAATGTATTGAATTGTTATTGTTCATTATAACCATCACATCCTAGTTTATGGTCTTGTGTCTCTCTGCAGGTCTGGACAACATTCAAAAGATCTCAGCTCAAGGCCGATATGAGCTCCGCATCGACATGAGGGACGGCCAGGAGGCAGTCTACGCCAACTACGACCGATTCTCCATCGGAGACGCCAGGAGCCTGTACAAGCTGAGGATAGGAGAATACAACGGCACCGCGGGTGAGGGGACTGGATACAGCTCGTCTCTTTACATTGTGTAATACCTCCTCCACATTCTCCGTAGTGTCAGCCGCAGACAATCTGCCCACAAGCTGTTGGAGAGCTTGATACTTTCAGAGCATTAACCCAGCCTCACTGTCAGGATTCTGCCAGATGCATTATGATTCGCTCTCTGTGCGTCTACGTATATGTACTTCCGTGTATAGTTATGTACTGGCTCTGGTATTGGTCCAACGTGAATCGTCTCCTTCTACACGTCAACTCAAAATAGCAGACTTGTGATTGGTCCTTTTGCATGTCAGTCAAATTCCTTTTCCTGCAGTAGTAGGTGGTTCTTGACCACATTATGTGCTCCCTAAAGAGTCTGGCATTGCAAGACTATATTCTCTGTAACTCTCTAGCGGATGGAGGGAGCTAAGGCCTCATCTGTGCTCGTACCCTGAGAGAGAGAGATATTCGAGCTTTGTCCCTGGAGGTGGGGTTTGGAAGGGTTGGAACTGAGGTGGAGCAGGGGGCACATGACTCTCCTCACACTGTTCGGCCTTGTTTACCTGTCGGTGCCCTCTCTCAGTGAGAAAAAACCTGTTGGGGACAGAGCTGAGGAAACTGTGGTTTTGATGCTGAGCTGAAAGGCTGGTCATTGTGAGCCTGATTAATAACGAATATGTGTCAATAAATGGCCAGAGGGCTGGGGTCTGATCACTGTGAATCATACAAGTGATCTACCAACGATAGAGCCAAGACCAGAGCAACCACTTAAACAATGCTTGTTACACCACTTTGGACCAGCAGGAGGCAGCAGAATTCCTTAACCTTTCCAGGCATCAGGTGAAAAAAATCTGAGGAGCTAAATTCTAAGAATTAGCAGGTTGTACCAGGTCTGACCACAAGGGGACAGTCCAAAAGCCTACTTTTACTCCAATCAATAGAGTGCTACTGCACAGACAACTACTGGAGAGAGATGGCCATCATAGAGCCACAAGTGATGACTTATAAATGATGATTATATTTGCCCTAGAAATAATCGTTAGCTTATTAAGAGTCAGGAGGAGATTATGTAAGAGAGATACAAGCCCCTTTGGGCAGCTAAGTGTTAGCCATTTTATACATATCTTACCCATCTGCTGCACCTCAGTAGTAGAAATAAAATCATTCTGGAAATATTGTTCAGCTGTTTTATGTTGGTGTGTTACACAGGCAGAAAAATACATAGTGTGGGCTCAGGAATGTCAGCTCTATTTGTAGCCTGTAGTTTGTGGTTAACCCCTAAACCCCTAAAGCATTAAATCACAACTGATCATCTGCTCAAAGTCCGAGCGGTCGGCTGGTGCTGAGATGTGCTTTATTTCTCCTTTTGAGGAACGCACAGCTATGTCAAACAGCGGCTAGGTCAGATAAATGTTCAACCCTCGCATGATTAAAGTTGTCTCTCATCATCTTCTCACATCATGAAACGTCAAAAATAACCTGGAAACCACAGTGATGTTTTTGTGAGTGATGTTATCTCCACAGCGCTGTTGTGTGTGTGCGGTGTGCTGGATGGCTGTGTGTCCTGCTAGTTGTGGAGGGTTCAGTGTTTATTCTGGCAGTTGATTTTGATTTAGATCTAGATTTATTACTAAAATGTGTAGTAGTTATAGGCTCATGTTAGTCATTTCATTATCAGTGTGGTTTCAGTTGTAGTCCATTAAATTTAAAAATGAAATCATGTATTTTTAAATGTGTTTTTCGTTACTAATTTTCATTTAAAAATGAACCCTCAACTCTAAGAGATTCAACTCTCTGAATCATTGGCCAACAGTTGATACGCGTGACTCCCAGACAATGGAAGAATCAATTCTTTGGGAGTCGACTCCTCTTCACTGATCCACTCGGCTACTCTCGCCCTGACAACAGCAAACAGACGGAGCATTTTCCTGTTTTTATTTCCTTGTGATTTTCTGTTCTCAAATCAGAAATAATGAGTCATTTATCAGTCTCTCACATTATCATATAGGCTTTATTTGTAGACAAAAACTGCAAAACATTTTGTCATAGTCCTTTTCTTCAACTAATTGTTATTTAATTCTTATCTGGTTTCATTGTGAAAAAGTGGTCATCTATGAATAGTTTTCATAATTGAAACTATATAGTTTTTGTTACTGAAACTAGCATTGGGAGGGTTCATTTTCCATAAACAGTTAGGGGGATGTCACCGCTAATAATTGCTCAGTGATTTTAGTCCCGTCAGTGTCTGCAACAGTAGGAGAAACTGCCCTAGGTTATATTCACCCTGACAGGACATGTCCTGTCTGCTCTCTGCTGCAGGGGATTCTCTGAGCTACCACCAGGGCCGACCCTTCTCCACAAAGGACCGAGATAACGACATTGCCGTCACTAACTGCGCCCTCTCCTACAAAGGAGCCTGGTGGTACAAGAACTGCCACAGAGCCAACCTTAATGGCAAATATGGAGAGTCCAGACACAGTCAGGTCAGCACACACACACACACACACACACACACGTTTGGCACAGACTCTTCCTAACCGTAGCATCCATTTGTCCAAAACTAACCTTAGTTTTTAAAAATGTAATCACACACACACAGGACTCCACAGGTTCTCAGGGGTTATTGATCTAGAACAGATACAACACACACCCACAGGAGCTTCAGTTACGACCAAGAACAGTGTGCAACTGAAAACTTGGTGAATATCACAGCTGTTGACCACAAAATCTCAGGACATTTGGCTCAGTGTCTGAGTCATTGTGAACGATGAGAACCGGAACAAAAATACAACGGAGGACAACACTGGTCATTGGTGTCCTGGAGTCTAAAGATCTCTCAAGCAGAATCAGGGCTGAGATCAGAGAACAAGTCATTCTGAGAAACGTACGTAATGATGAAATCATATCAAGAAAGAGGAACAGAAGTAACACAAACAGCCAGCGTCCTGTTCGAAAGTGAACGACGTATCTCTGATCTCACCTGAAGACAAGCTCTCTGCCTTTTCAGCTGTATCTCACCCTGCTGAGCTGCTGATTTCCACAGAACCCACAGGAAATGTGCAGCAGTGTTCACAACAGGCTGTGAATTGGGTTTGTCTAGAAAAGCTGATATAAATGGAAAGCATAAACAGTGAAGAGAAGTATAAAGACAGTTTCGATTGCAAAAAAGCTGATTTCTTTGCTCTTCTTCAATCAAATGGTGTCAAGATAAAGAAGCTCCAGAAAGAGCTCAGAGCCTCAAATAAAGCGTTATGGCACAGTGGAGCTGGATGGGTCATTTACAGAGTGTTATATTGTCCTTGATGCCCATCTGTGTGTTTTTTGTAGCCGTGGTCAGCACAATTGAGGCACAGTGGATTGTCCTTTTTTGTATTTCTCTGCTGTTCTCACTGCTTCACAAGCTCCACAGTACGACTCAGAACTCAGCATCATTTACACGTGTATCAGGACCAGCTGAAAACAGTCGATAATATATTAATTCATACTTCTCTGGCTCTGGTGCTGAATTTACACACAGCGATGGATGAACCAAGCCCCTCACAGTGCCCCCCACTGATGATGTATCACTGGTTCCCATCAAATCTGGTGGAAACATGGGGGGTGCTTCCTCCGAGACATGTGAGGTTCCTTTTTGAACTTCTGTTAATGAAACACAACAATGTAATCCACTAGGGGAGTGCAAACTGCCCAGATCTGTCACATTGGCTGACAGCTGTCTGCACTAGAAAGCACCATGAGCAGAGACATGGGGGACAAGGAGGCTGTCCTACTCACCCAGAGAGCAAGAGGGAGGCTGACTTTGCTTTTTACTGGCACTTTTCCACTGCATGGTACTGACTCTACTGGACTCTACTCTCTGATTGATCCCTGGTTGGTTTTTCACTCCCACAGCTCCCCCCGAAATGTATCAGGTGTCGTCTCTAACCCCGTCTCTGAGGAGAAGAGTGGTCTTTGGAAACCACAACAACGGCGGCGGTAACGTTAAGCGGTGTTTACTCATGGTGTATTGCGTGTTGTTAACAGATCAGTAGAGTTTGTTCCTTCCTTGTTGCAGCATCCAGCTCTCGCTGGATTCTTTCGTCGGCCACCGATCCAAGGAGCGTTTGAACCTCTTCAAAAGACCACGGCGTACTTTTACGAGCTGCCGTCGTGAGTCGGATAAAAACAAATTTAATCTCTGCTGCAGCTGGAGATTTTACAGATGGAGAGTTGGTGCTGGTCGTCTGCGTTGCGTGGCGTAGAGTGACGACTCTCTCTGGACGATCAGCACTCTGCAAGGTTTACACGCCACGGTTTAGTCCCTACTCGACTCGCTCTGAACCACGAGAGAACAGCCACTAAACAAGAACCTGCTTCCAGAACCAGGACCTCATTCACCTGGTGGAGGAGTGGAAGAGTCAAGTAGAGTTGAATCATGCTGAGTCGAGTAGGGGCCCTGCAGTTGAAAAGCAACACTGGACTCCCAGGCTTAGATGACTGGGGCATTATCAAGGGTTGAACTTGATTGGGGCAGTTATATTTGGAAAGTGCATATGATCAGATGCTTATAAACAAAACCTGTATAACCTCCATGTCCAATCTTCACATCTGGAAAGTGTGTGGATCAGTCAAGACACTGAAGAAAAACAATGTTTGTGGTTGTTTCCTGCCAGAGAGATGCCTGACTAATTCAGGACCAGTGCCAGGTGTCATCTTTCTGAACTGAGCCCAATGCTATAGCAGACACAGGCCTCTATCAGCTGTAATCAGGATCTGGGAGTGTTCTCCTCCGAGTGTGTTGAGCTCCAGTGAACTTGCTAACAGTCTGAAACGCTGTAACAGTAAATAATGAACAATATTATGTGCTATATTAAGTCCTCGATGTCTAACAGTTTGGATGCATAACTTACACAAAGCTATTGTCAGACACAAGACCTTGTATCTCCTTTAATAAGAGCACAGTTAATGTAAAACCACTGTGGTGATGTTTTCCCTTTGGTTTTGTTCCTAATATATATTATATATGTTATTTATTTCCAGGGAATTAACTGGTATCACTGGAAAGGCCATGAGTTCTCCATCCCCTTCGTGGAGATGAAGATGAGACCCTTCAACTACCGCAGCATCAGCGGGAAGAGGAGGAGGTCCACTCCGCATTAATCCACCCCTGAGCACTCTGATTTAGCTGTTCCTATTTGTACAAACGCTGGGGAGAGGAGGCATGAGGCTGTGTAATTTATTTCTGAATGGTTTTGATAAAGGAACGGTAAAAGTCCCTCTGAATTCACTGCGATAAATAAGGGCTCGGCTTAAAATGATACATGTAATAGATTAGTGGGACTATTATAACCTCATTAAAGCTTTATTTGCTCATTTTATATTATGTTTATGAAGTGATCTCACTATACTAAGACATAAAAAAATAATAATAAAAATGATCAAGAAGCCACTGGTCTGCTGGGGCTACCACACACCCAGCCCCTCGTACCGTAACTCTCCAGAGGGGGGCGTTAACCGGGTCTGCAGTGCCCCACAGGCCAGCGCTCTACCCACTGAGCAAACCCTGTTCACGTCAGACCTCTGGCGAGCTGATGGCTGTCTCAAGAGTGTCACAGGTTTGAGGCATTTCCCCGCTTAAGGGCAAGGCCTCCCTGATCCTCCTGGTCCTTGCCTTTCGAGTCTGACTCCCACTGGGCACTGGATTTGTGACTCCTCCGTGACATAGATTTATATAAAATTGGCTTAAGATTGGTTAAACATGTCTAGAAAACAAATTTCCATGTTGTAATAATCCCACAGCAGTCTCCAAATGAGACCTATTACATGTATCCTATGGATTTAAAGGAGCAGTCAGTCGTTTTTACCACCAGCATACTTATGTAAGTGATTATTTATTATTTTTACATTGAGCTCTAGGGCGTCCAGCTCCGAGATCAAGAATTGGAGGGCCCCCATCGTACAGGGTTTACTACAGGGTCAGTGACACATCCAGGCCACTAGGTGTCAGTATACCAACTACGAAGAAAAACCACCAGAGGAAAAAGACTGACTGCTCCTTTAAGGAGCCGTTATTCATTGCAGTGAAGTGTGTGGAGATGAGGAGGCCTCAGGGGCATGAGATGATTCCCTTCTGTATAAATATTAGAGGTGCAGTACGGAGCGGCGTCCAAACGTTTACAGGTGCGGGAGAGTTCGGTGTACAGTTTACCACCCATCGCTGGCAAAAAGACCCACACTGCATCAAACTGAGCCAAAGTCTGGTCGATACACTTATCATCTCTCACTCTGAGAGCCATGCGACTCACTTCCCGAGGGGAGTGTCTCCAGGTCGTTTCTGCTTGGAGTTCTTAAAGATAAAAGGGTACATTCTATGATGCCAGTATTTATAAGCCTTTATAACTGCAGTTATAGTTCTGTAATACCGTAATAATGTTTGTAAGCAATCTTATAAACTCCAGCAATGCCTCATAAGGCTCCAATAACAAGCTGTAATTGATTATTTTGTAACTTATAAACACAGTTACACAGCCTCACTGTTCATTATAAAGCCTTTTTAATGGATAATAACCTGTGCATAAAGCACTAATAACACATTTTAATGATTTTCAATATAAATATATAATATATAAATGCTAGAGGCTAGGTCGGCTCCCTGGGTGTGGGTGGGACCATGGCATGGCCCCCTCCCTCTCCTCTTCACACAGCACAGCTCCAGCCAGTGCAGGACTGTGTGGGTTGATGTGACAGTGCTACACTGTAGGACACTCTCCTCCAGAGTGTGGAGCTGTCCAGGGTCTTGTGTGAGCTGCAGTGAGAAAAGAGGCAGGGATTTTATTTAAAAGAGAAATCCAGTGACTATCCCTTTCATATTCAGACCGTCATAAATATATATAAAGGTGTATGGACTAGACGTGAGGCTCAGTTTCTCTGCAGTGTACTGTACATTAACAAAGACCACATTAAACCGAGGGGTTATTTTAGCCCCTCAGACAGAGACAAGATTTTAGATGAAAAAACAAAACCAAAAAAAAAAAAAGCGAATGCCCAGAAAAAAAGAGACATCTATTTTTATAGGCGCTGAATAAACAGCTGTAAACAAACAAACAAAGACTGAATGCTTTCCGTTTTTCATTTGAATTAGGGACAGATTTCGTTCATGTTTTTTTCATGTGCTCCACCGCCGGACACACGGATGCCTTCAGATCTCCATCTACAGAGTCGTCCGTCTCGTAAATATGAATTAATGAAGCCAGGGATATTCATTTACTCTTTTTGTTTATTGTTTATTTTGGTTTAAAACGCACCTCGTTTGCGAACATCGAGAAAGAAAAATGAATCTTCTCTTTTTCTCACTTGCACCGATGGCATTTTCCAGAAGCCAAAGACTGAGGAAGGGGCAACAGCTGCAGGAGACAGAGGAGCACAGTTAAAGCTGCAGTCAGTCATTTTTACCATTTAAAATGTACCACGGTGATTGTTTACTGTTTAATTTGCTTGTGTAAACAATGACGTGAGACGAACTATGTAGTCCCTGAACTAAGCGGTTTATGCAGGGTGGGTTTTCCACATTGGGGCAGCCATGTTTAAAGCAGCGTTTAGTGCACGCAGGCCACTAGGTGTCAGTGTAATGGCTGGTTTATGGCGCAAAGAGGAATCACTGTGGGAAATGACTGATTGCATCTTTAAATATCAGATGGTTTTTGGACGTTGGGCTGAAAAATACAGAGCCGCAGAGGGGCAAAGAAAACAAAAACACAAGGTTTATGGTCACAATTTCCACAAAAAGTTAGTTCTTATCTTCTTTTTTTTTCACAATAAACACACATTTTATTTCACTGTAAAATATATTTTCCTTAAAATGTGCACAGGTTTCTGAACTTGTGGCCACTATTTCCCAATTTGTTCCAATTCTTTGTCAATTGTTAATCTATTAACTGCACACTCGTTTTATTTTGTTCATAATCATTTCTCACTTTCTCTAAAAGCATGTAACGAACAAAATGAAATGAGCGAGTGATGCAATGTTTATGTGGAAATTGTGGAGGCAGATTTATTAATTAATTGATTTGGTTTTTTTTGTGGGTGGGCGGGTGTCGCAGTGAATCTAAAATCTTCTTTATTTCTCACATGTGGCTCCTCTGAGACTCTGTAGGAATGCCATCATTGTGAGGAATCCCAGACAATCTGGCAACCCTGTTCCTGTGAATGTTCTCCATGTGTAAGTATGTTTATTGAGGAATGGGGTATAACTTTAGTCAGTATAACACTTCCAGTGTTGAGACGGACTTCACCGTCCAATCAGAGTCCTGCAGCGTGTTTGTGTCTTCTTAAGTTCTTTGGCCTCTCCTCCTTTGTGAAGAACAGAGTGTTTTTATGTAATTTTTCATCTCATTTCAGTGTTTCTAGATGTTCTTGTTATTGTACATTTGTAGCCCAAGGATCTCACATCCCAGTAACTCTTCTACATCCTACAACTAACAC
Source organism: Hoplias malabaricus (assembly GCF_029633855.1). Lineage (NCBI taxonomy): Eukaryota > Metazoa > Chordata > Actinopteri > Characiformes > Erythrinidae > Hoplias > Hoplias malabaricus. The sequence goes on along the minus strand of NC_089808.1, from coordinate 39,108,990 downwards.
ATGGTAGCTGTTTTAAGGTGGATTTAGACTGATATTTATACACTGTGCGACCAGGAGATGTGGGCTGTGGAGCAGTAGCTCTAGGATGTGTCGTGATCCAACATGACCCCACAGGCGGCATGCCATCAGATCCTCACAGCAATGGTCCAGCATCTAGTCTAAACCATTTCCCAGTCTAACCACTGCTTGACCACGGAGCCCGAGACCCTCTCAGAGAGAATTGCACGTTAAAGGGTTGGTCCTCATTCTTCTCCAGTGTGAAACATCTGTCTCTTCTTTCACTTCATTCAAACAAACACATGAGCTAGATTCTTGTACCTAACTCCTAACTGTCTTAATAAAACTGTCTGTTTCACCTTCAATAATGCCACAGTTTGATTGTGGCAATGGCCCTAATTATTTTCATTTTCCTTTCCACCTTATGTTGTGCATTTAATTGTGAATTAGCCACAATGATTTTTTCACTCCACCTTAAATGGGGCAGCGCATAATCCTTCCACCTCTCCACCTTAAACGTCAAAGCAGTTATATTCTACATTCTGGGATCTAAGTTCCTGGTTTGGTTCCTGGTCCCTGATCTTTTATTTGAATTGCTCATTCCACCTTAAAATTGCAGCAGTTACATTCTGGTGATTAAGCCCTTTATTTGAATTTTACATTCCGCCTTAAAACCTGCAGCAGTTACATTCTGGCATCTAACTATCCATTCCATCTTAAATGGTGCAGCAATTCCAATCTGTCACGTAACTGTCCATTTCACCTTAAAGAGTGAAACATACACTCTGGTATCTAATGCTCCATTCCACCTTAAACAGTGAAACAGTTTCATTCTGGCATCTAACTGTCTGCTCCACCTTAAATGCTGCAGCAGTTGCTTGCAGGCACCTAACGTAAATGTTGCACTGGTTACATACTTGTGCCAGTCCACCTTAAATACAGGTGTCCCAGCTGTGTTATACTCTTCATCAGAACTAGTCTATCGTCCAATCAGATCACTCGTTCTGAACTGTGTTGTATAATAGAAAATAAATGGCTGTTGTCTTGTTTTAAGGTGGTAATGTCAAGATACCGTAAAGCATCATGTCAACTTAAATAACCAGCCGTTTCCTTCTGCAAATGAACAGAGGTCAGGGTTCATAAGGCTTCGTCCCATTTGTCCCTATGTTCATTTTCATGTCCCTGTCCCAGTCCCCGCCCCCACTAACAGTTCGTTTAGAAATGCACTGCATGTCCAAACACTTTCAGACCCTGATTTTGAGGAGAGAATATCAGCTGCTTTAAGGTGAGGACACGTTCCTTTGTGCACAGGCTACTTGTATTATCAGCACAGAAGGGGGCGCTCTAGGGCACAGTGATCAATGCCATGTGTCAGACAGTGGGGCAAGAAGCCCCTCGGCTTTGTGTTGTGGAGGAGAACAAATGAGTTCTGGAGCGCCGTCCTACCTCTCTGTGCTCTCGTAAAACAAAGGCTGCTATCAAACCCTCACAGCAAGTGTGTCTGAAACTGTTAGGACACAGTGTATTGAGTTCTTTGTTCCTAACCTGTTGTTTACTAACCTTAGAGACTGTGGATGTGTAAAGACAGCTTGTGTTTTCCACTCGCTGACCCAGTGTTGGGCTGAGAGTCTGATTACTGCATGCCCTGAGGACACAGAAAAGCGAGAGAGCGATTGATCTCTGAGAAACGTGTCTCTGTAACAGAATTAAACCCTCTCTCTGATAACCCTGGATATTATTAGCTCTAGTTTGACCTAAAGCGTGCTGTAAAATTCCTTTTTTAATACATTTTCTACTCATTAATAAAATATAAATACAAACAATATGTTGTCTGTGTTATTCTATCTTATTTTTATCTTATTTTACTGTTTCTGTAAATCATTTTAACTTTCATGAAGCTGTCGATGCACCAAAAGGAAAGGGAAAACTATTTGCTGAAATGCAACAAACAATAAATAAACACTGGCCGCTGCAGTATATTTCCATTCTACCATAAATGGTGCAGAAGTTAAGCTTGTTTAAAAATGTATGTATATGACAATGGGTCAGCATGTATGCGCTGGCACCATTCCACCTTAAATAGGGCAGGGAAAACATTTTTGGTGAAATCCCACATTAAATAGGGCATTTTGATGCTATTCCACCTTAAATGGCAATGCAGTTGCTTTTGGTCACTATTCCACCTTAAAAGAGGTAGCAGTTACATTCTGGCATCATTGGATTTTAAAGGAGTAATAGATAAACCGGTGGCATTCTACATCAAATCATGTTGTTCCACCTCAGATTGTGCAGCTGTAGTTTTCTGCCATTTTTCACCTTAAATGGTGCAAAAGCAGATTTCTGATTCCATCATACCACCTTAAATTGTGCAGCTTTCTTATGACATTCTGCATCAACTAGTATTACACTTGAAAAGTGGAGCATTTGCCATCTGGCAAATCGACCTTAAACAGTGCATTTGTAGCACTCTCCCTCCTTTCCACCTTAAATGGTAAAGCAGTTACCTTTGGACACCATTTCAACTCAAATAACACAGCAGTACGACAACGTCTGATGACGCTTCACCCTAAATGGTGGCAGTAGATTTCTGGCATCATTCCACCTTAAATGGAGCAGCAGTTAAATCCTGGCAGCTTGTGTTCCTCTAGTCTCCCTGCTTCGTCCTCAGCTGTGCCTCCCCAAGCAGACTGATCCTCCACAGCATCTACAGGGTTTACTCTGTAAATGGACATGGTCCCTGTCCCACGGTGTTCCTGTCCCATGTGTCAGGTGACCCCTGCATCTATGTGAGATTAATCAGAGGTGACAGAACACCTCCCCAGATCTCCGTAAGTGCCTGGACCTTGAGAGTTAATGTCCTTAGAATCCAGAAATGATTGGACAGCTGCCTTGAGGACACCCTGCTGATGGACACTGCACAGAATGTCGGGGTGGGGAGGGGCCTGGGAGAGGCGGAGCTGATGGACATAGACTGGAACCGGACACTGTAAACTGAAGGTAGGTAGATGTTCCTCTGGACTCTGAGGTGTCCCATCCATATGGGGATCCCCTTTGTGCTCCATGGAGCGGGTCCCCCACATGAAGTTGTAGTTTAGTACAGTATTTCTGACACCTCCAGGCCACTAGGTGTCAATATATATTGATGCTGTCTCCTAAACTGTGCCCAATTCACTATGTAGTGCACTATTTTGTAGTTCTGCTATTTTGTAGTAGTGTCAAAAAGCAGTGGACAACTTTCAGTGCACTCAAACAATCCCACAATGCACTAACGGATACCCATAATGCACTGCTCTGTTTGGTAAAAACCCGCACAAAATCATGTCCGAAATCCTCCACTACCCTCCTGAGTTAATTTCCCTGCACTCTTAAGAAAGAAGGTTCTTCTAGGGTTTTTTATTTAATGTGAACGTTCTAGTTAGAACCATGTGTTCTACAAAGAACTGCTTCCAATCTGAAATGTTTTTTTTTTTTCCACTGAGGAAATGGTTCTTCAGACTTCTGAAAAGTGTGAATATGTTTCTGTGTAGCACCTTTTTCAGCACCAAGAGGATTCTACCATTGTTACGAAGCCTGGCTTGTTACAACAGAAGAAACCTTTTTAGTGCCATAGAGAACCATATACACCGTGTTCTCCATTAATCTAAGGAACCATTTCAACATGACACTGGTTTTATAAAGAACTTGTGGTTCTAGCTAGAACCATCACCTTTACTAAAGAACCTGTGAAGAACCCTCTTTTTTAGGAGTGTATAATAGTGCACTGTGTAGTGAGTACTGTTGGGATTCACAGCACAAACAAGTTAAGGGACAAACGAACTGTTCATGTAAATAACAGCACATTTGAGCTGTATCTGAAAATGTTCCCTTGTTCCCTAGCCACGAGACGGACACTTTCCAACTGACAACCTTTATTACTGTGAATTTACCTCAGATAAACTATCTGGAACGTTCCCACATTGAGTCTAAAACAGATATAACGACTTTTAACCCTGTGCCACAGTCTCAGAAAAAAAGGTATTTAAAGGTATTACATTGTTGGTCACTAAAGGTAAAAATGATGTAAATGTACCTTTAAAAGTACTACAGTTCCTTAAAGATACAGTACATTCTCTTCTCCAGATGGACAGGTACATGTTTGTAAAATGTCATTGTAGAACTGTGCCATGTAAAAAAAAAAAAAAAACATAATAAAAGTCCTGGAGGTGAAATGGGGCGTATAAAATCAACACAATTTAAAAATCTACAGTTATAATAAAATAGGGTATAATTATTTTCCTAATTAAAGGTACAAATATGTGCCCTTGAGGAAACCACCACAGAGACAACATTTCTGACAGTGTGCAGTAGCACATTTAATTGATCTAAAACTGTGGAAAAAAAAAATTTAATAAAAATGAATGAGGACACACCCCACATAATGTGAAATGCCCTGTCAAACTGTACACATCCAAAACAAGAAACAGGTCAGAGAGCTTTCATTAAAACCCAGAACTGTGTTCACTGTGGAGAAGACTGTGTTCATTGTGGAGAAAACTGTGTTCATTGTGGAGAAGACTGTGTTCACTGTGGAGAAGACTGTGTTCATTGTGGAGAAGACTGTGTTCACTGTGGAAAAGACTGTGTTCACTGTGGAGAAGACTGTGTTCACTGTGGAGAAGACTGTGTTCATTGTGGAGAAGACTGTGTTCACTGTGGAAAAGACTGTGTTCACTGTGGAGAAGACTGTGTTCATTGCGGAGAAGACTGTGTTCACTGTGGAGAAGACTGTGTGCACTGTGGAGAAGACTGTGTTCATTGTGGAGAAGACTGTGTTCACTGTGGAGAAGACTGTGTTCATTGTGGAGAAGACTGTGTTCACTGTGGAGAAGACTGCGTTCACTGTGGAGAAGACTGTTCACTGTGGAGAAGACTGTGTTCACTGTGGAGAAGGCTGTGTTCACTGTGGAGAAGACTGTGTTCATTGTGGAGAGGAATGCATTCACTGTGGGGAAGACTGCATTCACTGTGGAGAAGACTGTGTTCACTGTGGAAAAGACTGCATTCACTGTGGAGAAGACTGTGTTCACTGTGGAGAAGACTGTGTTCACTGTGGAGACGACTGTGTTCACTGTGGAGACGACTGTGTTCATTGTGGAGAAGACTGCGTTCATTGTGGAGAAGACTGTGTTCACTGTGGAGACGACTGTGTTCATTGTGGAGAAGACTGCGTTCACTGTGGAGAAGACTGTTCACTGTGGAGACGACTGTGTTCACTGTGGAGACGACTGTGTTCATTGTGGAGAAGACTGTGTTCACTGTGGAGAAGACTGCATTCACTGTGGAGAAGACTGTGTTCACTGTGGAGACGACTGTGTTCACTGTGGAGACGACTGTGTTCATTGTGGAGAAGACTGCGTTCATTGTGGAGAAGACTGTGTTCACTGTGGAGAAGACTGTGTTCATTGTGGAGATGACTGTGTTCATTGTGGAGAAGACTGTATTCACTGTGGAGAAGACTGTTCACTGTGGAGAAGACTGTTCACTGTGGAGACGACTGTGTTCATTGTGGAGAAGACTGTGTTCATTGTGGAGAGCACTGTGTTCACTGTGGGGAAGACTGCATTCACTGTGGAGAAGACTGCGTTCATTGTGGGGAAGACTGTATTCACTGTGGAGAAGACTGCGTTCACTGTGGAGAAGACTGCGTTCACTGATGAGAAGACTGTTCACTGTGGAGAAGACTGTTCACTGTAGAGAAGAATGTGTTCACTGTGGAGAAGACTGTGTTCACTGTGGAGAAGACTGTTCACTGTGGAGAAGACAGTGTTCACTGTGGAGAAGACTGTGTTCACTGTGGAGAAGACTGTGTTCACTGTGGAGAAGACTGTGTTGACTGTAGGGAAGAATGTATTCACTGTGGAGAAGACAGTGTTCACTGTGGAGAAGACTGTGTTGACTGTATGGAAGAATGTATTCATTGTGGAGAAGACTGTGTTCACTGTGGAGAAGACTGTGTTCACTGTGAAGAAGACTTTGTTCACTGTGGAGAAGACTGTGTTCACTGTGGAGAAGACTGTGTTCACTGAGGAGAAGACTGTGTTCACTGTGGAGAAGACTGTTCACTGTGAAGAAGACTGTGTTCACTGTGGAGAAGACTGCGTTCACTGTGGAGAAGACTGTGTTTACTGTGGAGAAGACTGCATTCACTGTGGAGACGACTGTTCACTGTGTAGAAGACTGTGGTCACTGTGGAGAAGACAGTGTTCACTGTGGGGAAGACAGTGTTCACTGTGGAGAAGACTGTGTTCACTGTGGAGAAGACTGTGTTCACTGTGGAGACGACTGTTCACTGTGTAGAAGACTGTGGTCACTTTAAAAGAATTATGAGTAAGTATCAAGCCAGTCCTAAGATGAGGTTAACTCCCACGTAGTCATTTACTGACCTCCTAAAGATAAATCAGCCACAGGGCTATATTTGGCTCAATTTGCAGTAAGTTATATTTCATCATTACTGTCACTTACTGTTTTCCAGGTCGTGCACTACTGAGCTAATGAGGACTAAAAGAAAACATTATAGATAATGACTGATGTCTAATTAGCCTGCTAATGTGATACACCTCCATACCGCCCACTGCCTGCAGAGGAGTTAAACACCCTGCCTGGTCAGAAACTCCCTGTCACTCCGGCTGCTGTTTGAGTTCAGTGGGATTCCTTCATTTCCTTTAAAACTGCTGAAGTCATCGTGACTGCTTTAGCATTGGAGCATTACTCAGTTCATTTTTATTTTTCAGGAATGGTTAGACCCTCCAGTGGAAGGTCAGACCTGGATTTTCTCTACAGTGGAGTTCAATTAGATGCAGCCATGTGAGCTCAGCCACTGGTGAGGGCTTCAGGACCTGAACCTAAGGCCTAATTAGCGTGGAAGTTAGAGGTGAAGTTCAAGATTCTAATCCAAAAACACTTTAATAAATTTCTGAGGATGTTTTCTCTCCATGTGCTGCTCTCCAGTCTGTTTGAGCTGGAAAACAGTGTAATGTGTTTAAGAAGCCCCAGTGTATATGGGAAAACAAATAATAAAAAAATCAAACTCTCAGGATTTCTAGCATCTTTAATGAAAACATGTCCGAGTTATTTCTCTCTAATGAGTTAGTTCTCTAAGATCTGAGTTCACAGTATTTTTACAGGGTTTAATGTGAATCACTGTTAGCCTGGTGCTAACATACAATACTCCTGGATTCCCATAGGGGGCACTAGCAGAAAGGGACATTATTTTGTTTCTCTTTTCTTGGTTGGAGGTAGGTTTTCTCACGTCTGCCCAAAAATAACCCTCTCTCAGTTCTCCTCGGCCGAGATTGAGCAACACATGCCTTTTACACCACTGCGCTAATGTCCGAGTTATTTCAGCTCTGTTCCTCTTCAGACAACAATGAAATGATTTACCCTTCTACAGAGTGTTTATACAGCCATGTGCACAGGGTCTCACACTCACCCTGTCACTCACACACTCACCTTGTCACTCACAACCGTGTGTACAGTGCTACACACTCACCCTGTCACTCACAGCCCTGTGCACGGTGTCACACATTCACCCTGTCACTCACACACTCACCCTGTCACTCACAGCCCTATGTACAGTGTCACACACTCACCCTGTCACTCACACCCTGTGTACAGTGTCACACACTCACCCTGTCACTCAAACAATCACCCTGTCACTCACAGCCCTGTGTACAGTGTCACACACTCACCCTGAAACTCACACACTCACCCTGTCACTCACAGCCCTGTGTACAGGGTCACACACTCACCCTGTCACTCACAGCCCTGCGTACAGGGTCACACACTCACCCTGTCACTCACACACTCACCATGTCACTCACAACCATGTGTACAGGGTCTCACACTCACCTTGTCACTCACACACTCACCTTGTCACTCACAACCGTGTGTACAGTGCTACACACTCACCCTGTCACTCACAGCCCTGTGTACAGTGTCACACACTCACCCTGTCACTCACAGCCCTATGTACAGTGTCACACACTCACCCTGTCACTCACACCCTGTGTACAGTGTCACACACTCACCCTGTCACTCAAACAATCACCCTGTCACTCACAGCCCTGTGTACAGTGTCACACACTCACCCTGTCACTCACAGCTCTGTGTACAGTGTCACACACTCACCCTGTCACTCACACACTCACCCTGTCACTCACAGCCCACCGTACAGAGTGACACACTCACCCTGTCACTCACACACTCACCCTGTCACTCACACACTCACCCTGTCACTCACAGCCATGTGTACAGGGTCACACACTCACCCTGTCACTCACACACTCACCCTGTCACTCACAGCCCTGTGTACAGGGTCACAAACTCACTCTGTCACTCACACACTCACCATGTCACTCACAACCATGTGTACAGGGTCACACACTCACCCTGTCACTCACACACTCCCCCTGTCACTCACAGCCATGTGTACAGGGTCACACACTCACCCTGTCACTCAAAGCCTTGTGTAGAGGGCCATACACTCACCCTGTCACTCACACACTCACCCTGTCACTCACAGCCCTGTGTACAGTGTCACACACTCACCCTGTCCCTCACACACTCACCCTGTCACTCACAGCCATGTGTACAGGGTCACACACTCACCCTGTCACTCACAGCCTTGTGTAGAGGGCCATACACTCACCCTGTCACTCACACACTCATCCTGTCACTCACAGCCCTGTGTACAGTGTCACACACTCACCCTGTCACTCACACACTCTCCCTGTCACGCACAGCCCTGTGTACAGGGTCACACACTCACCCTGTCACTCACACACTCACCCTGTCACTTACAGCCCTGTGTACAGGGTCACACACTCACCCTGTCACTCACAGCCCTGTGTACAGGGTCACACACTCACCCTGTCACTCACACACTCACCCTGTCACTCACAGCCCTGTGTACAGTGTCACACACTTGCAGTGGGGATGAGTTTGAGCACCAGAACCAATCCTCTAACACCAGCCCCCGACTCAACTCATGGAGTGTAAACATTGTTCTCGTCCACTTCTCCTGGCCAGTACAGCCACAATGCAATCAAATCCTCACAGCAATGTTCTGATCCATCATGTTGGAGGAGCACAGCTCTGCTCTGCGCCTGCTCTGTGGGCACAGATGGGAAATGAGGACAGGGGATGTAGGACACTAGGAAACTCAGAGCCGGGATAAAGCAGCGTGTCCCAGGGCCCGGGGCGAGAGGGCACTCTGAGGAACGATGGGGGGGCAGTTCAGGGCTCTCCAGTCTTGCAGAGGACACCGCTCTGGGGCAACAATCCTCCATCAGCCTCCATCTCCACGGGGCACGATCTGGCCTCTCTGCTCCCTTTCATAACCACAGCACAGCAGACGGTGCACAGCCCACAGCAGCGCCCCCCTCAGGCAGTGCTCTCCATAACCAGCCCTGTGTCTGAGTGACCCTCAGGCCTTTTACAGCCTTATTCGGGTCTCTCTCATTCTCTGTTTCAATCTCTCTCTCTCTCTCTCTCTCTCTCTCTCTCTCTCTCTCATTTATTTCTCTAAACCTCTATCTGTCACTCTCTCTATCTCTCTCCTCCTCCTCTTTCTCTCTTGCTCTATTATGTTTGTTTATCTTTACTCAACCTCTTCCTACCCCCTTTCTGTCACTATACTCTCTCTCTCTCCCTCCCTCTCTCTCTCTCTCTCTCTCTCTCTCTCTCTCTCTCTCTCCCACTCTCTCTGTTCTTTGAACCCTATCCAGGCCTCTCTCTGCCAGTGGGAAGCTTGTGCTTTCTGCCCAGAGATATTTTCCACTAGAGAAGAAAGGGCGAGTGCCATATTTAACACAACACACTGCAGAGTAACCCGTATAAACCAGAACATTGAGACCATGAGAATGAATCAGTCTGGAGCAGCTGCACATGAGCGGTGCTCGTCCATCTGCACTTCATCCAGTCGATCGTAGATGGGCAGTTTGGCCTGCATATGCGGTGCAGCACTGTGCGGAAAGACTTTTCAGCAAAGGTCAACTACATACAGAGTATTTCACCACCACACTGCCGTCAGCCAATCAGGTGCGAGCACACCGAGCCTGGTATTCACTTCACCTGGGAGTGGTCTTAATGTTTGGCTTGTGAGTGTGTGGAGTTTTAATTAGACACTGAACACACTGCACCAAGACAACATCAGTACTCTGTGCACAACTCAGCTCTCAGCCAAGAAGCAGGTCCAAAAATCACAAACCACCATCATCTCCGGCGCGTTTCTCCTTGGACGACCGGGCTGCCACCGCTGGCTGAGAGCTCTGAGAATTCCAGCTGGCACCAATGACTGAGACTCTACTCGAATCCCGCCCGTCTGGACGCCAAAAGCCCCTCCGTCGAATCTCGGAGTGAGGTAAGAGCTGCCGAATAAAGCTCCACTTTGAGGCTGTTCTGAACTCAGATGGGAAAATCCCCGCTGTTTATTTTCATGTGCTGTTTGGGAATAGGGGGCTTAAAGAAGCAGCAGCAGCAGCAGCTTTGTGAGAGATGTGCCCCTCCCATGGTTCAAACACACACACACACACGGAGCAGGTAATAAAGTAGTTAAGTCAAAATGTCAATCATGCAAAGATGAGTAATGGTCATGCAGTGACATCCTCAACCCTCCTGGAACTGGTGGGACACTTGCTGTGAGGATTTGATGGACCTGGAACATCTGGAAAGCCTGGTACAGATGTTGGACAATACATTCTGAATCACAAACCCCACAGTAGGTGAGCTACTGTCTCTGGGGCTCAGGTTTTAGGAACTCCAGTAGACCCTGCTGTGTCTGATCCACTCACACCAACACAACACACACTAACCTCTGTGTACAGCTGGGGGTGGGGTGTGTTCATAGATCACACTCTGAATGCCCCCTGCCCTAGAGCTGGCGTTAACACACACTCTCTCTTGGAGCCACATGGATCATACAATAGAGGTCTTTGTTGTTGAAAAACTGGGGCAAGAAGGCCTTAAAACCCCACCTTGCTGCCAGGGTTTAAAACTGTGCCCATCTCAGGGGCACTGTACCCCCCTCAGAGGTGTTTCCCCCACCTCTGAAGAGACATTGACCTTCAAAATTTCATGGCGTCAACAAATCCCAAAAAGTTGGGACAAGGCCATTTTTTACCACTGTGTGGCATCCCACTTCTTCTTACAACACTCAGACGTCTGGGGACAGGAGACACCAGTTTCTCAAGTTTAGAAATAGGAATGCTCTCCCATTCATGTCTAATACAGGCCTCTAACTGTTCAATCGTCTTGGGCCTTCTTTGTCGCACCTTCCTCTTTATAATGCTCCAAATGTTCTCTACAGGTGAAAGATCTGGACTGCAGGCTGCCATTTCAGTCCCCGGATCCTTCTCCTACGTAGCCATGATGTTGTGATTGCTGCAGAATGTGGTCTGGCATTATCTTGTTGAAAAATGCAGGGTCTTCCCTGAAAGAGATGACGTCTAGATGGGAGCAGATGTTGTTCTAGAACCTGAACATAGTTCTCTGCATTAATGGTGCATTTCCAGACATGCAAGCTGCCCATGCCACAAGCACTCATGCAACCCCATACCATCAGTGATGCAGGCTTCTGAACGGAGCGTTGATAACAACTTGGGTTATCCTTGTCCATAAATACCTCACTCTGTTCCTTCACCATTTCACCCCCAGAGTCACTCTGATCTCACACACAGCTTCATTTCCTCCTTCATTTCTTTCTTTCTGTATTCTATTTTTAGATTGTTTTCTATTCTTCCTTTCTGTGTGTGTGTGTGTGTGTGTATATTTGTGTGTGTGTTTGTGTGTATGTGTGTTTGTTTGTGTGTATGTGTGTTTGTTAGTGTTTGTGTGTGTGTGTGTGTGTGTTTGTCTGTAGGTGTGTGTCTTAGTGTGTGTATGTATGTATATTTGTGTGTGTGTGTGAGAGTGTATGTATATTTGTGCGTGTGTGTGTGTTTGTGTGTGTGTTAGTGTGTGTGTTTGTCTGTAGGTGTGTGTCTTAGTGTGTGTGAGTGTATGTATATTTGTGAGTGTGTGTGTGTGTGAGTGTATGTATATTTGTGAGTGTGTGTGTGTGTGTTTGTGTGTGTGAGTGTGTGTGTTTGTCTGTAGGTGTGTGTCTTAGTGTGTGTATGTATATTTGTGTGTGTGAGTGTATGTATATTTGTGAGTGTGTGTGTGTTAGTGTGTGTGTGTTAGTGTGTGTGTTTGTCTGTAGGTGTGTGTCTTAGTGTGTGTGAGTGTATGTATATTTGTGAGTGTGTGTGTGTGTGAGTGTATGTATATTTGTGAGTGTGTGTGTGTGTGTGTGTGTGTGTGTGAGTGTGTGTGTTTGTCTGTAGGTGTGTGTCTTAGTTTGTGTATGTATGTATATTTGTGTGTGTGTGTGTGAGTGTATGTATATTTGTGAGTGTGTGTGTGTTTGTCTGTAGGTGTGTGTCTTAGTGTGTGTGAGTGTATGTATATTTGTGAGTGTGTGTGTGTGTGTGTGTGAGTGTATGTATATTTGTGTGAGTGTGTGTGTTTGTCTGTAGGTGTGTGTCTTAGTGTGTGTATGTATGTATATTTGTGTGTGTGTGTGTGTGAGTGTATGTATATTTGTGTTTGTGTGTGTGTTTGTGTGTGTGTGTGTGTGTGTGTTCATTAACTGAAAGTCTGATGTGATTATCCCGAGTCGATGATTAAATGTTTGAAATGTAGAAGTTCAGAGTCATGTTACAGAGGCACTGTCCTCTCTTCGCAGTAACACACTTCCTGTTTCTCTGTGAACATAGCTCTGTCACCCCTCGGCTGGGACCCCGTCGCCAGGCTGCAGCCGCAGGGAGGAACCACGCCGCTCCACACGTGAGACACTGAGAAGAGGAAGCGTGAGACACACAGGCCTGCCACACGCAGAACAGTAGCTCACACACATCTCACTAACAGAGGATGGACTCTAGAGAACTGAAATGTGAAGCAGCTGCACATGAGCACGGCCCGGGTAACAAACCGCCGCCCTCCGCCATCATCCTGTGATTGGTGCCTGTCAGTGAGGCAAAGCGGAGTCAGTCAGAAGCTGGCCAGATGCCTTGACGGCAGGAGGCGACACACCCCAAACACACTCTCACTTCTGCATCCCTTACGTATCTATAACACACATCATTCTTTTTTTACTTTATTGGAGTATCTCAGTGTGGCTTTGGTGTGTTTTAAATCAAATTCGTCACCGCTTGCACGAGACGAGGCAGAAAGCACATGGACACGTGAGCCCTTGAAGTGTAAACACAACGTTTAAAAAAAAGATTAATACACCATTAATGAACGGCAAAGTAAAGCACATACACAGAGCTTCTAAAGGTGAAGGGAAACACCTGTGAGTAATTACACTCAGGGCTCACAGGTGTCACCCTTTACTTCTACCTTTAGTAGCTCTGTATGTGCTTTGGGGGGCAGCCGTGACTTGGAGGGAACTGGGCGTGTAACCAGAAGGTTGAGGGTTCAACCCCCAGAGCTGGCAGGTCATGACTGAACTGCCCTTGAGCAAGGAACCTAACCCCCACCTGCTCCCCAGGCGCCATGGCTAGGGCTGCCCACCGCTCACTGCCCCCTAGTGTTCACTAGTGTGAAAATGTGTGTTTCACTGCACGGATTGGGTTAAATGTGGAGAACAAATTCCTCTGTGTGCAGCACAGTGGCCAATAAAATGATTCTGATTCTTAAAGAACAGGGTCACGTCCTTAAAGAATCTCTTCATTTGCTTTAAAATTTAAATAAAACAAATAAAAATACAAATGTTTAAAAAGAAAGATTTAATATCAGATACAGAAGCTTTAAAAGAGAAAATACAGAGAGAGAGAGAGAGAGACTATATAAATCCAGTAAAAAGAGTGAATCACAGGAGGTACGTGTGCCTAACGCGCACATATCTGTGCATATGAGGAGCAAGGGGCGGAGTCACAGAAACAAGCTAATGCACATGGTCAGAAGCCCACGGGGGGAGGCGGGAGTGGGCAGTAAAGAGGAAAGTACACACAGGGGCAGCACAGGGCAGGACGTTTCACACCGTGCAGATGAGGTCATTTCCTCCACCTCGACTCCACACACTGACCCTCTTTGAGACAGGGCTCCTGCTGAAGCGGGCGACAGTGGCATGAGGGTGGGGAGTGTTGGGGTGGGGTAGGTTTGTCTGGGGGTGCCATCTGTGGTCAGATGCTGTGGTAGATAATGAGCTCTGCAGCTTCTCAATTTCGCTTCCTCCAGGTTCTCACAGACGAGGTTGTGAAAGAGGCTCGGTGTGTCTTTCCGTTCTCTGTAGCTGAGGTTGGGGCTCGTTGGGGGACAGTGGGCTTTCTGCTCGGGGGCTTTGTCCAGAACAGCACATCAATAAGGTCTTATCAAAGCCAAAGTGTACTGTAACACCTACTAGCAGCAAAGAGCTCTGGTGACCACTCCGTCCACAAAAGAGAAATCAGAACAGAGTCAGAGATATAGATTATTAAAGACACACAGGGTTCAAAACTTAAACAGAGATTCAAAATAAATATCAAATAAATATGATAAAAATATATTCAGAAAAACAATATAACTGTGGAAAATGTGAAAAATAAAGGTATAAATAGAGATCTAATAGAGCTCTAAAATAACCATAGAAAAATATAGAATAAGCATGAATATTTAAACATAGAATAATTAAAAATAACATATACAGAGGGTATAATATACTATAATAATTTGGACTATGGAACTGATCTACACTGTTATCTCCATCACTCATTCACACTGTGATTATTATTATTTCTTTATTTGTATTTTTAGAACTTTTATAATATTTTAAGGCATCACGGTGGTGCAGCAGGTAGTGTCTCTGTCACCGCTCCAGGGTCCTGGAGGTTGTGGGTTCTAGTCCCACTCTGGGTGACTGTCTGTGAGGAGTGTGGTGTGTTCTCCCTGTGTCTGTGTGGGTTTCCTCCGGGTGACTGTCTGTGAGGAGTGTGGTGTGTTCTCCCTGTGTCTGTGTGGGTTTCCTCCGGGTGACTGTCTGTGAGGAGTGTGGTGTGTTCTCCCTGTGTCTGTGTGGGTTTCCTCCGGGTGACTGTCTGTGAGGAGAGTGGTGTGTTCTCCCTGTGTCTGCGTGGGTTTCCTCCGGGTGACTGTCTGTGAGGAGTGTGGTGTGTTCTCCCTGTGTCTGTGTGGGTTTCCTCAGGGTGACTGTCTGTGAGGAGTGTGGTGTGTTCTCCCTGTGTCTGCGTGGGTTTCCTCCGGGTGACTGTGTGTGAGGAGTGTGGTGTGTTCTCCCTGTGTCTGTGTGGGTTTCCTCCGGGTGACTGTCTGTGAGGAGTGTGGTGTGTTCTCCCTGTGTCTGCGTGGGTTTCCTCCGGGTGACTGTCTGTGAGGAGTGTGGTGTGTTCTCCCTGTGTCTGTGTGGGTTTCCTCCGGGTGACTGTCTGTGAGGAGTGTGGTGTGTTCTCCCTGTGTCTGTGTGGGTTTCCTCCGGGTGACTGTCTGTGAGGAGTGTGGTGTGTTCTCCCTGTGTCTGTGTGGGTTTCCTCCGGGTGACTGTCTGTGAGGAGAGTGGTGTGTTCTCCCTGTGTCTGTGTGGGTTTCCTCCGGGTGACTGTCTGTGAGGAGTGTGGTGTGTTCTCCCTGTGTCTGTGTGGGTTTCCTCCGGGTGACTGTCTGTGAGGAGTGTGGTGTGTTCTCCCTGTGTCTGTGTGGGTTTCCTCCGGGTGACTGTCTGTGAGGAGTGTGGTGTGTTCTCCCTGTGTCTGCGTTGGTTTTCCTCCCACAGTCCAAAAACACACATTGGTAGGCGATTGGAGACTCAAAAGTGTCCGTAGGTGTGAGTGAATGTGTGAGTGTGTGTCGTCCTGTGAAGGACTGGCGCCCCCTACAGGGTGTGTTCCCGCCTTGCGCCTAGTGATTGCGAGTATGCTCCGGACCTACCGCCGCCCTGCACTGGGTAAGAGCTACAGACAATGAATGAACAAATTTATAATATTTCTATTTTTATATTGTATTTTCTAATCTTTTTTCTACTTTTTATTTTATATTCAATAATTAGATTTATATTTCTATTTCTGTTGTCATTATCTCATTTTAATTTTTACTGTTATCTCCATGGTAACTATGCCTCAATGTGAAACAGCTACTGGATGCCCCCGGAACTTTGCTCAGTGATCAATCATTCTATCAATAATATAATATACACATCTCTAATTTCTCACTCTGACTCTGTTGTGAGACTGTTGTGATATATTTCCCCGTGTTGTGACTGTTTTCCCTTGTTATAAACGTCTGTATCCAGAGAAAGGCTTTTATTTCACTGCTACATCCTTGTATTTACTGAAGATTTTATTTCTTGAGTCAAAACTAATGATCTGCCGTTTGATTAAGACCCTTTCGCTGGAAGAAATCTCTCACAAGTAGAAAAACAGTCTACAAATGTTTCCACTGTGTTCTCACAACTGTCTCAGAAAGAGAAACAAGAGACATCCACGCCGTTTGAGAAGTGTTTTCTCGATAAACCTCCTTCAGTGTACCACACACCCTCCCTCCCTTCCTCCCTTCCTCCCTCGCTCTCTCCTCCCTCGCTCTCTGCTCCCATGACATCACAGGCAAGTTGAGCGCATAATGTGCCCTCAAGAATGTGTGTGTGTTTGAGCGAGAGAGAGAGAGAGAGAGAGAGAGAGAGAGTCTGTCTACGCAGAGGACTTTAGTGTGTTTCCTTGCTGAGATCTCCACAGGCCAGTAGGGTCAGAGCAGAGCAGCTGATGGAGTTTGATGGAGTTTGACCTCTTCTGGGGGTTGTCTCAGTATCTTCTGCACCTGGTGGAGGGATCATACGACCCACAGCTGTCCAGAGGTGAGTAGTAACCATTTACATTTACCCCAGAACATGTGCTTAATTACGAAATATTTACAGATGTGTATTTCTGAGTTGTTCTAAATGACTTCTACTGGAGTAGCTCAGTGAGTGAAGGTCTCCACTCTCTCCTCTGAGGTCTCTGCTCCTCTCCAGGGCTGACACTGTGTATTTTAGACCAGATTGGGCCAGTAAAAGGAGAACAGAGCGGTCCACACTTCAGCTCTTGTGCCACTGGCCAGAGCTCCCTCACTCAGGACTGAACTGAAGGGGCCTGGACTCAGGGTCTTTTAATGTTTACAGCAGTCATGATTTTACCCAGAAGGGCCACGCTGGGTTTGGAGACCTAGCGGAGTCAAGGATGGTTCTTTAATGCTACACGGTTTGTAGAGGTTTTCTAACATGCACAGAAAGTACTTTATTTCATGTATTAGATGTGTTTGTGTGTGTAAAATTACAGTTAATCATCCGTATTGATACTGATCTTTACTTTCTTTGACAAACAACAATCGGATCTCCGCCCGCTGTGAGTTACAGAGTTTCTGTTCAGTTGTGTGCTCGCAATGACTAAACCCAACTTTCATTTGCAGTAGCTGGGCTTCCATCCAAAACGTTCACAAATATCAGCAAAAAGAAAATGCAAAACAAGTAATGTTTCCTTCTATTACACGTCTGAGAATACACTTCAGAGGATGTAGGGTTTCTGTGACCAGGGACAGCACTGAAATGAGGGGGAGATCTTTGTTTGTTATTTGCTTTGATTAGAATCAATTCTACAGCTGTTTATAACAGAAACACACTGTATCAAAAAGCTTGATTTATTATTTATTTGTAGGGAGTTTCTGTGTGTGGAGCTTGAAGAGCTATAATGAGAAGCTCAGGCACTGGTGTGAGAACAGTGTGGTAAAGTGTGGAGAGGAGAGAAGAGGAAGGACAGTCGGGGGGAGTCTGTTGAAAGCCTGTGGCTGCGGAGTCAGTCCAGGGCTCCGGCGCGCGCTGTGTCACATGTGCAGTAGCGGTGTGTAAACCAACTGAAACCTCATCATTTATTCGAAAACCCCTTTTCCATCACCCTTTTCTGCCTTTGCTCTTCAGTCAAACGTTTCCACCTCGTCTCAGCATTAATCTCTTTTTTGATATTTGGGTGTTTTTCTATTCAAGTTTTTTTTTTGTGCGTATTTTTATATTGTGCAAAAACTCACTTGATGGAAAAACCTGCTAATGAGCTTATCTCCGGTCTCTGTCACAGCGGAAATGAACGAATAATGTTCTTGATTATTTCTCATGTTTCTGTTGTTTCTAAAGGGCAGTTCTCATCAGAAAAAAAATATAACAGCTGTGACATCCCTGAATAAACCGCTTTGAGAGGGTCCCCTTAAAGAAAGCATCAAGTACAGAATTCATTCAGATTCATCCAGACCATTAGGTGTCAGTATATCTCGCCACTGTCCAAAGAAATACATGTATCTCCAAAACAGTGGAAGTCAATGTATAAAGATTATATATTTAGAGTAATTGTGGTCCGTTCATCGTGAGACTTTCACACAGTGTGAAGGACAGCTGCTCTGAGTGTTCAGATGAAGAAGTAACTAAACATCCAGAAACACGGAGATACATGGTTTTTAATTGGACAGTGACGATATGGAGAAGAGTCTGTGGAGTGGAGTGTGTGATCACTGCTTTACGATATCGTTTAAAAAACATTATCATCGTACAGTTATACCTTGACTTACGAGGTTAAACCGAGCGCTTAACTCAGTTTAAATTTACCTTTTAAAATGAATCGAAGTGTTATTAGACCGTTTCATCCGCAAAAACCACAACACTGCATTTTTGTTTTTAAATAAGAAAATTCATTCATTATCTGTAACCCTTATCTAGTTCAGAGCGATAGTGGGTCTGCAGCCTACCCAGAATCATTGGGCGCAAGACAGGAATACACCCTGGAGGGGGCACCAGTCCTACACAGGCTGACACACACTTACACATTCACTCACACACTCACATCTATGGACACTTGAGTCTCCAATCACCTACCAACATGTGTTTTTGGAGCATGGGAGGAAACCGGAGCACCTGGAGGAAACCCATGCAGACACAGGGAGAACACACCACACTCCTCACAGACAGTCACCCGGAGGAAACCCATGCAGACACAGGGAAAACACACCACACTCCTCACAGACAGTCACCCGGAGGAAACCCACGCAGACACAGGGAGAACACACCACACTCCTCACCGACAGTCACCCGGAGGAAACCCACGCAGACACAGGGAGAACACACCACACTCCTCACAGACAGTCACCTGGAGGAAACCCACACAGACACAGGGAGAACACACCACACTCCTCACAGACAGTCACCTGGAGGAAACCCACGCAGACACAGGGAGAACACACCACACTCCTCACAGACAGTCACCCGGAGGAAACCCACGCAGACACAGAGAGAACACACCACACTCCTCACAGACCGTCACCCGGAGGAAACCCACGCAGACACAGAGAGAACACACCACACTCCTCACAGACAGTCACCCGGAGGAAACCCACGCAGACACAGAGAGAACACACCACACTCCTCACAGACAGTCACCCGGAATGGGACTCGAACCCACAACCTACAGGTCACTGGAGCTGTGACAGAGACACTACCTGCTGCTCTACAGTGCCGCCTTAAATAAGAAAATATAATTAGTAAATAACAATGTGTAAAAAAGAATCATACATAATAACAGCGAATGTAAAGAAATAAACTGGTTCTGTCTCTCACAGGCACAGAGCCTTATGAATCCAGATGTGAGCCTGAACAGGTGACAGTGTGTTGTTGTGTTTAAAGGCCTGGCAGTTCCTAACAGTGGTCCTCATCCGACCTCACCTCGTGACCCACACTCACTCCCCTGTGGTCTCCAAACATCCACTCTGTTACCAATAGCTGTTGGGTTTGTTGGGTGCTGTTTATGGGCAGGAAGTTCAACACCACAACGCACCACACACAAAAAAGGACAGAAGACTAACTTTAGCCATATTTACTGGTCTGCTTTTGGAAGAGACAGAGAGAAACTCCTCCACGTCCGTCTGGATACATTTTAGCAAAGAAAACAGAATGGAGAATATCAACAGCACTTTCAGGCGTTTAAGGTGGAACTGGAAGCACGACTAAGACACTGACTTGACTTTCGCTTTGTGAAGAAAAATAGCTGCTGCACAGGCACAGATACTGTCTCTCGAACTTTTCCTCCCGCCTTAAATTCCAGGTTCATGGCACCTTCCCTCAGATGCATGTTGGCACAGCCCCTTCTTCTGATTGGTTGCACGGAGAGCAGTGACACATGAGTGAAGCTTTTTCCACTCCATCTACCAATTTTTCAACTCGGTGCACAAGGAATATCTAGGGTCTACAGCAAAGTGGCAACACATTTTTACAGATTTCAAAAAAACGTAAATTAGTTTTCCCAAAAACAGCCTGGCGTTGCTATGGCAATGCTACCCTGCTGCATGACGTTTACACACATCTGTCAAAATAAAAAGTGCAACATCAGATAGCTAGGCATGTCAAAAAACATATGGACAAAACAGCACAACCCACCAGAGGAGAACCACTGCTTAATCAAACAAGAGCCATAATTTGAGTTAATTTTCATATCACTTTATAAATGATATAAAGTCTAGGTAGACTTTATTTTGAAAATTGGCACAGGGGCATTGCAAGGGGCTGAGGAGTGCTAACAGTCAGAACTTAATGCTGTGTTTGGCATCTCACACGTGGATATTTTATATTATATTATTTTATAATATTATTTAATATTTAAAAAAACAACACAAGTCACAAATGTAAGGTCTTACAGCATGACTGCGGTGTATATTATATTGTGTTGTAGAACTGGATGTAATGAAGTGCTGCCGTAAATTAGAGCACGACATAAAGAACAAAGGAAACATCTGTGGAGAAGGACGATGGTGATGCTCCTAGAAGCAGGTCATGCTCAGTAAAACCAGGCAGTGAAGAGGACTGATCTATGTTGCTTTAAACCCACTGGAGGGGCCTTTTCCTTTATGTAAATAATACCTTACTAGGTTTAATAGCCTCAGATGAGGTCACTGTTCCAGGTTTAAGGCCAGCTGTTAACCCTCACACGGGTCTGAGCACACTTTCCAGAGCTGAGGGATGTCTCCCTAATGTCTCCGTAGTGTCTCTTTAATCTCTCTGTGGTTACACATTAATGTCTCTGGTGTGCCTCTGTAATACTGTAATAATCTGTACCACCACCTTAATAATTATTTAATGTCTTTTTATTATCTCTGTACTTCTGTATTAATATTTCTGTAATTTCACCTTAATATCACTGTCGGTCTAACTTGATATCTCAGTAGTGTCTCCTTAATTTCTCAGTAGTGTCTCCTGGATGACACTGAGATCAGATGGATAAATGGTGGAGACTGTAGCTGGTGTCTCCTGCTGCTCAGACGTTTCTTGATATCTCAAGAACCTGATGTCTCATTAGTGTCTCCTTAATTTCTTAGTAGTGTCTCCTGGATGACACTGAGATCAGATGGATAAATGGTGGACACTGTAGCTTGTGTCTCCTGCTGCTCAGACGTTTCTTGATATCTCAAGAACTTGATATCTTAAGAACTTGATATCTCATTAGTGTCTCCTTAATTTCTTAGTAGTGTCTCCTGGATGACACTGAGATCAGATGGATAAATGGTGGACACTGTAGCTTGTGTCTCCTGCTGCTCAGACGTTTCTTGATATCTCAAGAACCTGATGTCTCATTAGTGTCTCCTTAATTTCTCGGTAGTGTCTCCTGGATGACACTGAGATCTGATGAATATATAGTGGAGACTGTAGCTTGTGTCTCCTGCTGCTCAGACGTTTCTTGATATCTCAACGACTTGATATCTCATTGGTGTCTCCTAGATGGCACTGGGATCAGATGAATATATGGTGGAGACTGTAGCTTGTGTCTCATGTTGCTCAGATGTTTCTCCTGAGGGAAAGATACCAGGAATATCCCCTGTGTCTCCTCATGAGTGTGAATGGAAGTCTCAGTGGTTGTCTCACACTGGGCTCAGTGCTGAGATAATAACACTCCGGTTTATCTGCAGCTGAACTAAAGACAGAGCTCCACCAGTGCTCACAACCTGTTCAGGTTTGGTAGAAGACTTAGGAGAATGACTGTTTAGTCTAGTGAGACATCAGTAAGACACATTTGAGCAGTAAGAGTTTGTTACAGTTTGCAGCTGGTGAAGAAGAACAAACTCTGAGCCAGGTTACTGTAATAGTTTCAGGGTGAGGCATGTATGTATTTATTGTGAGTGCATTTCTGAGGCCCATCCTGGCTTTGTGCTCCGTTCGTAGTTTTCCTGTTTACCATTCCCGAGGAGCTGGAATGAGAGTTCGGAAAGAGCCCAACATTCCTTAGAAGGAGCCTTCTGTGGAACAGCTGGCATACACCACATCTCCAGGGGTTAGACGCCTCTGAAAATAAGGGAGTCCAGCTCCTCCGACCTCCACTCACTGTAGGCACAGACATTCATCTGTGCCCACTCAGTGTGCATAAGCTCCACAGGAAACCAAGGAGGCTCTGGAGCAGCTGCACATGAGGCTAAACTCACCACGCCTCAAAAGATAAATGTGACTTAAAGAAGCATAAACATCTCCACCCAATTTTATACAGCAGTTCCAAACACACCATTTAGTGGTGAACAGTAAAAAAAAAACAAGCCTCAAAACACTGGCTTCTTTATTTTTTTAATAATTTATTTGGCTCCGCCCACACAAACAGTTGTTTGACAGGGACTGACACTAGCATGCTCCTTTGTGTAGATCTACATTAGTGCAGGCAGCCCCTTCGTCCTCTAGTCCTTCATAAGGGACACAGGACACCACCCAGAAGACACTATATATATTTGTGTATAGCCTTAAATCTTTGTTTGAAACTGATGACTGGTGGATAATTATCTTTACCCAGTTCCCTTATGACGACTTCACCTGAAAACATCATCTATGACTCAATCTATGACCGAGAGACAGTTATTTTCAATGACTTCTTCTTGACTTATAATATGTTTGTGACAGTCTAATGGTGACTGTTAGCATAACCACACGGTTCCAAGTTTGGTTTGTGAATGGGAGACAAACTGGTACTAAGTTGGTGGAAAAGGGCTAAGAGAGGGCAGTGAAGGAACAGAGCTGTCTCCTCCCTCAACATCGACAGCTGTGGGGGAGTGAAGGAATAAAGCACCTCCAACCGCTGGAGTGTTGGAGATAGCTGCACTCTCTTCTGTGTGCTTGTGTGTGTGTGTGTGTGTGTGTGTGTGTGTGTTCACTGTTCCTAGTGCTGTAGTGAGTGTCTGTTCACTGATGGGGCAAATGTAGAGACACAGTTTTGTTGTACTGCTGTGCACTGACAGTAAAAGCATGTTCCTGTTTTCATTTTCATAATTAAATATATTAAATATTAACCAGATTAATGAAGTCTCCATCTTAATAATATCTTTGTTGCAGTTGCTGGCTGAAGAAGCTCAGAAATGTGATTACGGTGAATATGAAAGTTATCTGTACAGCCCCGAAGCTCTGGTTTGGAGGCGTGAAGTTGTTGAGATGCCGAGTGGTTTCCTGTTTTGAAACGAGAGGCAGGATGTTGGCTTGTCACACCTCGCTTTCTGCCGGCCTACAAAACACACACACAACCCTCCAGTGAGAACAAACTGCTGATTGATTACATCTCACAATTATGTGTCACTTTAAAAAAAAAAACATGCTCCTCCTGTCGAGAACTCACCCACAACAATGAGACACCAGAACCCTCCATTATTTAACCCACTGAACACACACACACACACATAGAAGAAGGCAGTGACCTCAGTGACTGGGTCACAGTTCAATCACTGCAAAAAAAAAATGTTTCTTTGAGTGAGTGAGTGATTTTAAGGAGTCACTACATATTAAGGTGAAACTAAAGAGATGTTAAGGAGACACTCGAAGATACTAAGATATTAAGCTGGAATATCAGAGATATTAAGGTTGAACTACTGACATTTAAAGGAGACACTGCAGAGAAATTAAGGAGGAACTACAGAGATGTTAATAAGACTCCACAGAAATATAAACAGACAATAAGATATTAATGTGTACTACAAAGATATCAAAAAGACTACAGGGATATTGAAGAGGAATTAATGAGACACTGCAGATATATTAAGGTGGTGTCTCTTGTTTTCTTGTTTTTCTTCATCATGGGGTTAGGGTTAGGGTTGCATTAAATCTTTTTATGACACCTAGTTACTGCCGAAAACTGTAAGATGCAAAGTGTACTTATAATCTGTTAGTACTTTGAAAGTCATGTAAGGCACACAGGGCTTAAATGGGGGGGGGGCGGTGAACTTGAGCTCATGACCTGTCTCGATTGTTATTCATGCCTCCTTATTAAGTGTGCTCTTTCAGAGGAGTCCAGCCTGCTTAACCTTACTGTGCTCAGACAGCTGAGCCTTGACTGTCACCTGCAAGTTTAATGAGAGATAGACTAAAGAAGACACTTAACAGGGGGAGGTAGACACCTGGGAATCTGTGGTTCAGCAAGCTCACTTTCTGTTCTTTCTCTCTCTCTCTCTCTCTCTCTCTCTCTCTGCAGAAATGCCACCATTCCATCATTTCACTCAGAGTCAAAGCTGAAGGGACAAATATAGATTTGGAGTCTCAGGAGGAAGTGATACCAGACTGGACCCAAGGCTTGCGAATCCAGGGTCTTTCCTGTCCTTCCTGTTGCAAGATCTGAATCATCAAAAAAGTCCTGTATTTCAAAGTGTAAACAGTTATTTGGTCTTCAGAGCCTTCAAGAGTCTTCAGATCGAGCTAATGAGGCTCTAACATCTTGCTCAGTAACTCCTGCTTGTATCTGATGGTTCTTCAGGATGGGATGTTCCCTTTCTTCAGAGGAGGTGCCAGTTTGGAATTAAGCAAGGATGTGTAGAAGCTGAGCTAGACTTGGCCTGGAAGGAAGGATTTTCCCATTGGAATGCATTTTTGCCTCTTGACAAAAGGTGAAATAAAGACTTGGCTCTTATGTGGAACTACCCTCTCCTGATGGAATGACTCTTTACTTCAGAAGAGATACCAGCCTAAAGTTGAGCGAAGAAGTGTAGAACTAGACTTGGGCTGGAAGACCAACATCAGAATTTTCTGACTGGGATGTCCCTTTCAGGCGTGATGAGTGCCACAGATCTTCTACGCAACATTTTTTTTTTCAAGAACTGAGTCTACATAGCCCAATAACTTGGCTGCTTGAGTAAACTTGCTCAAGAGTTGAGGGATCCCCTTTTTCATTTCGACAAATGGTGTTTTCAGGGCTTGTCTTTTGTTCAGAATGTAACAGCTCATCATTCTTCATTAAGTACTTGCTTGGACAGATCTCTAGGTTGGAATGAGCTCCTGTATCAGAAAAGCGAAACTGAACCAGGGTTAAACTTGGCTTGTGAGAGTTGAGATATTTTCATAGGGATCCCCGTTTTCTTTTTGACAAGTGGCGAAATTAGCCACTTAAAAATAACTGAGCCCCAAGAACGCAAAGGAACTTGCTTGAACCATGAAGGAGCAAATCATAAATTTTTTCAATGACTTGTGGGAGATGGCCAGGTCCAAACACAACGAAGGCATCTACAACTCGGTGTGTCTGGTGGTGCTGCTCGCTCTTCCTCTCATTGTTCTCTTCACCTCACTGGTGGTGTGCTGCCACTGCTGCTGCTGTCACCATGGCAAGGTGTGCTGTTGCCGCAGGGGTGGTACTACCGTCTCAGGCAACTCGTCGGAAAAGAAGAAAAAGAAGAAGAGCAAGAAGAACGGCGGACAGGCAGAGGACGACCTGTGGATATCTGTCAAAACTGACCCCATGACTCCAGACAGAATGGCCCTGAGCATGGTCTAACTCCCTGTACCATAGGATGAACTGTGTATTTATTTTTTGCTCAGTTATTTCTCACTGACGGCTCAGGAGACACTGGATGCTCCTCTGACAAAACTCATCAAGCTAAGAGGAGATCAGTCACATGTCCAGCATGAAAACTGAGTGGTTTGAGAGGGCTGGATAAAAAAGATGAACAGAAGTGTTATTATCTCAAATGATATATCACTTGCCCACCACTCAAACTCAAGAGAAAGCACATGGGATATATTTAGACTCTGGAGAAACACGTGAGCTACAGGAGACACAAGAGTCTCCAACTCATTGTCGTTCATCATTGTCCAGGAGAAAGTACAGAGATATTACGGAGTACTCTTATTCTGTAGCTCCTGATTTACAGCCTGGTACTTGTATTAAAGGTACTAAGAATTGCACTGAAGTTACTGAAGAAGTTTTAAAGAATGGGAAAATGAAATGACACCGTCCAGTTCAATTTGTTTCTAAGGTCTTTGGAAGGAGTGTTACAACTGTGGCCAAGCCGTAACGTGGGGGAGAAGTGTACATGGGTCTATGTGTGTAACTTATGTGCAGTGTCCTAAAAAGACATGACTAGCTTCATCTATACACTCTTAATAACGGTCTTCAAGGGTTCATCAGTGAAAACAATAGTTCTGTGTAGAGCTATGAACACTCAGCGAATCATTTACATGCTTTAAGGGTTCTTTACATTGGGAAAGTATTTTTCAGATGGATGTTTAATCATTTTTAAATGGTTCTGTTTAGCACCAAATCAGGTTCTTCTATTGTTACAAACTTCACATCATAGCAACAGCAGAACCTGTTTTCAGTGAACGTAATGTATTCATACTTCATTTTTAAGTTATTTCTCACTAAATAAAATGACAAATATCATTTTTAATACTATACAGTTACCAAAAATGATGAGAGAAAACATTAAATATTTTAACTATAATTATATGTAACAAAAAAACTAAATTGTACTTATACAGCACTTCTTAAGGTCTCAAAGTCGCTTACAGGTTTTCAAAATACAACAGTAAAGACAGACCTGAAAACACAATCACAGGATCATAGCATCACAAACCAGAGCATAGTACGATTTGGCAGAGGATTGGTTTAAGATTGGGAACAGTTGTAAGCAGTAGACAAGAGACCAGCTTTAAGTTTAGACTTAAACACAGAGGGACAGAGTTGCCCTGTTGAAATGTGAGGGAAGAGAGTTCCAGAGTCAGGGAGCCAGCCCAGAAAAAACACGGTCAACATACACATGTAAGTGAGTTAACCAGCAGAGGAAGACCTGAAAGCGCGAGTTGCTTTGCAGAGAATCAGCAGGTCAGAACGTTAGGAAGGAGCAAGGCTATGTAGAGATTTGTACGTGAGCAGAAGAAAACATTAACCATGGAAATGAGTCTTTGTGTGTTCATGGTCCTTTAGTGAAGCTATAGAGAAACTCACTGAAGAACCCTTTTCAGAGTGTATGATATATATCTATAGAGTGATGGAGAGTGGGTATGGCTTGGTGTGAAGTGCATCATTCTAGAGAAACAGAAGGTGGTGTCCTCGATGCCTAGCTGGTTTTATCATCTCAAGAGTCGGTGCCTTAGGAGGCAGAGTATTGACATTAAAGTACCTGGTAACTAATCATGTTTTAAACAACCTTTGAGGGAAGAAATATGTGATGACTTTAACAGGACACCTGTACGCTAACATTCGCTCGCTAGAATAATGGCAGTGTTTGGAGATAACTAGAAATCTGTGACAATTTGACAATTTCTGCAAAGAACATGTCTACACTGCCTTTTAAAACCAGGCAAACTGAGGAACGTCAGCATCGCTCAACTCAGACACGACCCCCTCCCTCAGGAGGAGTCTGAAACTGTGGTGGTGAATGGAACCAAAAGTTAATTTCAGAAAGTTACTCCATGAATTTGTGACATGTTTGTGAACACACCGCTGATGTCTGAGACTTTGTGTTACTACATTGTAGACTAATACATTTATATATTTTAAGAAACACAGGCCCCAAATATGTTTATTCCATGTTTCCTACTGTTCTCCATCATCATAAGAATTCCATATGAAGCTCTGAAGATTGGTGGAGGTTACTGCTGATGGTGGAGAGGAAATAAAATGCTGGACGTGTGATGTACACATAGGGATGTCTGGTTTCCATTCACCACCACTGAAAGAAATCCAAAAGAGTGTCCTCAAGTTTCTCTCCGATCATCCACCTCACACGCAAACACTCTACATCCCTGTGTTTACATCGCAAGGTCTATCAACTCTACAGCCCTCAGATCACCCCTGTCTCTTCCAAATGTCCTTGACCCTTCTCTCACTCAGGAGAACTTCATGTGTGTGTGGTGTGTGGACAGTACCAAAGTACATGTACCTTCACTTCAAAAGTTTAGCTTCACTATATTTCAAACTCAAATGTCTTACGAGAAATCTGTCGGTACTTAAGTCTCCTGCATGCATAAAAAACTACAATTTTGAAATCAAAGAATCGTGTAATGGCACCAATCAGATTACAGTTAAAGAGGGTCGTGTGCCAAACGGACGGAGGCGAATCAGAACCTGCCGCAGGGGTCCTGGCCTCATCACGCATCTTTTCTGTGAATTTATTCTAAACTCTTTCCCTGATTTGTCGACTTTGTTCATGTTCATTCATTCATTCATTGTCTGTAACCCTTATCAAGTTCAGGACGGCGGTGGGTCCAGAGCCTTCGGAGAATCACTGGGCGCGAGGCGGGAACACACCCTGGAGGGAGTTCCAGTCCTACACAGGTTATTCCTGATCAAAGGCCTACATCTTTTTATCAAACTTAAAATTGTATCTAAGTTGCCCATTGACCTTAAACCAAAACGGCTGTTTCGCGAAGTGTAATTTCACAGCAGTTGGGTTCTATCTAATGGGCACAGATTGCCTTAATGACACTGTATTGAAATATCGGTGAAACCAAGAGTGACTCTGAAGTATTTTTACCTGAAATGAGTCGACTTTGTAACAATGATAACGACTGTAACGATGATGTAACAGAACAGATAATAGGACGTTAGAGCTGTAATAAAATCATGATACTCTTACTTTTGATATTTCAGTGCATTTGAAGGCTTTTACTGAGTCAAAATCTAATCTGAGGACTTCTACTTTTACTTTTTATCTGTTCTTTCACTCAGTTCATGATGTGTGCACTTCATCCACCACTGAGATTTAACACAAACATGTGTGAGAATGCACCACATGTGCACAGCTGTAGACACTAGCTTCCTCAATATCGAGGCTGTTTCATTTCGATGCAGGAACAGCTTGTGTCTACAAACGTTGCCCATGAGGTATATTCTGACACATATTTTGTGTTGAATTTTGGGCCCGCGTAAGATGTTCTCGTTCACCTCCTTCAGTGAGGGTCAGGGACGTGTTCTAGGGACAGGGGCGATCTGAGGTCTGGAGTTCTGCATTAAATCTTTCTTTGAGGGTGAGTGTTTATGAATGTGCTGTCATTATTACATTATGACACATGGGTTTTTTTTTATTCTCTCCATTGTCTCACTATGCAGCAAATAACGGGTTGAGTCTTTTACGAGAAACAGAAACTGAAATAAAAGTATTTTTCCACTGACCGTTTGGGTTTTTTGTACCTGGTAATAATCTTCAAAGCCTTGAGGCATTGTGTGAAACTGGATAAAGGCTGAATACTCTCACCCCACGAGCCACACATCAGTGTAAACAGCCCTGTTCAGAACACCCACTTTCAGCACCTGTTCCTTTAAATGATAACGAGCCGCTCGCTGTTCACCCCGACCCCGAGCGCACAGCAGTGAGGAGCGAGGAGCAGAAGCTCTGGTTTTTAGCTGTTTTCACTCTGTTCTCTTTCTTCTCTGTTTTTACTCAGTGCTCTTATTTCTCCGCGCTCGTTGTGTCTTGTTGCGTTTAACCTCGTCTTTTTGCTCTCACATAAACGTGGGTCCAGTGCTGTGATTGGACAGACTCAGACGAGGGGGCGGGGCTATTCTAAAGTTTCTGCACTTGACGTCAGAAGCGGAGCAGAATCAGAACGACTCGGTTTATCCGTTGTATATTCAGAATTTGGCAGCACACACTAAACCGACTGGGGTGGTCTTGTTTCTCAGTGTGTGGGTTGGTGTCCTCCAGATGCCCAAGCCTTAAACGGGACACTCTGGAGCTGCTGGTTATGAGCTTGAAGTCGCCATGCCCGATGCAGCGTCAGCTAGTGGGGATGGGCTGAAGTGGTGTTTGACATCCAGAACTAATCGTCCAGTGCCTCACTAATGTTTTCAACATTAAAAAAGATTTTCTATCACAGTGGAAGCTCTTACTGCAGCAAAGAGGGCTGAATAATCTATTAATTACCATTAGATGAGCAGGTATCCACTGACTGTAACAACTGACTGATTTACTGAGTGTTTCAGAAGCCAATCTGCAAAGAAATAACTGTTTATAGTCACAGGTTTTGTCGATGATCAAGAGCCAAAGAGGAGGTTCTCACCACAGTCACAGAGCAGTGTGAGTTGTAAGTATAACACACTCACACACACCCCCACACCCACCCACTCCACCCAAACAAACAGGGCCTTGTTCAGCCTCATTCCCCTGGCTCCGGCTCCTGCTGCTGACGAAAGGAAACAGTGACGAGGCCCAAAGTAAACAGTGACTCAGTCCAGACGTCTGAGAGACCAGAGAGGGGTGTGGAAACAGAGGGTAGACAACGGTGCGCAGGAGAAACACTCAGTTCATGATCTGATAGAGAGTATGATCTTATATATCTCAGTATGAGGATGTTGTATGAATATTCAAAGCTTATTCGCCCTGTTTCTGAACCATTTTGCTTGATGTAAGTAATTTTATGAAGAGAGGTGGACGACAATGTCCTTTGTTTCAAGGAATGATGCTTCAAATCAAGGCCAATGCTCTGCCACTGGAACAAGTCAAAATGCATTAAACAACCTTATGATATTCTAACCCATGATATCATAATATGTATTGCACATGCCAACACACACACTGTGAAACAAGACCCCAGTCAGTTTGCCTAAGTCAAAAAACACAGGATAAAATGAGTTGTTCTGATCCTGCTCTGCTTCTGACGTCAAGTGCAGAGACTTTAGAATGGCCCCGCCCCCTCATCTGAGTCTGTCCAATCACAGCGCTGGACTGATGTTTATGTGAGAGCACAAAGACGAGGTTAAACGCAGTATAACAGACACAAAGAGCGCGGAGAAATAAGAGCACTGAGTAAAAACGGAGAAGAAAGAGAACAGAGTGAAAACGGCTAAAAACCAGAGCTTCTGCTCCTCGCTCCTCACTGCTGTGTGCTCGGGGTCGGGGTGAACAGCGAGCGGCTCATTATCATTTAAAGGAACAGGTGCTGAAAGCGGGCGTTCTGAACAGGGGCTGTTTACACAGGGGGAGAACACTGCTGTGGGGCTCGTGGGGTTTGGACCAAAGCAGGTCACAGACGTTTCACTAAGAAACAGAACTCTGTTCCACTGTGATGGAGAGGGGAAGTATGTTCTAATTTAAGACACAAACTATTTTGACACATATATTTGCCCCACAGCAGACCGCTGAACCGGACCACACACCACTGAGAGGGAAACTGTTTTATTATGAACTTCAGATAGTGTTTAATCTGCATGGCATCATGAGAGAGGAGGAAACATCTGTCCAGATGAGGAACTCACTAAGAGAAGTGAAACCTTTGACTGCCTCAGAGAGAGAGAGAGAGAGAAATGTTGACACCTCAATGACACAGTGACTAAGAGTGAGAGGGGAACAGACGGTAACTGTCACACTATTTAAGGTCGAGCGGAAGTACAAAAATAAAACTGATGCCCCATTTAAGGTTGGACTGTTCACCTCTGAGCCCCACAGCAGTGTTCTCCCCCTGTGTAAACAGCCCTGTTCAGAACGCCTTTCAGCACCTGTTCCTTTAAATGATAATGAGCCGCTCTCTGTTCACCCCGACCCCGAGCGCACAGCAGTGAGGAGCGAGGAGCAGAAGCTCTGGTTTTTAGCCGTTTTCACTCTGTTCTCTTTCTTCTCTGTTTTTACTCAGTGCTCTTATTTCTCCGCGCTCGTTGTGTCTGTTCTACTGCGTTTAACCCCGCCTTTGTGCTCTCACATAAACGTCTGTGATTGGACAGACTCAGTTGAGGGGGCGGGGCCATTCTAAAGTCTCTGCACTTGACGTCAGAAGCAGAGCAGGATCAGAACGACTCGTTTTATCTTGTGTTCTCTGCCTTGGGGAGAGCACAGAAAAATGACTGGGGGGGGTTGTTTCACAGTGTCAATGAAGGATCTGTTTATCATGTCTCTTTTAAAGGTGATATCCACAGTATTCAACAAAAAAAAAACACTTTTTTATATATATAAAACTCTGAGGATGTTTCCTCTCCATTTGCTGCTCTCCAGGAAACGAACTCCTTCAGTGTGTCATTGGCTGTGCTCCCTTTGTGCTGGGTCAACATACACAGGAGCACTCTGTAGTTCTACAATTACAGAGTGTAGTCCATGTGTTGCTCTGCATACTTTGTGACCTCCCTATCACTGTTTTTCAATACATTATATAATAAACGTGGACAAACTCCAAGTGTGTTTAAATTCAAGGAGCTGTATTTCTGTGAGAGGAAGAGACATTAATGTGTGTTATATTTAATCACAGTCCAACTGCAGGACACATCAGACCATCACGGGGTTAATACATACACAGCACTCTGTCCCCATCCATCCCTTCAGTCTAGAGGTCACAGCTCTGTCAGCCCTGAAAATGTCTACACTCTGGGATGGGCTTCAGGTGTGAAGAGGCAGCGAAAACAAAGAGGGCATGAAGAGGTGAATTATAAACTAATCCCTGTTCTTTTGTGGCTCGAAATGACTCATAAGATCCGTCAGAGTCTGGAGAAGCTCTGATTCACTGGTGGACACTGATATTTAAACTGTACAAGACACCAACGCAGGTTTGATCTTACTGGGATTATATTCAGTTTAAAGGGGAATGCAGCAGAATTGATCACACTGGTTCACAGGATTAATGAGTCAGGGGTACAGATACAGTTTAAATTGTTTTTGTGTAATGTATAATTGTCAATCAGGGCGTCAGGGCAGAGCAGCAGTTAGTGTATAAATCACAGCTCCAGGGTCCTGGAGGTTGTGGGTTCGAGTCCCACTCCGGATGACTGTCTGTGAGGAGTGTGGTGTGTTCTCTCTGTGTCTGTGTGGGTTTCCTCCGGGTGACTGTCTGTGAGGAGTGTGCTGTGTTCTCTCTGTGTCTGTGTGGGTTTCCTCCGGGTGACTGTCTGTGAGGAGTGTGGAGTGTTCTCTCTGTGTCTGTGTGGGTTTCCGCCGGGTGACTGTCTGTGAGGAGTGTGGTGTGTTCTCTCTGTGTCTGCGTGGGTTTCCTCTGGGTGACTGTCTGTGAGGAGTGTGGTGTGTTCTCCCTGTGTCTGTGTGGGTTTTAGAATTAATTGCGTGGGTTTAGCGACTCAGAATTACAGAACACCCCTATAAGGATATTCAAATTGATAGCTATCCAGGAGCTACATTTAGACAGGCACAGAGCATAATAAACAGGACTAAAGTTAAGGTTAGGGTTAGCGGTGGTGATCCAATTCCACGTCCGGGCCTTGTGCACTCTCCCTCGGCAGGGAGAGAAAGCAATCCATTGGTTTTAAAGCACCAGTGCTCGAAATAAGCCCAGTTTAAAGTTAAGAAAAATATTGATTGAACCCCATAGAATGTAAGGCGTGCTCCCGGATCCCCTATGCCCTTTTAGAGTGAGCTGGGACGGGGAGGGGCAATATAATATATTTTTCTGGGAGTTGGTAGGTCTCCCAGTGCGCAAAAAAAAACTTGAAATGAAGGAAACTTTTATTTAAAATGTTAAAGTATGGTAGTTGGCCAAGGGCCTAGAAAAACTTGCTGGAATTGCTGGAATCGTTGAAAAATCTTTTTTAAAGTTTGTAAGTATTCCTGTGGGCGGTGATTCCAGCGGGGTGGTTAATTGGTATAGTCCGAAGAGGGGGGCTTAAGTGTGGGCCAGATAGGTTCGGCCGGTGCGATGGGTTCCCCTGGAGGTATTATCCCCCGGATGGTGGTGGGGCCCGGTTGTTTGAATGATTGTGGCCTAAGGCGGTGCTCCTTTGTGTTTTTTGAGCAAAAATTTTGACTTTCTCCAATCTTCTCTGTACTCACACCCTGAGCAGAGGAGACTCAGACAGAGCTGGTCTTATTTTCAAGATATCTCACGCCAAAGCCGAAATCTGATGAAAAAAATCTGAAAAAAAAAACTCTCAGCAATATCACATGACTTCTACAGACACACCCAGTAAACAAGGAACGTCCCTGGACGTTCAAAATAGGTCTATAAGTAGTCTGTCCATCAAGGACATATTTTAAATGTCAATGAACATCCAAAATCCATTTTAATAAGTTAAATGGTGACCAATCGATAACGTCAGTGGACGTCCAATACATGTCTAATAGTCATCTTTTCAACTTTCATTTTCAACCTTAAGGGAACATTGATTAGATAGCAGTCATTATGTTATTTCAACATTGAATCAATGGCTGAACATTTACTGGGCACTCACAACTTCACTAGCCACTCTAGGCCAGAGAGCAACTTCTGTTGGTCCTTTGAATTTGGTGTGTTAAATAGGGCCACAGATGTCTATTCTCTTCATTCATGGTGAATTTAAAAAAAAGGCGGGAAATAGAGCTTACAATTTTTCTTCACCATCCTTGAGGACATTAGTCATTTTATAGGACGTGTTATCATATTAAACCTGGCCGAAAAACAATCTGTCTCTTTCTCTGAGTGTGATTTGGGAGAGTTTTCTGACTTGTGTGATCTAAGCTCTGCCCACCGTTGACGCGTTCTGCTCTTTTGAGCGGGTGAGGCAAACTGGACAGCCTGAAATTATCTAGTTCTCTGCTCCGTTGAGGCCAGAGGGCATTGCACCAATCCCCTGAAAAAAGACTAAGCTCAGACTCAAAATCTTAGTCACCATCGTTGAGAAACCTAGTTGGATCTCCAAAGCCAAGAGCACCCTGAGCGAGTTGAAGGCAATCGGAGCAAAGCCGGACTCAGGTTGGCTCAGAGCAGGGCCCTAGGGCCCCTTGACCTTGTGAAATTCAATTTAATTTAAAAAAAAAACTCTAAGCAGTATCATGTAACTTCTGTAGACACACCCACAATTTGACTAGCCATTTTAGGCCAGATAGCAACCTCAATTTGTTTAATGATTATTTCTTTTCTGTAACCTGTGAAAATTCAGAAAAACACAAAAGGTCCATGAAGCACCCTGATGGAAAATGGGAGCGAGTCCTGTGGGTAGTATTCGACAGTGTCTAACGGTCGTCCGATACCAACAAGAAGTAAGTGTGTGGTGCAATGCCCACAAAGTTTTGAAGTGAAGCGTGCATGTTGAGCTTGGCCAGTTCTGGAAACTCCTGATGCAGCTGATGAGTACCAGCAAATGAAAAAGTCTGACAGTTGCAGAAGAACAATTTGTAGTGTAGGAGGTGTTTGGAGAGGCAATGGAGAATGACTTTTGGGTGACTTCAAAGAGATCCTGGAAAATATTTTTTTTTTTTGCACATCCTCAGAAAATGGTGCAGTACAGGTGTAAACAGTAGGGGGCAGTGCAGGCGATCAACAGCATTACAATGGCTGGAAGTTTTGAAGAAGGCTGTGTCAGAGTCAAATCTGCAATTACTCATGTCTTTCTCTGGGCTGCCCTCTAGTGAGAGCCTACAGTTATGTCCACAACAGTAGAGCATGGTGTGCTTATCCAAGCTGGGATTTTTAACTTGGCATTAATTTTTTCGACCACTATTTCTAAATAATAACCTTTTACTCTCTTTTTCACAGAATTATTAAATACTGGGCCTGAGCACCTGAATGTTCAGAGAAGCACAAATGATTGGATAAATGTGTTGTTCATTTTGCAATTAATGGTAAAGAGCTAAATGATAAAAATGAGAAGCCCATAGTTTGAAGGTGACCCAAAAACCAAACACTTATCACTTACGCTTCCTAGATTAAACGTACTGTAGAACTTGTGAAAAATTGTGGAATTAGTGGTTGTGCCCTTGCTTTTCTCACGAGTATGGGGTCATAAGGCTGCAGGGTTACTGAATAGTGTCATTAAAGCCTTGGCCTGTGATTTGATCTGGTGCTGCTGCAGCATGATGTGGCTCTGGGGTTAATTATCAGAAGTGTTTGGACAGTCTGTTTGTATGTATTGACTTAGTATCTCAAAATAATGAGATAGTATCACAAAATATTGAGATAGCAAATTGCATATTAATGAAAAATAAAAGCTGGTGCCTTTTTTGTATTATTTCATGTGTGGGAAACAGGCTTCCATAGTAATGAAATATATATAAATATGCAAACAGTCTTTAAAAACTCAGTAACATTTTGCATATATAGAAATCACTGTCTGACAAAGGTTCTGGAATCACCTGAGGAATTATTTGTTTTTCTGAAGGCAACAATTTAAATACAACAATATATAACAATATAGTCTGCAGGGCCAGGATCTTGGTTTTATAAACCTGTCACCATTAAAGTGAGGGGAACACCTGAATTCAGTTATTTGGATCATCTAAATATGTTTTTATTTCTTTGAGACCCTGGCTGTTATTAAATATGAACAGATTCCACATTCCACAGATTTTCATTCAAACATTTTGTAAAACGTCCTATAACTCCTGAATCACATATGATTTATGAATTCATAAGGTGCATATACTCATAAAGTACCCAGAATTTAAGACATCATTTGTGCCATATAATCACCTGCAAAAAATATGTACAGAGTCTGATGAATACTGTAGGATTCAAAGTGTTTTCAAACACATATAGCTTTGTGTAATTCTTTCATCTCTGCTGAACTATTTTCTGTTTGTAAATCTATTAAAATGCAGTCTCACAACATTCAATAAATGCCCCATTTTGCCACATCATCTTAAATCAACTGACAGTGAAAAGCAAAAAATAATAAAATGTGTTCATAGCAGTATCAGTCAGCCGTGTCCCAGGTACAAAGACTTTGACATCTACAGTCTACAGTTAGATAAACACTGTGACAAACACAACGACAAATTCCTGGATGAACACTTACTGACGGAACAAGCTCTGGGATGATCACCCGATTTTGTTTGTTATTATTTTATTTTTCTTACGTCTGAACTCAATTTCTATTTGATAAGGTTTTAATGCAAATGTTTTAACTTATTTCACCAATTTCCACTAAGTTTCTTTTGTAGAAACTTTAAGCTCCAGAAGGCAGTTTTCATACAAAATTATAAAAAAAAGTCTTTACCAGTCTTAGTTTCTACTTTGTTTATTGTGTAATGATGGATTCTGAAATCACTCAAGTACATGGATAACCATATAATCAGATAACGTAGCGTAACAGCATGTAAAAAATAAATAAATAAATAATATACCACCCTTAGCAGTGTTTCTGTAGTGTAGTGTGTAAAGTTCCATAGTGTGTTGTTTGGGACACAGCCTCACTGTTTAACGGTAATGTTAATCGAATGCTGTTCCTCGTCATTATAAAGGCAGTATTGTGAGATTTGTTTACACTTGTAGAGAAATGAAGACAATTCCTTTTAAAGGAAGGAAAAGTGTGAGATTTGTTTAGCTGCTAATTTGTATTTTATTATTTTTCTGAACTCTCAGCACACAAAGGGTCAACTGTTAGAGCAGGCATAGTTGGTAGAGCGGAAATGTTTGAGAGACCAGTGAAGTTACATTTTATCTTCTGCCCTCGTTTACTTCTAAATAAAAGAATTCAATTTACCAGACTAAGTTGTCATTGCTTGCTTTCTTTTTCATTCACAATTTTACCTCTTACAGTATCTTACATTGTCTACAGAGGAGTCAGCTTACAGGTAACTAATATTTTGGGTATGGGTTGGCCTTTGACTCAGCAAATATGCCCTCCCCCCAAATATCAAACTCACTCCTTGGAACATTTCCATTGGGTCGTGTAGTGACAAATATTTAGACAGAGATATGTTCAAATTAAACAAAAAAAAACAAACTCATATTTTAACACAGAATAAAAAAGAAGAATATGACCAGCTGTGGGTTTTACGATACTTGTGTGAATAACTGAATATTTAGACCCTGTGCTGTGTCTTTTCTTTATAAAGCCCAAGTTTGACTGTGTTGTGTGCAATAAACTGTTGATTGTTCCAGCGAAATGGACGTCAAAAACGTAAGTTCTGTATTTTGTTTTTAATTATTATATATTTATTTATTTATTATATATCGAGCTGAAGGGCGGCAGCAGGTAGTGTCGCAGTCACACAGCTCCAGGTGCCTGGAGGTTGTGGGTTCGATTCCTGCTCCAGGTGACTGTCTGTGAGGAGTTGGTGTGTTCTCTCTGTGTCTGCATGGGTTTCCTCCCACAGTCCATAAACACACGTTGGTAGGTGGATTGGCGACTCAAAAGTGTCCGTAGGTGTGAGTGTGTGAGTGAATGTGTGTGTGTTGCCCTGTGAAGGACTGGCGCCCCCTCCAGGGTGTATTCCCACCTTGTGCCCAATGATTCCAGGTAGGCTCTGGACCCACCGCGACCCTGAATTGGATAAGGGTTACAGACAATGAATGAATGAATGAATATCGAGCTGACACAATATAATGCACTATTGAAAATCCTAAAAATAAATGATGAAATGACCAATAAATGTAAAATCAATATAAAATGCTATTTGATTCTAAACTGTGTAGTCAGCTGAGACACGTTTGAGACACGTTGTAAATGTGTTGGTCTTGAAGAGTGAGAAGCTGTAAATATGTGACTGTTCTGATTTCAGAGAAAGGAAATTCAGGACAATTGTTCATTTTTTTTTCCTCAGTGGAGGTGGACAAATGTTGGCTTTAGAAATAGGAAAATGACCTGGAGTTTGGGTTCACACAAAACAAAGAAGTGATAATGTCTTTGGAGATATGACTTGATCAATGAGAAATGGCCTGTCTTTTGAAATAAAGAGCTATAAACAAACTACCACTCATTTCATGATGAAAATCTATTTGCATAATCCTTACTGAAAACCATGGAATAAAATGAGATCCTCTGGTGGTGCTGCTGCTGCTCAATACTAAATGTCAACTTGAAGGGTTTAAGGCCCTAGCAGTGTGTTGGCTGTGGAGCCGTGGGCTGACGATGGAGCAGTGGAACCGTGTTCTCTGGAGTAACGGAGCCCCATCCAGTACTTTAGTTAGAGTTGGTGTTTGTTTTTTTTTATCCAGAACTAGTCATCCAGCATGTGTGTTCTCCATTCAGTGACAGTGTTGTAGTGACTGACAGTATGTGTTGTGTATAGTGTTTTGGGATCTAGCGTCGTGGGTAATGCTCTGAATAAAAACTTTTCACTTGAGAAGGCTATTAAAGTAAACAACTCAAGATTTTTCTGCGTCCTCAACAGCTGCTTTTGTATTCACCTAGAAACCTGTTGCAACAAAACCCCGTATCTGAAATTTGGATGTTTTTAATTCTACACCATGTCTGAATTTTCATGGAATTTTTTTTGTTTTGACAGTGGCGGTGTTTATTTTTTTGATCTTTGATTTGTTAGTTTTTTACTTTAAGGAAGAAGTCCCTCCCCCACCCCCATTCCAGATCCACCCCCTCGTACCCCACCCCCTCATACCCCCCATGTCAAAATACTTTGGTCTCAGTCGGGTCTCTCCTCTGTGTAAATATTTTCCCAATAGCCACTGACTCAAACTATGACACAGTTTCTCTCCTGTAAAGACAACCCAAGTCCTAATAATACATCAACACTCCTGAAGCTCACCTGGACCCTTAGAGTCTCAGTGAAGGGTGTGTTCACTTTATCATTTTAATGATCCAGACTTCTCCATAAGTGGGATCTATTGATCTGTCTGTGTACTTCCACCACTGAGCTGGGGACCTCTACTGGAACACAGACAAACTACAACAACAGTACAGTGAAGTCTGGAGGCCACAGTCTCTTCTATGTATCTCTGTCTTGTTCTGGATTTCTCAGTTCTTACTCAGTGCTCTTATTTCTCTGCACTGTGTGTTTTGCTGTTCAACCTCGTCTTTACTCTCCCACGTAAACACTGTGATTGGACAGACTCAGACGAGGGGGCCGGCAATAAGTGTCTGATCTCTACCTACTAAGTGGAGCAGAATAAGAACTGCTATTATCCCATGATTTCTGACCTATTCAGCCCACTACAAACAGACTGGGTGGTCTTAGTGCACAGTGTGTTTCTTGTTGCACTCAGGGTCCACACATTAACATTCACATGCACTGAGCAAGTCTGTTTTCAATATGTCCCCTTTAAATCATCAGATCAGTGATCACAGAGATACATCACCCATCCCTAGTGCTACAAATAGAGAGAGAGAGAGAGCACAGGAGACGGCCCTTTGGTTCCTGTTCTCGTGTTATTAGTGACTTCAGAAAACTCCAGCCCCCAGAGCTGAGTGTAACCTCCTCATGATGAAGACTTGACTGAAGCTGCTGCTGCTGTCTGCTGTGACTCTCCTGGTTTCTGCTCAGTGGGGGAACTATCAGGACCTGCCTGATTCATACAAAACACACATTGACAAGGCTCTGAAGGAGGCCAATGAGAAATTCACAGGGTCTCATCATGTTGCCTATTAACAGATCTTGGACACAAAATTTAGGGCTTAGTGAAGCTGTTATGATTTAATTTCAAAACACAACTAGGACATAACACCCTGAACTGGATAAGCAGTTACAGATAATGAATGAATGAATGAAATAGGACATAACATAACAGCTAGTTTACTGTATAATGTTTTTAACTGAATCAGGTGTTTTATTTAATGAATATTTTGGTGCACAGAGCTATAAAAAGATGGTAATTTTACACTCAATTTAAAGTTAGCTACAATAATATTCTGTAAAGTTATTTTCCTCAGTGTTATCATGAACGTATTTAACACCACTTTTGAAATGTAAGACTTCCTTCTTCATTTTTAGAATCTGAATTTATTTGACACTTTAAACATTTTTTTACTTCCAAATATTTTTTAAACCAATTTGGGTTTATACTGTTGAGAAAATTGATTATACATTTTTTAATGGAATTAAAAGTTTTAAATTTGTTGTGAAAATGAATGCAGTGTCAATCCAATTTAAAACTGCTGTTATAACATTTAACATTACATTAGACCATTTTCACCACCTCTTCATAGTTTAGAGGCAGTGACTACTATGTAAATGTGAGTCTGATGGTCACTACGTGCACAAAGGATAAAAATAAAGGATATGGACATTGAGAGGTATGTGTTGTGCGGAAGCTTAAAGCGGAGAGTAAATTAAATCCAGTCTTTAACTCACTACACACTGGTTTCACATTATTCATTTATTTATTAATCTGTGAGTAAACACACTGTGTCGGGATACAGTTGCTCTCCAAAACTGAGACTTTATTGGAAAAAGCAAAAAGGTTCTTGTGATTTAATGAACGTTAATGAACAGAGACTTCATTCCAATTGATTTTAGAACATTTCCATAGGAACATTTACCCATAATTCTTTGTGGATTGTGAATATCTAAACCCTGTGCTGTGTCTTTTCTTTATAAAGCCTGTGATTGACTGTGTTTTGTGCAATACGCCTAAGGGTGAAATAGTTGACTGTGCCAAACTAATGGACGTCAAAAAGGTATG
This sequence comes from Hoplias malabaricus, assembly GCF_029633855.1. Lineage (NCBI taxonomy): Eukaryota > Metazoa > Chordata > Actinopteri > Characiformes > Erythrinidae > Hoplias > Hoplias malabaricus. Next base: position 39,067,484 of record NC_089808.1, on the reverse strand, counting down.
TTCTGTACCTATATGTTTTGCATCTGATGTATAACGATCTACTGACGTATGTCCGCGAGGAGTTTATTATATGACTTAATGAGAAATGGTCTGCATTTTAAAATAAAGAGCTATAAACAAAGCGCCATTTTTTCCATGATCTCATTTCATGTTCAAAAACTTGTGAACATCTGTTCATCCAACATGTTTTTAGCAGAGACTAATGACATTAATACACTCTATCTGTAAAGGTTCATAAACACGCTATCAACTCTTTGAGTAATCCTCACAGAAAAGAAAAGAAAAGAAAAGAAATATAAATCCTCTGGTGCAGCTGCATATGAACCTGTGTTATCTTGCCTAATACTACATGTCAGCAGGAGGGCTATTAACCTCTCCAACAGTGGGCTGTGGAGCAGTGTTCTCTGGAGTAATGGAGCTCCATCCAGTACTTTAGAGATGAGTCAGAGTGGTGTTTGTGATCGAGAGCTAATCATATAACTAATCAACCACACAGTTTTGTAAATGAGGCCTCTGGAGCTGGGATGCCTTGGATGTGTCTGACTCTGAGCCCCTGAAGCTGCTCCTCAGATCAGACACAAATTCGCACAAAACATTAAAATGTTATACCCATTGTCTCATTTATTGTGAAGTTTATACATAAATATTTCAGACACCTGCTCATCTAACATTCCCTTATGACAATCACAAACCGAGACTAAACCAAGTCAAATTCAAGAGTATCAACTGCAGACGCTCAAACAATTTAATCTTTGGGAGGCACCTGCCCACAGCCCCAGAAACATTAGTCCTCTGGAGACTGCACTGTAAAAATGTCTGTGAATTTTACGGTGGAAAACTGTAAAACCATGACAGTAAATGACTGTAAACTCTAAAAAGGTTGAAAACAGTTTCTGTAACAGTGAAATACCGTAAATATTTTTATCAGCCAAAATACAATTTTTTACATTTCTTTACAGTAAAAAATACATTATTTCACTGTTAAACACACAAACCATTGGGCCAAGTGTCCAAGGACTGGGAGGAGTTGAGACTCTTTAGGGAGCTCCCAGCATGCTTTGCTTCTCCATATTTTCTGTGATTTTCAGAGTTTCTTTGTTTTCTTCTGTCTTTGAGACTTATTGATTTTAGTGTGTGTGTTTGTGTTTCTGTGCATATTATGTCGAGACGTGTGTTGGTCAGGAAAGTTCATCATCAGCCTGTGTTCCGCGTGTGGCACCCAGATATCGTACATTTCTTTAGTTCTTTCAGCAATATCTCCTTTTAAGGGCTGAGTATAGGATGCAGTTTGGCTATATCTAAATATGTCTATATCTCAGTCTCCTTCCTCTAATTTGTCACACAATTTACACGTTAGTTTTACTTTAATTTGCTTTATTTTTATGTAAATATCATGTTTTTTACAGTGTATATCTGTTTTTTAACGGAAATATACTGTAAACAAAACAGTCCTTAAATGTCAAATTTATGATTGCCAAAAACGTGACCGTACATTTTACGGTGAAATTCTGGCAACCACAGCTGCTAGTATTTTAATGTAAAGTTTATGGATTTTTTTTTTACAATGTGGGCTCCTGCTGGTGGGATGAATTAGAACCAAAACACTTATTCAACTCTGGTTTTTGCCCTAGAAACATACCCCCAGAAAATGGTCTACTTTTCAGATATACGGAGGTTGAAAAGAATTGTATTTTATCCTGGTTCTTATAGAAAGATAAGCAACAAGAAACACGTCTCTTCTCTGAGACTCAGACCACGACCCTTGATGGCCCACCCATTCATATTCATATGCATGATAATTCGGCCTCTCTTATTGGAGAATTACGACGCGTTTCAGCTGCCTGATGAGGAACGGCTTCATTTTGTGATAATTAAATGAGATATATTTGACTTGTTTTCCTGCAGCACGTTTGGTGCTAGTTAGTGTCGATGCTATGCTAGTTCAGTACTATATTCTACACTCTAAAAACATCACTGAGTTTAAATAACTCAAGCTGAGTAAATTTGGCAACCCAGCATTGGGTCCAATAGGGACAAACCCAGCATTAGTTGTTTTAATCCAATGTGTTGGTTTAAGGGGTAACGGCTAAAGCTGCGACAACATATTGAACAAAGTGCTTTAAACACATTAAACAACGTAAACAAAGGGAAACAATGTTTTATCTATTTTTAACACTATAAATGCTTTTGCTTTCTCACCGTAATTATTGCAATTAAAACTTTGGTTTTGTTAGCAAGCTAACACTTTCTAGCACTTAAACTCTAGTTTAGTTAATGGTTCGACTACGTTAACATGCCAAGACAAACCCAATAGTAGTGTTTATTCTAACATACCTCAATAAACAATAAAGTAATGACAGTTAATTAGAAGCACTCACCTTAAATTTGTAAATTTGTAGTCTCTCACATGTTGGCAAAAAAATGACCAAGCCAATCTGAGCCGAACTGCTGAAAAACAACCCCTTACCATAATCCTCCTCCAACAAACTTTACATTTGACACAGTGCAGTCAGACAAATATTGTTCCCCTGGCAACTGCCAAACCCAAACTCATCCATCAGACCACCAGACAGAGAAGCCTGATTCGTCACTCCAGAGAACACCTCTCCAATGCTCTAGAGTCGAGTGGCAGCGTGCTTTACACCACTGCATTTGACACTTTGCATTGCACTTGGTGATGTAAGGCATAAAGCTGCTTAGCCATGGAAACCCATTCTATGAAGCTCTCTATGCTCTGTTCTTGATTTAATCTGAAGGTCACATGATGTTTGGAGGTCTGCAGTGATTGAATTTATGTGGCCTACCACTTTGTGGCCGAGTTGCTGTCGTTCCCAGTTGCTTCCACTGTGGAATATTTTGTAGTGAGGAAATTACACAACAGTCTTTTCACAGTACCACGCTTGAATTCACTGAGCTCTTAAAAATGACCCATTCTTTGACAAATGGTTGTAGAGTGTACAGTTGAAGTGTCACTGGCTCACAGCCCCATAAGCCTGGACATATGCTTGTGAGAGATTAAACAATATTTACACACACACATTTCATATATAAATATCAATTTGTTTAATAATATCTGTGTAAATGCCTGCTTAAACTCACATTGTTCCTCACGGCGTGCATTGGTCTCGAGGACGCTTCAGTTTTCGCTTCAGTTTTATATGAATCGGGGTTTTCATTAACATCAGGTGTCCGTTCAGCATGTGGCCATTTGTTTTCATAATCCAGTTTTCTGTATGTTGATAGGTGGACGTGTGGCTGGTGAGGTACCCACTACCACACGCTCCATTTGTTAAAAATACCGCTGTTAAAACTTACACCCACATTGATGCCGGCGTTTCCCACTTCCACATGCATTATTAGGGACCGAGATGGAACACGCGCGCTGCCCTTAACTGCCCTTTATTGGATGTTCCGGGGTGGAAGGTGTCTGTTTTAGAAGGAGGGGTGTAATTTATCTCTAACATGACGGTGGTATTTACATTGTGCATGTTTTAATTTCTCAGTTGACTATGAATACTATGAATAATGTGTTTTATTTTGGTGCTTTTTTAAAGGGATGAAAAGTGATTTTTGTTTCTTTAGGAACTGCATGTTCCTGGTTAACCGTACCTTCACGGATGGTATATCCCTGGTAGTGTTAATGAGGGGAAGGTATTTAAGCATGGGTTGTGAGGAGGAAAGTTGAGTTGGAGTGGGCCAGCTTGAGGAGAGGCTGCACCCAAGATAGCTCAAGGAATTTGAGTTTTCTTTTGATGTTTTTTTTTTTTATCCTCTTTCTCTTTGTTTTAGTAATCTTACCCAATAAAACAAAAAGAAAACGTACTCTGCAGCGACTGTACCTCTGCCAGTTATTGTACAATCAACATCTTCACAAGAAGCAATCTGCCTAGGGGCTTGGTTTTATTCACCTGTGGCAATGAAAGTGAGTGGAACGCCTGAATTCAATTATGTGGATCATCCAAATATGTTTTCATCTCTGAGACCCTGGCTGTTGTTAAATATGACCAGATTGTCTCCAGGTTGAACACATTCCACATTTTTTTCTTTCAAACCTCTTGTAAATGTCCTATGACTCCTGCATTAAATATTATTTATTCATTTATAAGGTGCATGCACTTATAAGGGATACATAATTTAAGACATCATTTTTGCCATAATCACCTGCCAAATATATTTATAGAGTCTGATGAATACAGTAGGATTCATAGTGTTTTCAAACACATTTAGCTTTGTGCATTTCATTAATTTTCCTCCAGTGTAAGGGGCCACCCGCGCCGCGACCACGCCTCAGGAGCCTTGTTAACAACAGCTGGGGCTTACCCTTTATTAATCCTTCAGTATGTGTCTTCAGTGCAGAGTCTTGAGTTTTCAAAAGCCAGACCTTGCCGGTAATTGGTATTTCTTTCTTCAAAAGAAACTCTTGCGCTATTTAAATGTTGGGTTTAATCTCCCACGATATATATTTTCTCTGTTCTCCATTTGTCTGGAGAACACTGCCCTGTTGGGATTCTATATCCCACTTAAAATTCTCTTTTCTTTACATCTGTTTTCCTCCTCTTTTGATTCCCTGGTAGTCACAAGCACTTTCACTTCCTGATAGCTTTTGGTGAAAATATTACGTCTCAACACATCAAACCTGGTTAAGCCCCAATACTTATTTTAATTAATGTATTTGCTTTTGGGTTTATCGCAATAAGTCAACAACTGTCTGTATCGGAATCACTGTCCCATTACATCCAGGTGCTCTGGTTTCCTCCCACGGTCCAAAAACACACGTTGGTTGGATGGATTGGTGATTCAATAGGTGTCCATAGGTGTGAGTGTGTGTTGCACTGTGAAAGACTGGTGCCCCATCCAGGGTGTTGTCTCACCTTGTGCCCAATGATTCTGGGTAGGCTCCAGACCTACCACAGACACTAACTAGAACTAAAACAGAAACAAACTAGGATGGGCACAAACAGGAGATAATCATGAACTGATGTAGACATGTGCAAAAAATATGACAAACACAGACCACACAAGAGAGTGATGTATATTTTACAAATGATATAATTTAATGTCCACACATGTATAAGTAATTAAGAATAATTTATTGTACATAGAGATTTGCCACGTGTGAAAATGTGTCTAAAATACCACATGATTTCTTTAATGGATTGTTAGAATTACATCAGGGGTCCCTAGTCTAAAGGTCCAGGACTCACTAGAGATATCTGTCTTGGACTGAGAGACCTAAGATTAAGTGAATGAAATGCTTACCTTGGTAAATATATTTACCTTAGTTTCACAAAAACAACCAACCTATATAAACAGAGGAGCTTTGGACTGAAGTCAGACGATATTGGCTAACTTCTAAGCAAGCTGTCCATTGGGGCTTGTTAGGACGCTGTTCTTTTCATTGTAATAAACCTAATTGTTTTGCAACGAAAGAATGGTGTTGGCATAGAGGTCTTTTTCAGCATCTTCACAATACTGAAAATTAACTACAGGAGCACTGAAACCAAAGTATATATGCACGGAGCACAGACAAGGAACACCTGAGAAGAATAACAAGAGGGCAGGATTAGAAAGGAGACAGGTGGGAACACTGATGACAAGGTGGGGCTAAGGCAGAGAATGGAGGAGACTGGAACAAAACAAACAAAGCCATGTGCTAAAGCACAGAACCAACAAGGAAACAAAAAGAACAGGAACACACAAAACAGGGCAAAAAAAAATGTGACAGAAGCCATCTCCTGGATGTGCAAGACCCGGGGCATGTAGATCTAGACCCCCTGAGAGCTGGACTAGAAAGCAAACTAGACAAGAGACTGAACAGTAGATAAAACACCAGACTGGAACTGAGAAAAGAAAGTGTCAGAAACAGGAGACTGGGAGAGAGATAAAACACTGAAACACTGAAAGAGACGTGACAAGAGGCAGAACATTGGACTGGAATGGAGACAGTATGGGAACCATAGCACAAGACTGGACATGGGACAAGACACTGTACTGAAATGGGGACTGAACTTGAGGCTGGACAGGAGCCTGGAGACTGAGCTGGGGACAAAACAGGAACTGAGAAAGGAGACAATAGGTGATTGACAGCACTGGGACTCAACAGGGGAGTGGATTTGGGACAATGCAGGAGCAGAGGCAGGAAACTGACCTGGAGACTTAGATGGGACAAGACTGGGCATAGGAACAGGGATGATAATATTAATGAGGACAAACACACACACTGAAAGAAGCAGGGACAAAGACAAAGACAGAAACAGGCACAGGGACACAGACAGAAACAGGAAAAAACAGAGGCACAAATACAAACAAGGGTGAGTGCCCAGGACTAGTATGAGTCCAAGGAACATTCTGAGAAACCAGCCTGGGCACAGTCCTGGGAGTCAGCCTCAAAGTCCTTGGTGCTAACTCAGGGATGTGAACATGAGTGGCGGGAGCTGCAGTCATGGGAACAGGAGTGGCTGAAATGGCCAGCACAGGAACAGAAGTGGTGGGAGCTGGCGACCCAGGAACAGGAACGGTGGGCGCTGTGATACTGCAGCAGGAATGGTGGGTGCCAATGTCACAGGAACCTTCCTGCCACTACATTCTTTATGCCTCTGTGAATGTATTATGTTCCTAGCTGTTATAAAGGGTCTTGTACCTGCACCAAACACTTTAATCCAGACACCTACAATGTCTTAAGACTGCCCTATGCTGTCTCTCTTCATGTTATTAGTGTCATCAGACATTAGGGACTTCAGAAAATTTGAAATGTGGACTCATCAGACCACAGGACACTTTTTCACTTTGCATCAGTCCATCTCAGATGAGCTCAGGCCCAGAGAAGCCGGAGACATTTCTGCGTGTTGTTGGTATATGGCTTTCGCTTTGCATGGTAGAGTTTTAATGTGCACTTGTAGATGGAGCGATAAATTGTGTTCATCGACAATGGTTTTCTGAAGTGTTCCTGAGCCCATGTGGTAATATCCATTACAGAATGATGTTGGTTTTTAATGCAGTGCTGTCTGAGGGATCAAAGGTCACAGGCGTTTAATGTTGGTTGTCAACCTTGCCATTTACTTGCTGAGGTTTCTCCAGATTCTCTGAAACTTTTAACGATTTTATGGACTGTAGATGAAGAAATCCCTAAATTCCTTGCAATTGTACATTGAGAAATGTTGTTCTTAACCTGTTGTATGATTTACTCACGCAGATGTGAACCTTGCTCCATCCTTACTTTTGAACAACTGAGCCCTTCGGGGATGCTCCCTTTATACCCAGTCATGACATTCACCTGTTTCCAATTAAACTGTTCACCTGTGGAATGTTCCAGTGTTTTTTGAGAATTCCTCAACTTTCCCATTCTTTTGTTGCCCCTTTCCCAGCTCTTTTTGTTGCAGGCTTCAAATTCAAAATGAGTGAATATTAGTAAATGACAAACTTTAACCTTTTGAAAATTCAATATCTTGTCTTTGTAGTGTATTCAATTGAATATAGGTTGAAAATGATTTGAAAATCATTATTTTCTGTTTTTATTTACGTTTTAACAACATCCCAACTTTATTGGAATTGGGTTTGTATTTCATTTGTGAGAAGTTGTTAATATGTGACTGTTGAGGTTTCATAGAAAGGAAATTAAAAGCATGTGTTCAATATTTTACTTCCATGGACGTGGAAATCTGCTCTGCTAATGGGGGGTACTAAGTGGAAGTTTGGATGTCTTGGACGTGTTTGACTCTGAGCCCCTGAAGCTACTCCTCAGATCAGACACAAATTCACACAAAACAAAGAAGTGTAAAATGTCTTTGGACAAAAGACTTAATGAGAAGTGGTCTGTATTTTAAAGCTATAAACAAACCACCATTATTCCCATCGTCTCATTTTATGTACTATATCTTGTGAACACCTGCAACATGTTTTTATCTCAGATGAATGGCATTAATACATTCTATCTTTTGTAGTTGAGTATGGACCCAGATCAAGAAATGAAAAATTAAGGGGATAGGAACTGCATTCCACAGAGTGTGGGTGTGTGCTGAAAGACTATGCACCCCCACCCCCACACACACACACAAACTCACGCACACATGTATATCTGATAGCAAAGGCTAAGCAGAACACTTTTCAGTGACCCCCAGGATGAGAGTGAGGAGTCATCTTCAAATTTTACGACACCAGATGACTACTCCGCCTTCTTCTTCTGGACAGTAAAGTGGTACCCCCCAATTTTATGACCCCATTAAGCCTAAAAGATCAATCAGAGCCTTGGAGACCAGGATTATATATACATATATATATTTGATAAAAATACTTAAGTATACTCATTATGCTATATTCAAGTATGTATGAAGCATTTTTATTCAATTAAGGTTATGTATCCATCCAGAAAATGTGAATTTTCGGGGAGGTGGAATCGGAGACGGTCACGTGAACCCCCAAACCCAGGAACCAATCAGAGGACGGAGACCTCCCAAATGGGCGTGACCGCGCCACCTCTGAAAAAGGGAGTCGCTCTCTCTTACTTTCTTCTTCGCATACCTCTTATTATTGCTCCTTGTACTCTCTCTTCTCGTACAGATCTCGTACGCTTCTTACGCTCTTTACGCTCTTTGTCTTCTCTCTACCCTGACAAGCCGACTCTTCCAAAAGACTCTTAAAAGAAAACAGATCTTCATGCAAACTAACAGGGGGCGCCTTGTGTCAGTTAGCAATGCAACACAGAAACTAAAAGAGTAAACGGTCGATTAATTGTCAGTAATCTTTTCTTTTCTCATTTGTGTTCGTTGTTTGTAGCCCAATCCAAGTTTAATTTTACGACTGATCAAAGCTGGTGAAACTTATTTTGGCCAGAATAAGGGCCACCGCTAAAATCGAGTGAAAATCGTAGAATAAGTATTAGCTAATGTGGAATGGATGTTAAAATTGTAGTGTGGAGGGTACGGTTGAAGAAATGTGGGTTCACTCAGCAAGGAGCAGGCGGGACTCAAAATAACTCTTTCCGTGAGAATTTATTCAAATGTAGCACACGTGATGACGTCACAATAAGAGAGGTACCCGAAAAGAAATGTTAAGAAAAGAAATGAAAAGAAAAGAAATTAAAAAGAGCCCCTTTGGAACTAAACAGACAAAGTTTGTCCATACTGCAGTTCCCTCAACCTTTACCTGGCTACTGCAGCAAAATCCCCCTCCTTTTAGGAACTTAGCCCCACCCCTCTCTTAATTGGACTAAACCAACTCTGGCAAAGGGGTAAGAAAGTTGCTCCCAGGAAGATATTTATTCCCTTCAATATAACCATTAACAGATATCCCCCACACATCTCATTCCAGCTTCACTGGTAAGTGTTTATCTATGTACATAGTTTGTTAATAGTTTTACTTATTTGCTTTTTCCCTTTCACAGGTTCCTGAATCCAGCTCTTTCCTCCCCCTCTCTATACCTCACCGTGGGCCCTTCGGCTAGCACAAAGAGAGACAGGAAATTCGCTGCCATTTCCCTAGGAACAGGAACTGAAACACAAGGTAAGCAATAATACCAATATACATTCCTTAATGTATATTCCAGTCTTGGTGATGGGTCCAATTCACTGACCTCATCACAGCTAACTAATACTAATACTAAAGTAGCTTCTGAAGATCGGAGGAAAACCGCGAACTTTTATTCTGACGCCTTCCTTTTGGAGGAGACTACCACTCCGGGAAAACCAGCCAGGCCAGCAGTTCTCTAAAGGATGCAGAAAGTGGCTGACTCATCCTGGAGGGCCTTCCCCCACTAACCAGCCTAACTTCAGCCGTGACAAGTCAAACACCAGAAGAACAGAGCGAAAATCTGCTGGACCCTTCGGCTAGGTGACCATAACGAAAAAAAGAAAAAAGTAAGCAAATTCCTCATCTTCAGAGCTGATGTCGAATTAAGTCTCTTGATAATTTTACACACTAATTAAATCATTTAGCAACACCTTATTCCCAAGTCATATAGCCTAGCCAATTATTAAATTCGAACTGGTTTCACCTGCGTTGATTCCGTGAGATTTTGATGATTGTGCTATGTTTATCAACCTATTATCATTCCTTCTAATAAAGTATTTCCATTATTTGAAATAATACAGTGTGTGGAGTTTGTTCTTTAAGAGTCTGAAAATCCTGAGAAATCATTCATTAGCGTTGACAATATTTCAGTCTCTAACGAATTATTGATATTTTTGTCATTTTTAATTATTAAAAGTGATAATCACAATTAAACATAACCAACTCAAATACTGTTACTCTGCTACACTTTAATAAATCTCTAAAGTTCATATACAGCTTTTTAGTGGACTATGGATCGAATAAAGAAATGAAAAGTTCTGAATGAAAAGACTCTCCACTCTGAATAAGGATTTCTTGGGACAGAACCCTAAATTCCACAGACTGCGTGGGTGCAAAGACTCTGCACTCCCCCCCACACACACACCCCCTCACGCACACACCTAAGGTCTGCATCAAAGGCCTGTCTATGACCCCCTCTTCTCCTCCATGAATGAAAGATAACAAGCCAGTTTATGATGCTTTTAGGCAAAAAGGAGATCAAACAAAGTGGTGAAGACCAGAATTAATGAACCTAGTTTATGGCTCTCGGCGTCAAGGTGGGAAACCTTATCGTATGCAAGATCACACAGATTGCCAAGAGTACTGACCTCGCCCTGAACTCCTGAAAACCCATCCGCACAGGACGAATAGCATGGACCAACAGCGACCCCAAGTGGACAGTTGCGAAATCATGTTTCGCCCTGCGGCCGTCTAAATACATAAAGGACTTAATCGAGTGTTTATAAAAATGTTTATGCAATATGTATGAATGTCACTCTCTGTTGTCCTCAGGTGAATGTCTACCAACTAATGAAGTGATGTGTATTACTGTTTCAATCATGAAGGAAAGTTTCTGTCTCTGATTAGGAAAACGAATTAGTATCTGACTTCTAGCATAATATTGTAGTGGGATGTAATCGTAAAATACCCAAGATATATATACGTAGATGTTTGATATTATTAATTCAGGACACTCATTGGGCTATACCACAAGTATGTATAAGTAATTTTTGAATCTTTTCTCTCTCTCTGAAATGTGAAACAAGTCACGTGAGCCTCAGACCCAGGATCCAATCAAAGGAAGAATACCTCCCAAATAGGCGTGACTGCGCCACATCTGAAAAGAGAGTGCCCGACTCACGTCACCCACTTCTCGCTTCCGCTCTTCGCTCTCTTCGCTTCCGCTCTTCCCACTCTTCGCTTCCGCTCTTCCCAGAGCTCTTCTTCCGCTCTCCAGCGACCTTCTCATGTTGCGCTCACTCTCTTCAAGTGCGACGCTCTTCATTCTCCCTTACGCCGATGGAACGACTCATCAAAAACTCTAAGGACCGCACTCAGCTCCAAGGGACGCCTTGTGCTAGTTAGCAGTGTGATACAGAAACTACAGCGTAACGTCGAGTAACTCTAAGTAATCTTTGTTTAATTGTGTTTATATTTTATCGCCCAATCTAAGTTTAATCTCACGACTGATCAAAGCAGGTGAAACTTATTTTGGCCAGAATAAGATATCACCCCTGAGATTAGTTGATAGCGGATATGTTAGCGTTATACTCTGACTTCTGAGGGCATCGCTTCTGGGGACTCGAGTAATGAGCGAACAACTCTGAGATGCCCCCCTCACTCAGGGGACAATCAAGCCAGGCCAGCAGTTCTCCGTGAAGGGAATCACCCGACTGACGTCACACCGTCTAAGGCCAAGAGTGTCTGACTCAACCTGGAAGGAATCCCCTTTCCAGCGAGCCTACCTTCAGTGACACGGGGAGGATAAGGAGCAAAGAACCAGAGAACAGAAATTGAATCTGCGGGACCCGACGGCTCGGTGATAAAAGGCAAAAAGTGTAAGCAAGCAAAATTTACTCACTTTTCAGAAGTTGATGCCTAATTAAGTCTCTTGATAAATTCATACATTAATTAAATCTCATTTAGCAACACATTAGTCAAGTCATATCGCCTAGCCTATCTTTAAATTCGAACCAGTTTGACCTGCATTGATCTAGTGAGAATTCCTAAGGTCGTGCTATGTCTGGTAAATAGTCTCTTTTCTTTTAATAAAATATTTCCATTATCATACATTTAAAACTGGGTCGCTACCAGCGTTAATAACGAGATCGCGCGCTAGGCGATTGGAGATTATTAAATAGAAAAGCCTAAAATACGGCTTGTGTAGAGAGCGGTCTGCTCTTCTCAGCTCTTCCTGCCGACTGAATGCAAATTCAGGAAAGGAACGACCCCTTTGAAGGGGCGGAGCTGAAACTAAGGAGGGAAATTCAAAACGCCCCCAAAACAGCTTAAAAGCTGATGAAATGAAATTCTTTTAAAGTACCTTCGTGTTTAAAATCTTTGTCCCATTTGAGATTTTAATTTTGATAACGCCCTATAGTGTTAAAACTTCCCGCTACAGTGGAAATTCCCATTTGTGTTACATTGTTTCTGCTCGTGCTGTGTTGATTAGAATTCCCACCAGCCGACTGGTGTTCATTGCTGCTATTGCATTATAAACTTGCTTGTCGCCCTCTTGTGCCCCAGTCTGGTATTACAACTTAAGTTCAACTTTAATACGGAAGCTTGCTGTTGCCATTCAGATTTACTTTCAGTACCCTCTAGTGGAGAAACTTGCTATCACAAGTGAAATTGTTTGACCACTTCACACTAACAAGATCTGGTATTACAGCTCTGGTGGCTGTCTCTAAACTCTGCATATCTGAATAACAATGATTAAAGGCTTGGAAACATAGTAAGCTGATACAGCTATAGTAAACAGTGTGCAGTAATTAGAGATTGACACTTTAACTTGATACCAGGTCGTAAACGCAGTTAAAAGGGAAAGTCTTTTAATTTCGCTATTCTTAATAATTCTTTAATTTGGAAAATTTGTTTGCTTTCATAATTCTTTGAATTGGAAATTTTTATTTAGTTTAATACATTTTAATTTGAATTATTTTTTTTATTATTCTTTAATCAGAATTTTTGACAAATTCTTTAATTACTGAAAAAAAATTTTTTTCGTTCACTTGCGTATAGCAACTTTCACTCCACACTCTACTACTAACAGACTTCCTTTAGAGATTCACAAGTGAACTCCAACACCATACAGACTAGCAGTTACTCATAGAGCACTCGGTACAGGTGAATTTAGTTCGGTTTAGAAAAAAAGGGATTAACGGAATAGAATAGAAATAGAATTAAGTTACACCTCACAGTTAGACACAACTAACATGGCAGAAGGGACTTCTCCCCCGGAAGTATATGTAGAAAACTTGTGGAACGAGGCATTCACTGTTCTGACCAGCCTCACCAGTGATGTGATGTCCGGATTCGCAGAAACAGTGGAGAAAGCCTCACAGGTCGGTCGTGACCACATGGTGACCAAGTGGATAGAGAACCACTTAACCTACATGGTCAAGGGCAAGTCCCTAACTGAGGCATTAGGCCAAATAGCCATCCTCGCTGTAGTACAGCTCTGGACCAGTGAACGTGAACTTGATGTATCACTGCGACAGCGGGCAAAGGTGGAAGCAGAATTAAGTCAGCTCCAGCATGAAATGGCTGAAGGGAACACACTGCCCCAGGTCACTCCTGATGTGCCACCTAGTGCCGCTACAGAAAGACAAGACCAGCAGGAAGATAGTGAGTATCAGGAACCAGACTCAGGGACCATAACCTTTAGGGCCAGTGAGGGCCCGAAACCTCCTCCGCCCTCACACCACTACAAGGGCTACCCTCCTCGGAGGCCACACAGAAATCACGACAAAGATTTCTGGAACCCTCGGGACAGGGCTGGGTATGGTCGTGACTACTACCCTGCAGAAAACCAGCACATCCCCATAAGGGATATGAGCGAACAGCTCAGAACCAGCTTTCTGATTCTAATAAAGAAAAGAAAGAGAAATACTGGTATCAAAATAAAGAAAATCACACCAAAGACAAGTTTAAAGGCAAGGAATTTAACTCTAAGGAGTTAGAGGACATCCGCTGAATTCTTGCAATGATTTGCAAAGAGAAAAAGAAAAAACGGACGTTCTTTCTATCACCTCTGTGCGGTCTAACCCAGAGCCATCCTCTAACACCCCAGAAATGTTAGAGAGTTACGTAGGAGAATTGACAAGCGAAGCTCCGTCTTCTAGCGTACCATGCAATCTCCTCGTGACCCAAACAAGCGCTGAGGACCAAATGATGCAGGTGGGTGACTCACAAACACCCTCCAGTGCTGTCTCGGTTGTTCAGTTAGAAGGTAAAGATGGTTTAATGCCAAACGACCCTTCAGTCACTGAAGGCGACACACCCTTCCAACAATTCATGGGACACTTAACTGAGAAAGGGGTTGCACGCAAATTCTATTTGTCCACCATTGTGGAGAGAAGGCTAGTACATGAGGCCCTGCTGGACACTGCATCAGATGTCACCCTCATGTCTTCCGCCTTGTTCCACCAGGTTCGAGCCATTGCGCGGCGTGAAAATCGCGAGATCTCTTAAAATTCAGCCGTATTCACATGCAGGCCTCACGATCCAATCTATGGCACTAATACACTTAGCCATTGGAGCAATGACTTTAGTGCATCCAGTTCATGTGTCTCCTCTCGAAACAATTCCCTTCCTCATCGGCAAAGATCTCCTTAATCGCGTCGAACCACTGATTGACTTCAAAAGGTCAAAAATCTGGGCACAAGTGCGTGAGCCTTTACCCATCTGCACCCCACACAACCGGGAAGCTCAGTGTTGCCGTCTTGAAATCTGGCCTGAATCAATAGGAGATCCACCAAGTCAGATCCCTCACTTTGAGGAAGAGGAAACTGAGCCCATGGCGGCCACACCAGAGACTGCAGTCTCTTCCTGGCCCCCTAATGCCATGTTAGAACAGCGGAGCACATTTCCGTGTACTTTCACTAAGCCTTCCACAACAGACACTCCCGGCCTTCCCATCGTGAATGGTCTCACAATGCAGGATCATCATGTGGACAATGTAGTTCTGGCTCTGTGGACTGACAAGTCCGCCATAAACCAAACCCTCTTTGACACCCTGCACCTTACTCAACCAAATATTCCTTTGGTGAGTAGTCCTTGTCGCTTTCCTTTCGACCCGACATCAAAAGTAATGTCACCCACTGATGGAATTTGTGCTCTAACCATCCAGTGGAACAAAAGGGTACTCACCCATTATTTCTTGGTCGTCCCTAATTTGCCGCATGACGCTTACATTGGAAGTGACTTTTTGGTGCGCCTTGATGTCCACGTAGACACCCTCAATAGTGTGCTGTGGTCCTTGACTGATGTTTCAACAGAAACCTGGTCCTCAGATTCCAGCAACCTAGGCTCAGGACAAACTATTCCCGAGGTATGTCAGGTTACTAACCAAGGTTCACTTGTGGTACCTGCGAACACCGCAAATGTACCCATCTGCTTGGTCATGCGACCTGGCCAACACTTAAGCCACGTGCATGCACTTTTCCAACCGTCACCTCAGTTCTTTGAACTGGGTCTCACCCTCGAAGCCACACCTTTGGTGGAAACACGAGCAAGATCCACCTATCTCTTCGTACGAAATAAAACGACTCAACCCTTGACAATTCCTCATTCATCTCCTTTGGGTTGGTTGGTCAGTACAAAATTCCATGACTTCGAGTTGCGAATCCCGATTATAGGACCAATGCCTGAATCCCTGCTTCTTGATCATCCAGAATCAAAGGTGTTCTATACTCATCCGACACGAGCTGTTGCTCTCTTCTCGGCTCTGGACATGGGTAAAGACGCCATTTGCAGAATAGATCTCGCTGACGATGATCAAATGACGGTCATGGTTCTTTCTTTAGATTCATCCCCGGAATCCTCCTGGGAACCATCTCTTCTCCCCGAAGCGGGAGAAGACACTTCAAATCCACACAATTCAAAAGAACTTTCTGATTTCAAATTTCGGATCCAAGTCAATCAAGTTCTAAAGGAGGCCGATGCACTCCAAAGTGAAGAAGAACATGAGAAACTCCGTGAAGTGCTTCTTAAATACCAAAAATCTTTTGCCAAAGATTCAACGGACTGTGGTCTCTCTGACATTCATTCAGTGCGCATTCCCACTCACCACCAACATTTGTCTGCCAATACAAAATTCCATTGGCATCCTATGGACCGGTACAAGAAATCATTGATGACTTGCTGGAAAAGGGCATAATTCGACCCTGCAACAGCACGTACTCGGCACCATTATGGCCCGTCATAAAACCCAATGGTAAATGGCGCCTGACCATCGACTATCGAAAACTAAATCAACAGGTACCCTTGTCTCGGTGGCCAATGACACAATTAGAGCAAGAACTTCCCTCTGTCCGAAACACTAAATACTTTTCCACCATCGATGTAGCCTCTGGCTTCTGGACCATCCCGGTGCAAGCAGAAGACCAACACAAGCTAGCTTTCACCTTTGCAAAACGACAGTACACATTCACTCGGTGCCCCTTTGGGTATGCCAACTCTCCAGCGGAGTTCAACATTTTCTTGAACAAAGCATGCCCTGATGCCCGCGAGAAAGGCACCCTCATATATGTGGACGACATACTCATGCGTAACCACTCCCTACAGGCACACATTGACGAGATTGATCATGTTCTTGACCAGCTCACAACAGCAGGTGCGAAAATATCACTCTCCAAATGTCAGTGGTGCAGAACAAAGGTGAATTACGTCGGTCTGCTCGTAAGAACTGATGGTGTTGAACCACAAGTGAGTCGAGTGCAAGGGGTAACAGACCTCGCAGCACCCACCAATCTTAAGGAACTCCACAGTTTCTTAGGAGTATGCAACTACTCACGCCAGTTCATAGAAAACTATGCAGATCTAGCTTGTCCACTTTATGACCTACTAAAAACAAGCCATGCAGGCACTGAAGTCGAAACTGTGCACGGCTCCATGCCTTGCCTACCCTGACAGTAGCAAAGAATTCTACCTAGAAATAGGGTTCTCTGACCACTGTCTCAGCTCCGGTCTGTATCAATTACATGACAGAGACAAACGTGTCATAGCCTACGCTAGTAAAACTATGCTGCAACTATGCTGGCTGCTGAAAACAAATACAGTGACTGCGAAAAAGCACTACTAGCAACAGTGTGGGCAGTCAAACATTTCTCCAACTACCTAGGTGGTCAGAAGGTGATTGTTGAAACTCATCATCAGCCAGTCACTTTCCTGAACAGCCAACGAATTCGAGAGGGTGTAGTAACTAACGCTCGAGTAGCCTCCTGGCTAATGGCTCTCCAAAGCTTTGATCTGGAGGTATGTTATGCACAAAACTACAAGAGCCCCCTAGGCACAGGCCTTGCTTCCTGCAGGTGATGTGAAGGAGACATTCTTTCCCAAGTGCCACAAGCTCCAGAAACCCTCTTACCTACCGTGGCTAACCACCACTATTTCGACCCTAACACATGCAAAGACCTTGTCACTGCATATGTAGATGGTTGTTCGTTCCGCCGAGAACACACCCTAATGGCAGGGGTGGGTATTGTCGGAATAAACGGGTGGCCTCACAAACCCCTAATGTTCAAATTGGGTCCTCCCAATATGCTGAAATAGCAGGAATTCTCATCACAATTCAGTCTGCAGTCCAGAAAAGCGTAAAAACGTTGGTGATATGCACAGACTCTAACTATGCGCGCCTAAGCTTCACATGCCACTTGAAACTGTGGAAAACCAACAACTACACCACGTCAAACAAAAAGCCAGTCAAACAAAAGAGCTTTTCGCGGCATGTGAACACCTGTTAGACACACATGACCTGCAGATCTACTGGAAGAAAGTGAGGGGTCACTCCCGAGTCCCGGGAGATGACAAAGAATTCAATGACCAGGCAGATAGCTTAGCCAAAAAAGGGGCCCGCAGAGGCACATTGTGAACATTCGATCCCTCCCTTTATCCAAACCCACCCGACATCGAAGTCCTAGCTATTACACGGTCTCAAATTGTAACGAAGGCATCGCCTGACAATGCTAAAAGTACTATTGTCTCTATTAAGCCTGCTTTTTCTGACGCTGACTTAGTTACTCTCCAAGCTTGAGACCCTTCTATTTCTAAAATGCTTAGCCATGTCTCTGACCCATCTACATGCCCCATCTCAGCCCAAGATCTTGACACCATACCAGGCCTTAAAGACCTATACGGCGCCAGAGCGTCCCTCCAAGTCATCAAAGGCTTGCTTGTTCATGCCACGGACTCACACACTTCACCTGCGTTTGTGGTTCCTCAGTGCCACAGGGGGGTGATGCTGATGCACGCCCATGACTCCCCATCTGCGGGACACAAAGGGGTCAAAGCAACACACCATGTGCTCCGGCAGGTGGCATATTGGCCCCACATGGTAAAAGATGTGGCTGATTACATTAAAGGCTGTCTGGTATGTTGCCAATTTCAACCCTCAAATCCTCTTCATAGAGCCCCCTTGCAAAAGAAAGGGTTATCCTTCCCTTGGTCAAACCTCCAGATAGACTGGGTTGGTCCACTCACTCGAACAGTAAGAGGTAACAAGTACTTCCTCACAGTCACGTGTGCATTCACTAAATGGGTAGAATGCCTCCCCGCACCGAATGACACAGTGCTAACCACTGCATACTTACTGGTGAACCATGTCTTCTCACGGTTTGGCCTACCCAGCCGTGTCGACTCCGACAGAGGGACACATTTCACAGCTGAGGTCATGCAGCAGCTCTGGCAACTCTTAGGAGTAAAAGCCAGCCTTCACATTAGCTACCATCCTCAAATCTCAGGTCAGGTAGAGCGAGTCAACCGAACTGTTGTTAGCATACTAAAAAAGTACGTAGCAGCAAACCAGCAAGACTGGGATGTCAAGCTACCCCTTGTACTGATGGCCATACAGGCGACCCCACATGATGCGGTCGGGGTCTCACCCTATTGAGTTGATGACAGGGAGACAGATGACTCTGCCTCTACATCTGTTATATCAGCCAGGTGAAGCTAGCATAGCAGTAGCCTACACCACTCATCAGTATATGGAGGATCTGCAGAAACACCTCAAAGCCACTTTTGCCTTTGCACAGCAGAAACTGGAAAAAAGTGCAGAAGGTCGCAAAGCGTACTATGATCACAAGGCATCCCACGACGAACTCCAAATAGGGGACAAGGTATGGTACTACATCTTTGTCCAACCTGTTGTAAGGTTGTGAAAAACAGGGGGGAATCTGGCCCGCAAATTCCTACCCCGATGGTCCGGTCCCTATAAGATCACAGACAAACTGTCCCCCGTTGTTTACAGGATCAAGATAAACAAAGTTCGGGGCAGTACTGAGCTCAAGTGGGTCCACCACAACCAAATCAGACCACACACAACCCCCATGGGACTTGTAGGGGATACTAACACTTGTGTTAGGTCATAAACAATAGAACCAAAGGCAGGAAGGGTGTTGGTTAACAGACAACTACAACCTTCTACCCACACCTTAGATCTTCTATCCCCTTTTCCCCTTTTCCTCTCACTCTTCAGCAGGCAACAAGCTTCTAACCAGACTGAGAACACTCAGGGTGCAAGACCCTAGTCCCTCATCGTCAATTATTGTAGATTGTTTACCCTAGAAAATGTTTTATCAATAGTGAAAAACTTTATAACTTGTCTAAAACGACTCACTGTAAATACCCTAAATCTAACCATGAGCATCTCTCCCGGTAGGATGGCCCCGCTGCTCATTCTCCTGATCGTCGGCTCCCTAGGAACCGCTGTGCTCCCTGAAGTGATTGAACCAGGTCCTGACTCCGGAATAATACTGAAAGACCAGCCAGGACTGCTAATCACTAATTGCCGCCTCCATACCCAGAGAATATTCGTACAGTTGAATCCTGCCAAAGCGTGTAGTAAAAACCTACCGATAACCACCTTGCAGACTGGCCGGAATGGAGTTAGATGGACTGAGGAAGCTATCAGCCATGCCGAAGCTGATGTAACTCATATTCTCCACCAGCTACAAAAGTTTACCGTAACGTAATCAGAACTAAGTGGTTTTAACAAACGGTGTAAACGTTTCATAGGCGGATTGCTATTGGCAGCTGCAACTGTGGGATCGCTACTGAGTCTCGGAATGTCCGCCGTCAACATCGTCAATGTAGCCACTGTCAAACGTCAAGTAGGAGAATTGCAAGCTGAAATTCCAAACATTAAAACCCAATTAAACAAGCAGCAGCAACACCTGCAAACAATTGGGCAAACCCTACGTGGCACCGTCGTAGTACTCAATGCTCACAGTGTCGCTTTGAACAAAACACTCCAGACGGGTTAACTCTATGCTTTCAATAGTGCAACTTGACCTTGCCCACATCCAGCTTGTGAATATGCTATAGGGAGAATTCCTCCCTATCTGGTGCCTCTACCCTTAGTACAGGAGATTTTGTCTACAGCAACTCGAGAAGTAGTTACTGATCTCCAGGCCCACCTAGCCTATACCTTAGGTAACGCCATCCCAATTTATGTCAATCCTCAAGACAGAGAATTAGCATTCATCATTAACTTTTCCATAATGGTGCCTGAAAACATCTACCGTTTGAAAGATGTTGTCAACGTTGGCTTCTGGCAAGATTCTGCCTATGTTCGTGTAAAGACAACATCTCTTGTAGCATACCAAGACGATAACCCTGACCTATATCTGGTACCCAACTTGCTTATGTGCACACTCACTAAAGACATCCACTACTTGTGGCCTAGCAAACCTTTTATTCGTGACAGCACAAATGGGATTTGTGGCCTTAAGCCTATGATGAGTAATACTCAATGTCCGGTAGTCGTCACACCCCGATGTTTGGTAACCAGTACCCAAGCTGAGATTGTTGGAAACCGTTGGTTGGTAAAACTGAAAAAAAGGGGGAATGTAGTGGAGTATGGATCGAATAAAGAAATAAAAGTTCTGAATGAAAAGACTCTCCACTCTGAATAAGGATTTCTTGGGACAGAACCCTACATACTGCGTGTGTGCAAAGACTCTGCACTCCCCCCCACACACACACCCTCTCACGCACACACCTAAGGTCTGCTTTAAAGGACGCCTGTCTATGACCCCCTCCTCTCCTCCATGAATGAAAGATAACAAGCCAGTTTATGATGATTTTAGGCAAAAAGGAGATCAAACAAAGTGGTGAAGACCAGAATTAATGAACCTAGTTTATGGCTCTCGGCGTCAAGGTGGGAAACCTTATCGTATGCAAGATCACACAGATGGCCAACAGGATTGACCTCGCCCTGAACTCCTGAAACTCCCTGAACTCCTGAAAACCCATCCGCACAGGACGAATAGCATGGACCAACAGCGACCCCAAGTGGACAGTTGCAAAATCATGTTTCGCCCTGCAGCCGTCTAAATACATAAAGGACTTAATCGAGTGTTTATAAATATGTTTATGCAATATGTATGAATGTCACTCTCTGTTGTCCTCAGGTGAATGTCTACCAACTAAGTGATGTGTATTACTGTTTCAATCATGAAGGAAAGTTTCTGTCTCTGATTAGGAAAACGAATTAGTATCTGACTTCTAGCATAATATTGTAGTGGGATGTAATCGTAAAATACCCAAGATATATATACGTAGATGTTTGATATTATTAATCCAGGACACTCATTGGGCTATACCACAAGTATGTATAAGTAATTTTTGAATCTTTTCTCTCTCTCTGAAATGTGAAACAAGTCATGCGAGCCTCAGACCCAGGATCCAATCAAAGGAAGGATACCTCCCAAATGGGCGTGACCGCGCCACATCTGAAAAGAGAGTGCCCGACTCACGTCGCCCACTTCTCGCTTCCACTCTTTGCTCTCTTGGCTTCCACTCTTCGCTCTCTTCGCTTCTGCTCTTCCCACTCTTCGCTTCCGCTCTTCCCAGAGCTCTTCTTCCGCTCTCCAGCGAGCTTCTCACGTTGCGCTCACTCTCTTCAAGTACGACGCTCTTCATTCTCCCTTACACCGACGGAATGACTCATCAAAGACTCTAAGGACCGCACTCAGCTCCAAGGGACGCCTTGTGCTAGTTAGTAGTGTGATACAGAAACTACAGCGTAACGCCGAGTAACTCTAAGTAATCTTTGTTTAATTGTGTTTATGTTTTATCGCCCAATCTAAGTTTAATCTCACGACTGATCAAAGCAGGTGAAACTTATTTTGGCCAGAATAAGATATCACCCCTGAGATTAGTTGATAGCGGATATGTTAGCGTTATACTCTGACTTCTGAGGGCATCGCTTCTGGGGACTCGAATAACGAGCAAACGACTCTGAGACACCCCCCTCACTCAGGGGACAATCAAGCCAGGCCAGCAGTTCTCCGTGAAGGGAATCCCCCGACTGACGTCACACTGTCTAAGGCCAAGAGTGTCTGACTCAACCTGGAAGGAATCCCCTTTCCAGCGAGCCTACCTTCAGTGACACGGGGAGGATAAGAAGCAAAGACCCGGAGAACGGAGATTGAATCTGCGGGACCCGACAGCTCGGTGATAAAAGGCAAAAAGAGTAAGCAAGCAAAATTTACTCACTTTTCAGAAGCTGATGCCTAATTAAGTCTCTTGATAAATGTATACATTAATTAAATCTCATTTAGCAACACATTAGTCAAGTCATATCGCCTAGCCTATCTTTAAATTCGAACCAGTTTGACCTGCATTGATCCAGTGAGAATTCCTAAGGTCATGCTATATCTAGTAAATAGTCTCTTTTCTTTTAATAAAATATTTCCATTATTTGAAATAACAGTGTATGGAGTCTGTTCATTAAAAGTCTGAAAATCCTGAAGAACTCAGGTAGCAATGACAGTATTCACTCTCTAACTACTTGTTAATGATTTTGTCATTTAAGTCAATCATAACAATAACAATTATTATCATTAGTCAAAACGTCAGTAATCAGAATGAGTTTGAATAAGGTCAAACGCTACAAATACAATATATAAATATATATATTATATATATTTATATAGAAACACTACAGTGTATACTTAATATACACTACAGCTTCATGAATTCAGCTACTGCATCAGTTCCTGACCTCACTGATGATAGTGGCTGAATGCCATCAAATTCTCCAAGAAATGTTCTAACATCTAGTCTAATGTCTTCCCAGAAGAGTAGAAATTGAGTATTACACCAAAGTGGGGCAAACTGTTCTTCAGTCTCTTTGTAAATTCATATTGATGCACATGAGCCTCTGATGCACATGAGCCTGTGTCACCATGCCTCATTTTCAGTGCCATCTAGAGAGGTAGGGGTAGGGTTAGCAAACTAAACCTGGCACGCTACACTTCAGTCCCATTGTATCCAGAGACTGTGAATGTTAGTGTTACTGTAAAATCTACTGTAAAAGAGATGTTTAGATGTACGTTCATGTAATGAATTCTAATTTTATATAATCATTATATCAGAACGTTTTTATAGGTTTGTTTGTTGTGAAATTCTGTGTAGAATTAAAAACATTCAAAATACAGGGTTTTGTTTTGACAGTGACTGTGTGAGGGTTTGTCTTTATATATCTGTGATCTTGGATTTGTTGGATTTGTTAGTTTGTAGTTTTAAGGCAGAAGCCCCCCCCATTCCAGATCCACCCCCTCATACCCCAACCCTACTTTGGTCTCAGTCGGGTCTCTCCTCTGTGTAAATATTTTCCCAATAGAAATCAATAAAATAAAGCCACTGACCCAAACTATGACACAGTTTCACTCCTGTAAAGACAACCCAAGTCCTAATAATACATCAACACTCCTGAAGCTCACCTGGACCCTTAGAGTCTCAGTGAAGGGTGTGTTCACTTTATCATTTTAATGATCCAGACTTCTCCATAAGTGTGATCTATTGATCTCTCTGTGCTCAGATACAAATGCAGCTGGTGTGAGGTTGGTGGAGCTCTACAGAAAATTCCTTTTAACCAACACAGAACTATGAGTTTAAACTATACTTCCACCACTGAGCTGGGGACCTCTAGTGAAACACAGACAAACCACAACATCAGTACAATGCAGTCTAGAGGCCACAGTCTATTCTATGTATCTCTGTATCATTTTGGATTTCTCTGTTTAAACTCAGGGCCCAGTCTCTTTTGCTCTGTTTAATCTCGTAATTGCTCTCTCATGTAAACGCGAGTCCAACTCTGTGATTGGAGAGACTCAGATGAGGGGGTGGGGCAATTCTTAAGTGTCTGAACTCTACCTAAGAAGCAGAGCAGAATCAGAATGGCTATTATCCCATGATTCTGACTTAGTGTGTTTTCAGACCTATAGTTAGTTTTCTTTGGTTTGATTTAATTCACAAGATTGTTTACTTTGAGCATTTTCCCCTAAGTTTAGTTTGTTTTCACACAGTGATAAATCAAAGCGCATCAAAATGCATCACAAGAAACCATGTGAGAACGTTCTCTTCACTTATTGGTCAGATCTGTATGTGGTGGGAGCAAGAAAGTTCAGACAGGAAGAATCTCCTGTGTTGTGCAGTCATGCAGGTTTCTGTGCAATTTGACATGGAGCGATGGTTGCAAGTGCACTCTTTTATAGCACTGACAATTATCTGGGCAATATACCATCCCATAATATAAATCAAACCTTGCTACGGGAGCATTTTTAGCTGAAACCTGAGGAGTTCACATGATATTTGGTTCGGATTGAGGACTGATCACATTCTCACCACAAACAAAATACTCCAGAGTTTGTTTGGGACAAGATCAAGGCAAACTCCTCTCAAGGGTCTCGGTTTGTTTGTTTTGATCTGCGTCCAAGCGTGATTACTGCGTTCACACCTGCACACAAAGAACAGCATCAAAGGTGTAAGCGAACCAGAATCTGATTTAACCGGACTACAAAGTGCAGGTGTTAAAACGCCCTTAGTCAGCCCACTAGAAACAGACTGGGTGGTCTTATTGCACAGTGTATTGCTTGTTGGACTCAGGATCCACACATTAACAACGTGTTTTTGATCATATGTCCCCTTTAATCACCGCGACCCTGAAATGGACAAGTGGAAAAAAAAGATGAGTTGAGAGAGTTGAGATGTCTCCTTTAATTCAGATCAGTGATCACAGAGATACTTCACCCATCCCTAGCACCAGAAGGGGGAGGGAAAGGGAGGGCGGGAGAAATAGAGCAGGAGACGACCCTTTGGTTCCTGTTCTCATGTTATTAGTGACTTCAGAAAACTCCAGCCCCCAGAGCTGAGTGTAACCTCCTCATGATGAAGACTGGACTGAAGCTGCTGCTGCTGTCTGCTGTGACTCTGCTGGTTTCTGCTCAGAGGGGGAACTATCAGGACCTGCCTGAGTCATACAAAACACACATTGACAAGGCTCTGCGGGAGGTCAATGAGAAATTCACAGGGTCTCATCATGCTGCTTATGAACGGATCTTACCAACGACAAATGTAAGGGCTTGGTGAAGCTGTTAAGATTTAATTTCCTGACATAAATAGAACATACCGTAACACAGCTAGCTTACTGTATAATGTTTTATTTAATGAATAATTTGGTGCACAGAGCAATTTAAAGTAAGTAATTTTACACTTAATTTGAAGTTAGTTACAATAATATTCTGTAAAGTTATCTTCTTAAGTGTTATCATAAAGTTGAAGATTATTAAGCACTGCTTTTAAAAGATTTCACCACCTTTTCACAGTTTAGAGGCAGTGACTACTATGTAAATGTGCGTCTGATGGTCTCTACGTGCACAAAGGATAAAAATAAAGGATATGGACATCGAGAGGAATGTGTTACGCGGAAGCTTAACACGGTGAGTAAATTTAATCCAGTCTTTAACTCACTACACATTGGCTTCACGTTATTCATTTATTTATTAATCACAGTGTAAACAGAATGTGTGACGGGATACGGTCACTGTACAAAACACTTTGACACTTTGAGGCAAATTCATTATTGACCTTGATTGATTGTTTTAATTCCAATCATTTTGGAACATTTCCATTGGGTCGTTTTCTGTATAACTCTTAGATAGAGTTATGTTCAAATTAAACAGAAAAAGAAACACATGGTTTTCTTTGGACAGTGACAATATTTTTCCACAGACATTAAAAAGAAAAATACGACCAGCTGTGAGTTTCTTGAAACTCATGTGAATCACTTTGAATATTTAGTCCCTGTGTTCTGTCTTTTTTCATAAAGCCCATATTTGACTGTGTTGTGTGCAATGCGCCTGGTCGTGAACTAATCGACTGTGCCAGAGTAATGGACATCAAAAATGTAAGTCTGCATTTCATATCGAACTGACTCTTAAAATACCTAAAATAATGAAGTAATGACCAACAAATGTAAATCAAAATAAAACATTTTTGATTCTAAACAGCAGCCTGTGTAGTCAGCGCACTCATTTTAGAGACATGCTGAAAAGTGTGGCTGTTGACTAGTGAGAAGTTATGAATATGTGACTGTTCTGGTTTCAGAGAGAGGAAATTCGGAAAACGTGTTCAATATTTTATCTTCCTGGAGGTGGACATATAATGTCTTTAGAAATAGGAAAATGAGCTGAAGTTTGTGTGTCCTGGATGTGCCCCTGAAGCTGCTCTTTAAATCAGACACAAATTCACACAAAACAAAGTGTAAAATGTCTTTGGAGATATGACAATGAGAAATGGCCTGTATTTTCAAATAAAGAGCTATAAACTAACCACCATTATTCCCATTGTCTCATTTCATGTTCAAAAACTTCTGAACACCTGTAACATTTTTTTTTGTCATTAATGTAATTAATAAACTCTATCTCCAAAGATAAGTATTTGGTAGATGTTTATCTGTGCACAAACTGTTTGTATAATCCTTACTGAAAAGCATGGAATAAAAAATGGGATCCTCTGGTGCAGCT
Source organism: Hoplias malabaricus (assembly GCF_029633855.1). Classification (NCBI taxonomy): domain Eukaryota; kingdom Metazoa; phylum Chordata; class Actinopteri; order Characiformes; family Erythrinidae; genus Hoplias; species Hoplias malabaricus. The sequence goes on along the minus strand of NC_089808.1, from coordinate 39,040,629 downwards.
GCACATGAGCCTGTGTCATCATGCCCAATACTAAGTGTTGGCTAAAGGGTTTTAAGCCCCCCAACAGAGGGCTGGCTGTGGAGCAGTGTAACTGTGTTTTCTGGAGTAATGCAGCCCCATTCAATTATTTAGGGATGAGTTGGAACTGTGTTTTTAATTAATCCAGAAGAAGTCATCCAGCATGTGTTCTCCATTCAGTGATAGTGTCTGTTTTTAGTGTTTTGGGATCTGGCGTCATGGGTAATGTTTCAGTTTTTAAAATTCACTATTCAAAATTATTTTTAAAAACAATGTATAAATAAACATTAAAATAAATTGCATTTAGGTTTTTCGGTTTTCTCAAAGACTGTTTTGGATATATCCATTTATATATATATCCATCATGAAATTTGTCCTGGATCAGGGCCTTGTGGCGGAAGTGCTTGAGTGGTCTAATGACCCCCAGGGCTGTGTTGTCGGGAGCTATTAGCTGCCAGTAGGGTCTCCCATGGCGAACAGGTCTGGAGTGAGGATCCAGACAAAAAAGATCCGAGAAGCATCCCCATGAACAGCTTAAAAGGATTAAAGTGTACCCTGCCTGGGAGAGGGTTACCAGGACCTACCCCTGGAGCTAGGGTGAGCCTGGGGATAGTGTCCGACGGCGAGTGCCTGGTGGCCGGGCAGCTCACATGACCTATAGCCAGGTTCAGACCCGAAAGGGCAGCATGGGAGGATCATGTCGGCTCACCACCCACAAGATGCAAAGTATCTTGCCTCTGTGCAAATATTTTTTTAAATAAAATCAATAAATACTGCCCCTGACTCAAACAGTGACAGAGTTTAACTCCTGCAAATACAATCCAAAGTCCTAATAATAAAACAACAACACTCCTAAAGCTCATCTGGACATTTAGAGTCAGGAGAGTGAAGGGTGTGTTCACATTATAATTTTAATAACCCAGACTTTTATATGGAGTACACCTCTTCCCTTAAATAAAACATCAAGAACAATCCTAGATTACTTTTTAGCGCTCTGACAAAACTAACAGGCAATAAAAAAGAAATATCAAACTCCTGTTTTTCGCTAAAATTTGAGAAAATGTTGTGCTCTTACCTACAAAACAATGACAAAGTCTTTCAGTCTGGGTTTAGACCAAAAACAGTTCTAATAAAAGAAACCAATGACTTACTCCTTTCACTTTATACAGGCTGTATCTCTAACTCTGGTGCTGCTGGACCTTAGCGCAGTGTTTGATACCATAGATCATATGATGTTACTTGATAGGCTGGAAAATCTGGTAGGAATAAAAGGACCTGCTCTCTTTTGTTTAGATCCTGTTGGTTTGACTGTTATCAATTTGTTTAACTGAATAATAAATCCTCACATTTTACTTGAGTTAAATATGGTGTTCCACAAGGGTCAGTGTTTGGTCCACTGTTATTCACTCTCGATATGCTGGCACTGGGTACAGTAATCCGTAAGCATGGTATTTATTTCAACTGCTACACTGGCGACACACAACTGTATATATCAGCCAAACTTAATGATGTTGCTTGCCTACAAAACAAAACCGACTTTCCAAGAGAAATTAAAGACTGGGTGAGACTTACTTACTAGAAACAGATACTATGAAACATTCACTTGGAAATGCTGCTATTAATTTTGACAATTTAACAGTAATACCCATATATCCAGTACAGTCAAAACTGCCTTCTTTCATTTACACAATATTGCTAAAATCCAGCAAATCTTATCCTTAAAAAATGCAGAAAAACTTGTGTATGCATTTATAATCTTACGACTAGATTACTGCAATGTACTCCTGTCATTGAACATGTGCAAGAGCTCATCGTTGCTCTCTCACAAACACTGTGACTGCAGAGACTCAGATGAGGGGCCGGGACAATTCTAAAGTGATTGCACTGTACATCTGAAGTAGGTGAAATCTGAATGCTTGTTTAAGTCGTGTTTTCTGACTAAAGGCAACATCTACGATTGTGGGGAAATGCTGTCCTCTTGTTTGTTGACATTCAGAAGCTCTGCATCTTTTAAGGTGGAATGGTATGTTTCATGGGAGGGGGAAATGACTGTTGTTTGTATGTGGTGGAAGTTGTCTGTAAGTTTTAATTCACTGTTTGAATTACCACAGAATCTCATTTGTTACTCGAATTGTAAAAATTGTCTGTTTACTTTCATACAGTTAGCATTCTCCCGAATTTAGTGTCAGTTCCATCTACAGCAAAAATTAAGTCAATATTCACCTATGGAGCAGGAATAGAGCAATATCCTCATGTTAGGTCATGCTTTTTAAAGTTTGGAGGTGTCTTTGTTGTCTTAAAACCTCCAGGTGCTGTTTCTTCACCATGAGCAGAGAGAGAGAGGGAGACAGAGGGAGAGAGAGAGACAGAGAGAGACTAGCATACTGGATCAAGACCCTTTGTTTTTTTTTTTACTTTTTAACCTATTTACTTACACTGGAGCTTCGTAAACACATTAGAGTGGTTTCGAACACAATCAGACAGGAGAGCATCAAATGGTGAGGAAGCATCCTTGGAATTTTATAAAAAGTGTTTGCTACTACAGACCATGCTCATAAAGGTTGAAACAGGTGAACTCAGATGTTTTTGGGGAGGAGTTCAGGGCATCTTTGGAATGCGTATGAAGCTAAACGCCCCATTAGAGACATGAATACAAGAACAAGAGGTGCAGAACGGGGTGGAGGTGGGATCGAGTTTATCAGACACAGAAATGACGTAAGCTCACAGGGTATATATAGGGCTGAGGGGAGGCGTTTTGGCGTGGTCCTACTCCCAAAATTATGTTATTACATAACTTCAATTATAAAAATTATAACCGTGAACGTCACTTTTCGATCACCTTTAAATCATCAGATCAGTGATGACAGTGATACAACACACATTCCTAGCGCCAAAAGGGGAGGGAGGGGGAAAGGACTGGCCTCAGAAAACTCCAGCCCCCAGAGCTGAGTGTAACCTCCTCATGATGAAGACTGGACTGAAGCTGCTGCTGCTGTCTGCTGTGACTCTGCTGGTTTCTTCTCAATGGGAGAACTATAAGGATCTGCCTGATTCATACAAAACACACATTGACAAGGCTCTGGTTGCAGCCAATAAGGACTTCGGAGGTTCTGATCATGTTGCCTATGAACAGCTCTTGTCAAGTTCAACAGTAAGTAGTCTTTGTAGCTGTTATACTGCGGTCACGCCATGCGACACTCAATTTTCTTGGTCTTGCTATCAGCTTTTTTTATTCCACCTTGAATTTGGTCCCAAAATTCAAGGTGGAAAATTTGCATCCCATACATCAATAACTATCATAAAATGGCTGTAGTAGTTTTAAAGTCCCTCATTTTCTACCAATTATATAATTTTCTAGCTCTTAATTTCTATTAAATTTCTTTTTTAATTTCACTTTGAACTTTGTCATTATGTCAATATCATACATTACAGTAGCTACATTTAAATGGCTGTATTTTTTAAAAAGATCCATAATTTGTGAAAACAACCACAACCACCTTATTCAGGAAGGTCAGCCAAATGCATTTTACATTTCAAATAATTTACATACACTTTATATTTCATTTTAAAATTACAGCCATTTAAATGTAGCTACTGTAATGTATGATATTGACATAATGACAAAGTTCAAAGTGAAATAAAAAAAAAACCCTGACAGGAAAAACTTCTGATACTAAGAAAAAGAGACCAAGAAAATTGAGTGTCGCATGGCGTGACCGCAGTGCTATTATGACTGTGTGTACTATACTGTGGATAAGCTCACTTCTTAATGTTTTAACATCTGCTTCAGACAGATTCCTTCTTTACAAAAGACAGATGTAATGGTCTGTGTAGGTAAGAGTCTATTTGAAGTTAGTTCCAATTCTTTTCTGGAATAGTATCTACCTGAATGTTATCATTAGCTTCAAGTTTTTTAAACACGACTTTTAACATGTAAGGCATTCTGGATGAGTTACATTTTCTCTTTTATTCAAACTTTTGAATTGAATAAATATTTTTTTTTCTGATTTGTTCTGAAAATTAATGCAATATCAATATAATCTAAAACTACTGTTATAACATTTCACATTGCAATAGTTATCTGTCAGAAACTAACAAACTAACTAGCAATTAGTAATAAACTCAGGAGCACACAGATGGATATCAGAAATATTTATTAATAACTGTTCATCTGTGATGACAATGTTCCCCACACCACAATTTCATAGTTTAGAGGCAGTGACTACTATGTAAATGTGCGTCTGATGGGCACTACATGCAAAAAGGATGAGAATAAAGGATATGGACATCGAGAGGAATGTGTTACAAAGAGACCTAAAAGAGTAAGTTAAGTCTAGTCTTTAACTCACTACACACTGGTTTCATATTATTCATGTATTTATTAATCTGTGAGTAAACACACAGTGGGATACTGTCGCTGTCCAAAACTGAGACTTTCTTGGAGAAAGCAAAAACGTTCTTGAATATTAATGTAAGTTACTGTGAAGAGGTCTCATTCCAATCATTTTGGAATATTGCCATAGGAAAATCTAGTGTAAAAAGAGAGATGTGTTCAAATTATTCCAAAAAATAAACATGGATTTTTTTGGAGAGCGACAATATTTTACCACTGATTTTATAAGTGAAATATGACAAGTTGTGAGTTTCATGTTTTTTCAGTTTTGAAAAACTGAATATTTAGACTGATGCATTTTTTTTCTTTATAAAGCCAGTGATTGACTGTGTTGTGTGCAATACGCGTGGTGGTGGTGGTGAAGTCATTGACTGTGCCAAAATAATGGAGGTCAAAAATGTAAGTTCGCTGTATATTTTTATATCGAGCTGATAGAGTAAAAATGCACTTGATATAAAACAGTGTTATGTCTTAGCTCACTTAGTAAATGTGTTGCTCTTGATTAGTGAGGGGTTGTAAACATGTGATTGCTTTGATTTCAGAGAGAGGAAATCCGGAGCACGTGTTCAATATTTTACTTCACTGGACGTGGTCATATTTTGTCAGAGGAGGTGACATACATTTGATTATATGTGAATTATACTTTTATACACACACACACACACACACACAAAAGTATATATATATATATATATATATATATATATATATATATATATATATATATATATATATATATATATACACACACACAAATAAAAGTGAATAAAATCCAACCCAAATACATAAACACACCTAATGCCGGGATCAAACTGCACAAATTTAAACACAATGTTGTCATATCCGAAAAATTCCTGCATCGGCGTTGGGGACGAGTAACAGTCGTGTAGTGTGACATAATCAAACATTAACGATACACCACAACACCACCACGAAAAGTCTAGCCTCCCTGACAACCACTGAACTCACACAAGAACATTAATGATGATTGGTCCAGGTCAAACGTGTAGTGTTGCCAGTCTAATAGCAGTAATCTGACACGGCAAACATCACCAAAAACTAAAATATCCTGTAGTCTGATCCTGGCATAAAGCTCACCTGGACCATTAGAGTCTCAGTGCAGTGCAGTTGTGTTCACATTATCATTTTAATAATTCAGATTGATTCTTGTACTTTATAATGTATAATACACTACAGCTTTGTGCTGTAGGCTTACATCCACCATTGAACTCGTGACTTCTAGTGGAACACACACAGACTACAACATCAATACAATTTACAACACATTGTTAAGATCCATTCTATATATCTGTCATTTTTGTTTTCTCTGGTTTAGTGCTTATATTTCTCAGTGAGTGCTGTCTTTGTTTTGGGCAGTTTAACCTAGACTTTGTACTCAAACATAAATGTACTGTGATTAGACAGAGTCAGATTCAGGGGGTGGGACAAATCTAAACTGTTTGCACTCTGTGTAAGAAGCAGAACAAAATCAGAACAACTCTTTTTATCCTATGTTTTCTGACTTGGCTACAAAAAAAAACTGACAGGGTGGTCTTGTTTCTCACTGTGTGGGTTGGTGGGCTCAGGATCCTCACATTATCACATAATCATGTACATGAACAAGTCCCCTTTAACTCATCAGATCAGTGATATATCACCCATCTCTAGTGCGAGGAGGTGTGAGAGGAAGATAGAGAGAGAGAGACTGGTTTTGTGGTCTTTGTCCTCATGTTATTGTAATGCCATAGTGATCCCAAGAGCTGTGTGTAACCCCCTCGTGATGAAGCTGCTGCTGTGACTCTGCAGGTTTCTGCTCAATGGAGAAACTACCAGGACCTGCCTGATTCGTACAAAACACACATTGATAAGGCGCTGGATGTGGCCAATACAGACTTCGGGGGCCTTCATTATGTTGCTTATGAGAAGGTCTTGAACGAAAGAGTAAGTGCTTTGTGAAGCTGTTGTGACTGTGTCTCTGTACATGAGTCAGTTAGCTTCCTTTATAATGTTTTTAACATCTGTTTCTGATTTATTATTTCATTAATATGTTGGTGCACAGATCCTGAATTTCACTCTTTTGAAGAGACCTTTATAACTTGGTAGATGTTAGACTCAGTTTCAATTTAATTACAATCATTTTCAGGAAAGTTATCTCTCTGATTAAACACCATTTTAAAATTGAAGGCGATCTGGATTCATTGTAAACTTGCAACGTTCAACAGTTTTCTTCATTATTTACAGAATCTGAATTAATTTTACACATTTAAAAATAACTGTTTAAACTAATCTGGTTTAATATCGTTGAGAACATTTGAAAGTAAATATTCCTGAGAAGTTGTGAAAATTAATGCAATGAGAATAATATAAAACTGATTGAATTAATTAAAAAAAAAGTATTTAAAAAATTTATTTAAATGTCATTCTCAATGAGTGAAAATGCTCAGATTTGTTGTGAAAATGAATAGTGTCAGTAGAATCTAAAACTGCTCTAATAACATTTAACATTAACAGAATGAGCATTTTTTGTAATATTAATATTTTGTAATAATGTGGCTCAGACACTTTTCACCATCGTTTCATAGTTTACAGACAGTGACTACTATGTAAATGTGCGTCTGATGGTCACTACGTGCACAAAGGATGAGAATAAAGGATATGGACATCGAGAGGAATGTGTTACAAAGAAATCTGAAAAGGTGAGTAAGTTAAATCTAATCTTAACTCACTACAAACTGGTTTCATGTATTTATTAATCTCTGTGTAAACCGACTGTGTCCAAAGTAGAGACTTTAAGAAGGAATCAGTAACATTATTGATCTTTCCTCCAATGAATGTAAAAAGGTTTCGTTAATTTAATGTCATTAAGAACATTTCCTTTGGACCATTTAGTGTAAAATTGTCTTATGTTCAAATAAACATGTGGTTTTCTGTGGGCAGCAACAACAGTTCACCACAGATTTATGAAAAACACCTGCTGTAAGTGTCATGATACCTGTGTGAGAAATTGAATATTTAGACCCTGTGCCCTTCACTGTATAAAGGCCAGCATTGACTGTGTTGTATGCAGTACACGTGATGGAGAATTAACTCACTGTTCTGAGGATGTCAGAAATGTAAGTACAGTATTTATCAAATCAAATCAAATCAAATTTATTTATATAGCGCTTTTCACAACTGATGTTGTCACAAAGCAGCTTCACAGAATTCCAGTAAGACAAAGATTTGACTTACAAATGTAAAACCCTCAAGTGAGCAAGCCAGGGGCGACAGTGGCAAGGAAAAACTCCCCCAGCTGAGGAAGAAACCTTGGGAGGAACCAAGGCTCACAAGGGGTGACCCATCCTCCTACTGATGATGATAGTTAGTAGTCCATGAGAACTTCAGTGTAGGGACAGCTTCAAGGCACTTGGTGGTTGCTGGATTGTGGGCAGCTGGTCTGAAGCGTGGAGGAGGGTCTCGACAGTCATCCATCAATGTCCAGACAGACAGGTGGGCAGTTGTTTACTCGGAAAAATGTAAAGGGATGGAATTAGTTTTGAACTGTTTTGTGTTTGTAAAGTAGAAAATATGAAAATTTCCAGAGTGTGGCTAATGACTCCGGCAGATCTGACTATGACAGCTTTAACTAAAAAGAGAGAACCAGGAGGACACACAGACACGGGAGCATCCTGAAACACTGGCATCCCTCCGCTCCACCGTCAACAAACCTGAGTGATCGCGAGAAGTGGCGGGACGACAGCACCAGCGTCTCAGTTTACTATAATTCCCTGTGTCCATGGACCCCCCGGATCTGCCGCCTTTATCTATGGGGGAGCATTAGCTACCAAAAGATAAACTAAACAAATGTGTTTTTAGCCTAGATTTGAAGATTGCGACTGTGTCTGAGTCCCGAACATTTTCTGGAAGATCATTCCAGAGTCTGGGGGCTTTATAAGAAAAGGCTCTTCCCCCAGCTGAGGCCTTCTGAATTCTGGGAACAATTAAAAATCCAGTATTCTGTGATCTGAGTGAACGTGGAGGCTCATAATAGGAAATTGTATCTTGAAGATATTCAGGAGCAAGCCCATGTAGAGCTTTATATGTTAATAACAAAATTTTGTAGTCAATGCGGAATTTAGCAGGCAGCCAATGAAGTGATGATAAAACTGGGCTGATATGTTCAAATTTTCTAGTTTTAGTGAGGACCCTAGCTGCAGCATTTTGAACTAGTTGAAGTTTTCTTAAATTGCTGCTGGTGCATCCTGACAGTAGTGCGTTACAGTAGTCAAGCCTTGAAGTAATAAAGGCTTGTACTAATGTTTCTGCGTCCTGGAGGGATAAGGCATTTCTAATCTTAGCAATATTGCGAAGATGTAAAAAAGCTGTCCTAGTGATACTACCTATGTGTTGATCAAATGATAAATCCGGGTCAATTATGACACCAAGATTTTTTGCTGCTGAACCAGGTTTAACTGGAAAGTCAGCTAGATTTAAAATTAAATCTGACAATTTATTTCTTGCCACTTTTGGACCCAAAAGCAGGACCTCTGTTTTGTTGCTGTTTAGAAGGAGGAAGTTACGCAACATCCAGCCTTTCACGTCTTTTACACAGTCCTCTATTTTCTTTAATCTGTGTTTGTCATTGGGCTTGGCTGAAATATACAATTGTGTCTGCGTAACAGTGAAAGTGAATGTCATGGTTTCTTATAACTGTGCCTAGCGGTAACATGTATAATGTAAATAATAATGGTCCTAAAATAGAGCCTTATGGAATTCCAAATCTTACTTTAGAATAATTTGAATTTAGATTGTTTACTTTTACGAATTGATAACGTTCCGTTAAGTAAGATTTGAACCATAATAGGGCTGTCCCTGTGATTCCAACCATGTTTTCTAACCTTTCTATGAGAAAATTGTGGTCTATTGTATCGAAGGCTGCGCTTAGGTCAAGAAGCACCAACAGGGATACGTGGCCTTGATCAGAGGCAAGAAGAAGATCATTTGTTATCTTGACTAGAGCTGTCTCTGTACTATGATGTTGCCTGAATCCAGATTGGAATTTTTCATATATATGATTCTTATGTAGATATGAACTAAGTTGTTGGGCCACAGCTCTTTCTAAGATCTTGGACAGAAATGGCAAATTAGAAATAGGCCTGTAATTAGACAGTGTACTAGCATCAAGATTTGGTTTCTTGATCATAGGTTTAATAACTGCTAGTTTAAAAGCTTTGGGTACATGGCCCAGACTAAGGGATGAGTTTATTATAGTTAAAAGAGGATCAATAATAGCTGGTAGTACTTCTTTGAGCAACTTTGTGGGAATTGCATCAAGTGTGCAAGTTGTACAGTTTGCGGAGGTGATAATCTTCTCTAGTTCTGATTGTGGGAGTGGGTAAAAGGTTTCAAGTCTTTCTTTTACAGTTATATTATGTTTTATATCATTCACATCGGGTGGCAGCCAGGATGGATTTGATCCTGTGGCTTGAGTTTGTTGTCTAATATTCTCAATTTTATTATTAAAAAAGTCCATAAAATCTTTACTGGTGAGAGTTGCTGGAATTAGTTGTTCAGAACCTGCTTGATTTTTTGTAATTCTAGAAAACACACTAAACAGTGCTCTCGGATTATTTTTATTATTGGAGATCAGCGAGGCCAGATATGCTGAGCGAGCTTTAGTGAGGGCATTTCTATACTCTATAAGGCTGTCCTTCCAGGCAGAATGGAACACTTCAAGCTTGGTTGATCGCCATTTCCGTTCTAGTTTTCGTAATGTTTGTTTTAAAGTACGGGTCTTATCATTATACCATGGTGCGAGCTTTTTCTGCCTTATACTTTTATGTTTAAGTGGTGCTACCTTTTCTAAAGTAGATCGACAGGTATTTTCTAGGTAATCAGTTAGTACATCTAGGTCCATTGGGTCTGATGGAGTTGGAACTGGGGTCGATAGTTCTGGTAGGTTTTCTATAAATTGTAGGGAGGTAGATGGTTTTATTATACGCCTTGTAGAATAGCAAGGGTTCCTACATATATTATGGCTAAAACGTAGCTCATATGAAATTAAGTAATGATCGGAGATTGCTGAGGATTGCGGTAAGATATTAATTTTGTCAATGTTAAGACCTAGTGTCAGAACTAAGTCTAAAGTGTGGCTGCAGTAGTGTGTAGGCCCTGTTACATTTTGAGTAATACCAATAGAGTCTAAGATTGAGGTAAATGCCTTTTTAGTGGGTCACTTTCCTTCTCAAAATGGATATTGAAATCTCCTACAATTATAACTTTATGATTGCACACCGCTAGGTTTGTAGCAAAATCGCTGAATTCTTTCAGAAATTCTAAGTAAGGCCCTGGTGGTCTGTAAATGTTGCATAATAAAAATGCGTCCTTTTTTGTGACCGGATTTGTAATAATAGTGAAGAGAACCTCAAAAGAAGAGAAGGTGTCACATTGTTTAAGACTAATTTCTAGGGTATTTTGGTAAATTACACATACTCCACCTCCTTTGCCTGATATTCTTGGGCTATGTGCATAATTATAGCCTAGGGGGGTGGCTTCATTTAGTGCTAAATATTCATTTGGTCTAACCCACGTTTCCGTGAGACAGAAAACATTGAATTTATGATCACTTATAATATCATTTACGATGAGTGCTTTTGAGTTTAGTGATCTTATGTTGAGTAACCCAAATTTTAGTTCTGAGGTGTTGCTGCTAGGTGTTGTGTATGATTTAATATTGATTAGGTTGCTGAAACAGGCTGATTTTGTTTTTCTACTTTTACATTTAGTTCGGGGGAAAGACACAGTCTCAATACAGTTGAACATGGGTGACGCCTCAAGACAGTTCGCAGACGGTCGGTTTAGCCTGTCTGTCTGCGGCCTGGTCCCGGCTCTGGATTGTCAGCAGCTATCTACACTACTCTGCTGACTAACTAAAAGACTATGTGCTATGCTGCAAGAAAGTAAGGCAGCACCCTCCCACGTGGGGTGGATACCATCCCTACCTATAAGACCAGGCTTGCCCTCAAAACGAAACCAATTGTCTATAAAGCCCACTTGATTTTCGGAACACCACTTGGACATCCAGCAGTTTAACGCCCAAAGTCTGCTGTAAGCTTCGTCGCCACGCCGCATTGGTATGGGGCCAGAGCAGATTACGGCATCGGACATCGTCTGGGCCAGTTTAATCACCTCTGTAATATTACCCTTAGTTACCTCAGACTGCCGCAGACGAATATCATTGGCCCCTACATGAATGACTACCCTCGAATATCTCCTATTAGCTAACAGTCTATGGTTGCCACTAATATCCGGCTCTCTGGCTCCCGATAAACAGCTAACTGTTACTGCCGGCGCCCATAAAGGAGTAGCTAATTTCACGTGTCGAACAATAGAGTCTCCTATAACCAGAGCACTCTTAACAGGCTCCTCAGCGGGTGCTTCGCTGAGCAGGGCAAACCTGTTTGACACGCGAATCGGAGGAGCTTGGTGTCCCGGTGGGCTAGCTTTGGCCTCAGCGTTAGCATCAGCCTTAGCTTTCCGGCTATGACGCCGAGACGTCACCCATTCACCCCGCTGTGAGGGCTCTAACACCGGAGTCGTGGGGGTGCTAACTCTCCCTAAGGCACCCGAAGTTGCTAACACTGAATCTCGCTGTTTATCCCTTAACAATAATAAGCTCCGGATGCGCACTTCTAACTGGTCCACTTTATCCACCAGAGAGCTAACTAGCTGACACTTACTACAAACACAACCACTATCTTTATTGCTAGAGGTGGACAAGGGGGTTAAACTAAACATGCCACACTCTGAGCAGGAAAAACAGCCAGTAGTAGCCATGGAATTGCAGGTACTTACCGCTTTTAGTTGATTTTAGTAACTTACACCAAGAACGTTACTCCAGGGTCCGGTGGCAGTTTGAGTGCCTCTGTAATGAATATTCCTGCGGAGACAATCTAAAAGATGGATCTATGGATGATTAGTAGGTTATAAAAACAGATATAAATATAGAAATAACAGTGGAAACGAGTAAACAGGAAAACCCGAGCGATCAAAACAGCTTCCAAACGGGTACAGAAACAGCCAAAAATCTGTTATCTGTTTTATATCGAGCTGATACAGTAAAAATGCACTTAATCGACTGAAAATCCTAAAAATTTATGAAATGACTATCTACGGCAATTAAAGATAATGCACTAATTGATTCTCACCTGCGCTCTGTGTAATAACCTCACTTACATTTGAGACACAGTAAATGTGTTGCTCTTGATTGGTGAGAAGTTGTAAATATGTTTTTTTTTTTCATTGTTCTGGTTTCAGGGAGGTGAAATCAGGAACATTTGTTCAGTTAAACCACTTAAACAATTTAAACAATTTCACTACATGGAACCTGGACATCCGTTGGCCTAAAAACCTGGGGATAATAAGCAGGAATTTGGATGTTTTGGATGTGTCTGACTCTGAGCTCCTGAAGACCTAACCCCCAGCTGTTCCCCAGACACTGCTACTCAGAATGTGTGAAATCTTTGAGCTTTGAGCTCCAGAGAGCCCAGTTCTTTTACAAAATTGACTCTTCTGGACAAATTATTTGTTTATATTTACATTTACTGCATATCAACATCCAGTTTTTTTTCCAGTGTTTTGTTCTCTATACTGATAGAAACAGGAGCACTGATACCTAGAAACACATGCAGTGAAAAACTGTGTCTATATTTGTGTCACACTTTAGCCTTGTTTCCTGTGTTCCCGTTTTTGTTTCCGTGTTTCTTTAGCACATGGTTGTTTTTGTTCCAGTCTCCTCCCTTGTCTCTGTCTTAGCCCTGCCTTAGTCCCACCTTGTCATTAATGTTTCCACCTGTGTCTCCCTTGTAATCCTGCCCCCTCGTTATCTTACCCAGGTGTTGTCTGTGCTCATGTGTATTTATACTCCCTTGTTCTCAGTACTCCTTTGTCTGGTCTTGTGTGTGGATGTGTGTTTATTTGTCTACGTCCACAACTGTTTTCTGTTTGTTCCTGCTTTGTTTTGTCCTGTTTAGTTCTTTGTATTCTAGTTTGTGTTTTCCTCGCCCTCCCCACCTTCATTTGAGATTATATGTTGTTTTAGGTTTTGTTTGTTTTAAATAAAGATTACTTGTTATATCCGGCTCATTCCTCCCTAAACTGTGAAGATTTTTCACCAATATTACACTAACAGACACAGTTTTTTAATCAAATACTACATTTTCAATGATGAAGAATATCACACAGTTTTTCTAATGATCAGTGACATGTTTCTAATGCAGCAGATATTTTTCGTCATTAAAAGTACAGTTAACTTTTACAGAGTGAGGATGTACAGAGCCGTCACTTCACAAGGCTAAAACATGAACGTCATGTTCCTCATAATAATATTGGAAGACACTTTGGTCTACAGTAGCACGTTGCCTTTTAAAATATAATTCTTTTTAATGATTATTTCTTTTCTGTAACCTGTGAAATTTCAGAAAAACATGAAAGGTCCATGAAGCACCCTGATGGAAAATGGGAGAGAGTCCTATGGGTAGTATTCAACAGTGTCTAACAGTCGTCCGATACCAACAAGAAGAAATAACAGTAAGTGTGTGGTGCAATGCCCACAAAGTTTTGAAGTGAAGCGTGCATGTTGAGCTTGGCCAGATCTGGAAACTCCTGATGCAGCTGATGAATACCAGTAAATGAATAAGTCTGATAGTTGCAGAAGAACAAATTGTAGTGTAGGAGGTGATTGGAGAGGCAATGGAGAATGACTTTTGGGTGACTTCAAAGAGATCCTGGAAAATAATCCACCAGCTCTGGAGGAGAAGTGGGGACACTGTTCAAGCTGTGCTGAGCATATTATCAGGCTTAATCAAGACATATAAAGTGTAAAACGTCTGGGATATGGGGTGGGGTTTTTTTGTCATGCACGTCCTCAGAAAATAAACGCTACATGTACACATAGTGCAGTACAGGTGTAAACAGTAGGGGGCAGTGCAGGCGATCAACAGCATTACAATGGCTGGAAGTTTTGAAGAAGGCTGTGTCAGAGCCAAATCTGCAATTACTCATGTCTTTCTCTGGGCTGCCCTCTAGTGGGAGCCTCCAGTTCTGTCCATAACAGTAAGGCATGGTGTGCTTATCCAAGCTGGGATTTTTAACTTGGCATTCACATTTTCGACCACTGTTTCTAAATAATAACCTTTTACTCTCTTTTTCACAGAATAATTAAATACCGGGCCTGAGCACCTGAATGTTCATAGAAGCACAAATGATTGGATAAATGTGTTGTTCATTTTGCAAATTATGGTAAAGAGCTAAATGATAAAAATGAGAAGCCCATAGTTTGAAGGTGACTCAAAAACCAAACACTTATCACTTATGCTTCCTAGATTAAAAATACTGTAGAACTTGTAAATTGTGGAATTAGTGGTTGTGCCCTTGGTTTTCTCACGAGTATGGGGTCATAAGGCTGCAGGGTTACTGAATAGTGTCATTAAAGCCTTGGCCTGTGATTCGACCTGGTGCTGCTGCAGCATGATGTGGCTCTGGGGTTAATTATCAGAAGTGTTTGGACAGTCTGTTTGCCTTGGGTCTGCCATCGCCACTTCTGCAGAACTATCTTCAGCCTCACTGAAGCACTCCAAGCTATCAGTGCAATCATTTAACACAACCACAATGTGTTAAAAGCACATGTCCTGCTGTTTTAACCAAAGCTGTGCCACATGTACACACAGATGTTTACACGGTTTTGAAATAACTGATGAACAAAGATATCACAGCTTTGAAGAAAAGACTTGATCGAGTTTCCTTTTCTGCTTGTGCTGCACTTTAAACACATGTTGACCTTCAATGTTATTTAACCATCACAGGAACACTAAAATATTTCTGAAAATGATTTCCTGTCCATATCTTGAATTAATCAGTTTATGCTCCATAGAGTGGGTCCCCTTCATGGGGGGAGCCATGTTTAAAATAGATTTAGTTCAGAATCTCTGATACGACCAAGCCAATAGTTGTCTGTACAATGTCTGCTTCATTATCTGAAATAGAGTCATTGCAGTAAATGAAAGACCCCTCCCCATCTTCATTTCTGAAAGATTCTGCCCCTGCTTTTTGATTGGTCAGGGTTTACTTTCAGCCAAAGGGGTGACAACTAATTTTCTTAACTACACCTAGTTTGAAAAAAAAATTGTATGATTCACTAAAAGCATCATGTAAAATGTTAACAGGTTTATCAGCTGAATGACTTACATACTGTGTTTTACTCAGATCTGCCTTTAGCTGCATTTCATCATCACAGGTGTTTACTGCCTTAAAGGCTAAGCACCAGCTCTATGAAAGTGTCAAACAAATAAATACAGTGGAATTTGAGTTCCTAACTTGTGTTTATTGATAGTCAGAAAACATGTTATTTCTTACTAATTCAAGGAATAAGGTTTAAAAGACTGTTCCCCCCCAACGGCGTTCGGAAACTCTAATAGGCGTCTTGCCTGTGACGTAGATGGTGGACAACAACTCTAGAAGCTGCACTTAATTTAATGCAAAATGACGAAAAGGTGTGTTGTTTTTGGCTGCAATCATTCAATGTACAGTGGGACATCTGTGAACAATTGGCCCAAAGATCCCAAAATATCCAGAAAATGGACTAAACTTGTCAACTTTAAACGGGCACTTTGGAAAGGACCCTCCGCTCACTCCGTTATCTGTAGCTCATTTCACTGGCGCTTTTCCAACAATATGGGCATGTAAGGACACCAACGAAAGGTGTTCAAGAGCCTCTGTAACATGGAGGTAAACAGGGTAAGGACACTCACTTCGCCTGTTTTAGTTGGTGTTAGTTAACGTTAGCTTGACTTGCTAAACTCGGTGGCTCAGATTATACTCGGCTACGTAGCTGCATTACGGAGGTTTATAGTGTCGGATGAATTCGAGTTCGACTTCGATCACATTTACAAGAATAACGGTACCTCTACATTTGAGTTTAGCTTATTGCTAGGCTACTGTCATGAATAATGTTGGTTATTTAGCTGGCTAGATACTGTCATAACAGTCAGTCATAGCGGTGTGACGTCACGGTTGCTTTCAGGAATTTCCGTAGCAAGCTCGGGTTTTTCCATTTATTTAATAAAATTGTCAATTTTAAAGCAAATTAAGCTGCTATTTTCATTTTAATTCATACTTTTATATGTCAGTAACTACAATAATGTCAAATAGTCATGGAGGTCCATTAAGTGGTGCTTAGCCTTTAAGAGAAAAGAAATGGACATTGCCGCCACCCTCCCACTTAAGAAAATTAGTTTAACCTGTGGATCACTGTTGAGACACTCTTAAACTGTTTGCCATGGATTAATCCAATAAGGAAAATATATTTAATAATATAAAAACAAAGTAATTATTTTGAATGCTGTAAAGGCTGAGCTGCTAATGACATTAAGGCATTTGTAGTTCTTTGCTCATTGAACCAGTCAGCCACAGCAACTTGTTGAGAGTCATTTTTAATAATAAAATATTTACTTCCCATTTAATTCATATTAAATAATGCTAATCATGTGTCAACTACTGAGGTTACTTTTGTTTAAATATATACATATGTATATATATATAATCATAGTACAGAATACTAGTTTTAAATAACTGTTCAAGGCATAAATTTTGTTAAGTTTTGCAACTTCACTCAGTGTGTAGAGGAAATGCTGACTATTTTGAAATGCGCAATTTGTCCCACAGAAATGTGGTAGGTGTTTTACGATACTCAGAACTTATCATATCAGATAATCAGCCCTACAAGCCCTGCTCTAACCTATGTGTGTGTGTGTGTGTGTGTTTTCAGCTCTGGAACTTCACCACACTTTCTCGCAGCAACACTTTCCATTAGAATCTCACCTTTATAGAGTTACACTGCCTTTAATCTCTCTTTTACCTAAACAGGTGATACACAGAGAGTAGCTCAGTTTAAATGAAATAAACACATTCCTCATTGTGTAAACGCTACTGTGGCATAAAGGCAGCCCCTGGTTGGAAAGCTGACACTAAACCTGAAAAATCTAAATCTGTGCATATTTTTATGATCAATTCTGATTAAATCATTAATTTTATAGTAAAAACATAACAATTAGTTCAAGTTCAAGAATTTTATTGTCATTTTAGCAGTATACAGTGTTTACAGTACACTGTGAAACGAAATAGCGTTCCTCCAGGACCAAAGTGCTACATAAGACAATACACAACATTAAAGTGCAACTAGTGCAAAGCTAGTGCAAACATAAAACAGTGCACACACATTAAAGTGCAAAAGATATGGCTAAGAAAATACAAAACAATGTCCATACAATACAATACAATGCAATACAAGACAATGCAAACCATAAGTACAGAGAGGGTGAGGGAGAGAGACACTGCAATTTAAAGTGTATTTGTGCTGTAAACGGTAACTGAATGTAACCATGATGTAAAGAGGATATGTGTAAACAGTACACTCATTTTCAGTCCAACAGACCAGTGTGAAGAAGTGTGTGTGTGTGTGTGTGTGTGTGTGTGTGTGTGTGCTTCTTCAGTCGAGTCTCAGTCTCTAGGTGTTCAGGAGTCTGATAGCATGTGGGAAGAAGCTGTTACGGAGTCTGGATGTGAGGGCTTGAATGCTTCGATACCTTTTTCCAGACGGCAGTAGGTTGAGGAGTGTGTGTGATCTCCCACAATGCTGAGTGCTTTGCGGGTGCAGCGAGTGGTGTAGATGTCTGTGATGGAGGGAAGAGACACACCGATAATCTTCTCAGCTGTCCTCACGATCCGCTGGAGGGACTTGCGATCTGCCACAGTGCAGTTTCCAAACCAGACAGTGATGCAGCTGGTCATGATGCTCTCGATGACTCCTCTGTAGAAAGTGGTGAAAATTGGAGAGGGGGGGGATGAGCCTTCTTCAGCCTTCGCCGAAAGTAGAGGCGTTGCTGGGCTTTCTTTTTGATGTTACTGGTGTTAGTGGACCAGGTGAGATCATCCGCTAGGTGAACACCAAGGAATTTGGTATTCCTGACAATCTCCACAGCAGAGTTGTCGATGTTCAGCGGCAAGTTCTCACCCCTTGTTTTTCTGAAGTCTACAACCATCTCTTTGGTTTTGTCCACATTCAGAGACAGGTTGTTGACTTCACACCAGTCAGTTAGCCGCTGCACCTCCTCTCTGTATGCTGACTCGTCGTTCTTACTGATGAGACCCACCACAGTCGTGTCATCAGCGAACTTGATGATATGATTTGAGCTGTGCATCGCTGCACAGTCATGGGTCAGCAGTGTGAACAGCAGTGGTCTGAGCACGCAGCCCTGGGGGGCTCCAGTGTTGAGTGTGATGGTGCTGGAGGTGTTCCTAACGATCCAGACTCACTGAGGTCTCCCAGTCAGGAAGCCCAGGCTCCAGTTGTAGAGAGAAGTGTTAAGGCCCAGTATATTCAGTTTCCCGATCAGGTGCTGAGGAATGATGGTGTTGAATGCTGAGCTGAAGTCTATGAACAGCATTCGGGCATACGTGTCTTTCTTGTCCAGGTGGGTGAGTGCCAGGTGGAGCGTGGTGGATATGGCATCGTCCGTTGAACGGTTAGGACGATACGCGAACTGTAGAGGGTCCAGTGTGGGGGGAAGTAGGGTTTTGATGTGCCTCATGACGAGCCTCTCAAAGCACTTTGTGATGACAGGTGTGAGTGCAATGGGACGATAGTCATTGAGGCAGGACACAATTCTTAGGCACCGGGATGATGGTGGTGTTCTTGAAGCATGTTGGAACAACGGCGCTGCTAAGAGAGATGTTGAAGATATCAGTGAAGACATCAGCAAGCTGGTCTGCACATTCTCTGAGCACTCTGCCAGGAATGTTGTCTGGTCCAGCAGCTTTCCGCGGGTCGACTTTGCATAGAGTTTTCCTCACGTCGGCTGCAGTAAAAGACAGCACCTGGTCGCTGGGAGAAGGGGTGGACTTTCTCACCGTTACGTTGTTCTGTGCCTCAAACCGTGCGTAGAAATGGTTCAGCACGTCTGGTAGGGAAGCATCTCCGTCACAAGCAGGTGGTGGAGTCTTGTAGCTGGTGATGTTCAGGATGCCCTGCATCATTCACAGTGGCTGTGAATGATCTGGCCGCGTGCACGCTTTGTCTCTCTGATAGCTCTGGAGAGTTTGGCCCTCGCTGTTCTCAGGGCCATCTTATTGCCTGATTTGAAAGCAACGTCTCTAGCCTTCAGCAGCACACGCACCTCTGCATTCAACCATGGCTTCTGGTTGGAGCGGATGGTGATGGTCTTGGAGATGGTCACATCATTGATGCATTTCTCTATGTAGCTGGTCACTGATGATGCGTACTCCTCCAGGTTGATTGTGTTGCTGAAAGTTGCAGCCTCTCTGAACATGTCCCAGTCTGTGCACTCGAAACAGTCCTGAAGAGTAGAGATTGCTTTTGATGGCCAGATTTTCACCTCTTTCAGAACAGGTTTCGATCGCCTGATGATGGGTCTGTATGCAGGAATCAGCATAACAGACATGTGATCTGAGTGTCCGAGGTGGGGGCGGGGTTCTGCCCTGTACGCGCCTGGAACATTTGTGTAAACAAGATCCAGCGTGTTCGCTCCTCTCGTAGCAAAGTTCACATACTGGTGGAATTTAGGGAACACTTCCTTGAGATTTGCATGATTAAAATCTCCAGCAACAATAAACAGACCATCCGGGAGTGTGTTTTGGAAATCACTTATGGCTTCGTATAATTCCCACAGCGCTTGTTTTGTGTTTGCACCGGGAGGAATATAGATTGCGATTATGTAAATAACGATGAATTCTCGGGGTAAATAAAAAGGTCTACATCTCACAGCCACAAACTCCACTAACGATGAACAATAAGCAGAGACCAGCACAGAGTTCTTACACCATTCAATGTTGATTTAGACACATAATCCACCACCGCGTCTTACCGCATAGCGCTGGATCTCTGTCAGCTCGAAATGCGGCTAGCCCATCTAGCTGAATGGCGGCGTCGGGAATACTGTCACTGAGCCGTGTCTCCATAAAAACAAAAACACAGCAGTCTCTGTATTCTCGCCGTGTAGTTCGATATAGTAAGTTTGATATAGTCCAGTTTATTATCCAGCGAGAGAAAGAGAGAAGGGATAGCCTGCCGGCTCGGGTTAACTCTTAGCCTAGCATGGATCCCCCCTCGCTTGCCACACTTCTGTCTCCTCTCACACCGCTTGCGTCGTCTCCTTCCCCGGCCGCTGGCATCAGGAAACTTTGAGGCTTCAGGGCTAGGCCTCCGAAGCAAGCGGAGGTTCCGCAGTGTCTCCTCGAGGTCATCGCTGATACTGTATAATTAGATATAATCAATATTTAGAAATCAGTTTGGAAATAAATTATATATAATGACTAGAAAAGATAAGTGTATACTTCCCATTTATTTTTAACAATCCTTATCAGTATTGAAATATATATAAATATGTAAAAATTCGTTTGAAACTCAGTAACATTTTGCATATATAGAAATCACTGTCTGACAAAGGTTCTGGAATCACCTGAGGAATTATTTGTTATTTGTCACCTGAATTCAGTTATTTGGATCATCCAAATATGTTTTTATTTCTTTGAGACCCTGGCTGTTATTAAATATGAACAGATTCCACATTCCACAGATTATCATTCAAACATTTTGTAAAACGTTCTATAACTCCTGAATCACATATGATTTATGAATTCATAAGGTGCATATACTCATAAAGTACCCAGAATTTAAGACATCGTTTGTGCCATATAATCACCTGCAAAAAAATATGTACAGAGTCTGATGAATACTGTAGGATTCAAAGTGTTTTCAAACACATATAGCTTTGTGTAATTCTTTCATCTCTGCTGAACTATTTTCTGTTTGTAAATCTATTAAACTGCAGTCTCACAACATTCAATAAATGCCCCATTTTGCCACATCATCTTAAATCAATTGACAGTGAAAAGCAAAAAATAATAAAATGTGTTCATAGCAGTATTGTTATTAGAGACTCAGGTTTTTCTTAAATATGAACTCAATTCCAATTTGATAAGGTTTTAATGCAAATGTTTTAACTTATTTCCCCAATTTCCACTAAGTTTCTTTTGTAGAAACTTTAAGCTCAAGGCACAGTTTTCATAAAAATTATTAAAAAAAATATATTTACCAGTCTTAGTTTCTACTTTGTTTATTGTGTAATGATGGATTCTGAAATCACTCAAGTACATGGATAACCATATAATCAGATAACGTCAAAAGTTTCTTTACGACCTCTGTATATCTCTGAGGGAATGTAGTCTGTTCCTAGCTGTTAGAAAGAGTCATGTACCTGCACCAAAGACTTTAATCCAGACCCCCACAGTGTATTTCTCAAGCACAAAAACATCTGAAATGACTTTCATAGACGTGCAGGAGCTCATATCTCCACTTCACATATCCACACGGTCACTTTAGGAGCATCATTCTCATCTCTCTCTTTTTGTCAACTGTGTTTAATGTTTCAACTGCTCTGTGAATTGTGTCAAAATTTGATGAACAGACCAACAGAAAAGGTGCAGAATATATATCGGGGCAAATGTCTGCTGCATTACCTTCCATTATGAGTAAATTATGGTAATATTCTCCTTCAGGTTGTAATAAGCCTTTAATAAAGACAGTTTAAAACCTATATAAACATGTAAACATTTGTAGATGTTTGAGTTCTTCTCAGTTCTCATGTTTGGAGATATGAGGTTTTATTCTAACTGTGATGATGTGGAAAGTGTTTGCATTCTTAAAACTTAAATTTAATGGCCAAGTCTAATCATGGATGATATTTTCTGATGAATATCAGAGTCATACATCACCCAGCCCTAGTGCCTAGCTAACCACTAACCACAGAGAGAGAGAGAGAGAGAGAGAGAGAGAGAGAGAGAGAGAGAGAGAGAGAGAGAGAGAGAGAGAGAAATAGAGCAGGAGACGGCCCTTTGGTTCCTGTTCTTATTTTATTAGGGACTTCAGAAAACTCCAGCCCCCAGAGCTGAGTGTAACCTCCTCATGATGAAGATTGGACTGAAGCTGCTGCTGCTGTCTGCTGTGACTCTGCTGGTTTCTGCTCAATGGGAGAACTATCAGGACCTGCCTGATTCATACAAAACACACATTGACAAGGCTCTGAAGGAGGCCAATGAGAGATTTGGTGGTCTTTGTCATGTTGCCTATGAACAGATCTTGCCAACAAAAGTAAGTGGTTTCTGTAGTGGTTATGTTTGTGTACTGTACTGTGGATCAGTTACTTTGTCATTTTTGACATCTGCTTCAGTCAGATTCATCCTTTAAAAGAGATCTATATAAGGTCTGTATATATAAGGTTCTATTTTACATTATTTTTTTTACTAAAGCTATCTATCTGAATATTATCATGACCTTCAAGTTTATAAAACACCACTTCATTTTAGAATCTGAATAAATTTTACACATTTAATAATACAGTGTTTACATCTAAATACTCTTTAACCCAGTGTGGGTTTAGACTGTTGAAAACATTGATCATAAACATTTGAATGGAATAAAAATGGAGTGATGTACTGTTGTGAAAATGAATGCAGTGTCAGTCCAACATTACTACAGTCTTCAGTCAGAAGCCAGAGTGAGTGTTTTGTAATAAACTCATGAGCACAGAGATGGAGCTCAGAACTGTTGATTAATGATAATGTGATCTGTGATAATAATGTGGCTCAGACATTTTTCAAAATTGTTTCATAGTTTAGAGGCAGTGACTACTTTGTAAATGTGCGTCTGATGGTCACTACGTGCACAAAGGATGAGAATAAAGGATACGGACATCGAGAGGAATGCGTAACAAAGAAATCTAAAAGGGTGAGTAAATTAAATCCAGTCCTTAACTCACTACACACTAGTTTCAGTTTATTCATTTATTTATTAATCTGTGAGTAAACACACTGTGTGTCAGGATACTGTCACTGTCCAAACTGAGACCTTATGAGAGACAAAAAAGTGCTTGACTTTTAATGAAAGTTCATTTAAAAAGATTTTATTAATTGATTTCAAGTCATTAATATTTTATTTGATCCATTTACTGTAGATTTTTTCACAGAGTAAATTTCAGATGTGTGTTCACATTATTTTAGGTGTATTTTTATATAACGAATACATGTAATTTTAACGTTTTTATCATTTTATTTATGTTTGTCATTTCATTTAAACGTATTAATACACTACGTTCACAAACGCCAACATGAGAATCCCCATCTGTAAATCGTCTAAACCCAAACTCACACATTCTTCTGGGTACAATATTATCCCCAAAAACAGAACAAATCCATCACATGCTTCTGAAGCACTTTTTTCCTCATGGAGCTCAAATGCATTTGTAATGATTTAACTTCTAAATAAATCTGAGGCAATTTCTAAAATTTTGTAATTCCCTGAAGAAAACCATGTTTCTTCTTTTAAGAAATAACAATATCATACACTATCAGTGTTTTACCACTGAATTAAAAAAGAAAAATAATTTCCTGAAATGTGTTGTGTTCATGTGTTCAAATGATTCAGAAAAATAAACACTGTTTTCTTTGGAGAGTGATAATATTTTACCACAGAGTTAAAAAGATAAATATGACCAGCTGTGAGTTTCATGACACTCCTGTGAATAACTGAAAATCTAAATCCTGTGCTGTGTTGTTCCTTTATAAAGCCCATGTTTGACTGTGTGGTGTGCAATATGGTTGATGGTGGTGAACTAGTCGACTGTGCCAGACTAATGGACCTCAAAAACGTAAGTTCTGTACCTATATGTTTTATATAGAACTTCATCTACAGAAAATCCTTAAAAATTATGAAATGACTAACGAAGATGAATTAAAAAAAACACTATTTGATTCTAAACTGTGCTCTGTGTAGTTTGCTCACTCAGTGCTGATACGTGTTGTAAGTGTGTTTAGTGATTAGTGTTCAGTGATTAGTGAGAAGTTGTAAATATGTGACTGTTCTGTTTTCAGAGAAATCAAATTCGGAGCATGTGTTCAGTGTTTTACCCTCCTAGAGATTCTTTGGCTTTAGGACAATGACCTGGAGTTCGGATATCTTGGATGTGTGTGTCTCTGAGCCCCTGAAGATGCTCCTCAGATCAGACACAATTTCACACAAAAGAAAGAAGTGTAAAATGGACAAATGACTTAATGAGAAATGTGTAATTTAAAATAAAGAGATATAAACAAACCACCATTAGTTCCATCGTCTCACTATATGTACTATATCTTGTGAACAGGTGCAACATGTTTTTGATTAAAGATTAATGGCATTAATGCAATCTGCATAGATTTATTACCACACCTTTGAGAATTTCGCTACTGTAAAATTTCCATAGATGCTGCACACACTATCTGTATGACCACAATAAAAACATGAAATATAATGGGATCCTCTGGTGCAGCTGCACATGGGCCTGTGTCACTGTGCCAAATATTAACTGCCATCTAGAGGGGTATGTACTCCCCAACAGTGGGCTGTGGAGCAGTGGAACCCTGTTCTCTGGAGTAATGGAGCCCCATCCAATACTTTATGGATGAGTCCGAGTTGTGTTTGTGATTTAGAACTAATCATTCCAGCATCACTTCCTAACCTCACTAACGATCTTGTGGCTGAATGCCATCAAATTCTCACAGAAATAATCTGATATCTAGAGTAAAACTTTCCCAGAAAATTAAAAGCTGTGTTCTGGAAACTCCTGATGCAGCTGATGAATACCAGCAAATGAAAAAGTCTGACAGTTACAGAAGAACAATTTGTAGTGTAGGAGGTGATTGGAGAGGCCATGGAGAATGACTTTTGGGTGACTTCAAAGAGATCCTGGAAAATAATCCACCAGCTCTGGAGGAGAAGTGGGGACACTGTTCAAGCTGTGCTGAGCGTATTATCAGGCTTAATCAAGACATATAAAGTGCAGTAAGAAGTCTGGGATATGGAGTGTTTTGTTTTTTTTTGTTTTTTGTTTTTTTTGTTGTTTTTTTGTCATGCACGTCCTCAGAAAATAAATGCTACATGTACACATAGTGCAGTACAGGTGTAAACAGTAGGGGGCAGTGCAGGCGATCAACAGCATTACAATGGCTGGAAGTTTTGAAGAAGGCTGTGTCAGAGCCAAATCTGCAATTACCCGTGTCTTTCTCTGGGCTGCCCTCTAGTGGGAGCCTACAGTTATGTCCACAACAGTAGAGCATGGTGTGCTTATCCAAGCTGGGATTTTTAACTTGGCATTCACTTTTTCGACCACTATCTCTAAATAATAACCTTTTACACTCTTTTTCACAGAATTATTAAATACTGGGCCTGAGCACCTGAATGTTCAGAGAAGCACAAATGATTGGATAAATGTGTTGTTCATTTTGCAATTTATGGTAAAGAGCTAAATGATAAAAATGAGAAGCCCATAGTTTGAAGGTGACCCAAAAACCAAACACTTATCACTTATGCTTCCTAGATTAAAAATACTGTAGAACTTGTAAATTGTGGAATTAGTGGTTGTGCCCTTGGTTTTCTCATGAGTATGGGGTCATAAGGCTGCAGGGTTACTGAATAGTGTCATTAAAGCCTTGGCCTGTGATTCGACCTGGTGCTGCTGCAGCATGATGTGGCTCTGGGGTTAATTATCAGAAGTGTTTGGACAGTCTGTTTGCCTTGGGTCTGCCATCGCCACTTCTGCAGAACTATCTTCAGCCTCGCTGAAGCACTCCAAGCTATCAGTGCAATCATTTAACACAACCACAACATTTTTATCATGTCCTGCTGTCTTAACCAAAGCTGTGCCACATGTACACACAGATGTTTACACGGTTTTGAAATAACTGATGGACAAAGATATCACAGTTTTGAAGAAAAGACTTGATCGAGTTTCCTTTTCTGCTTGTGCTGCACTTTAAACACATGTTGACCTTCAATGTTATTTAACCATCACAGGAACACTAAAATATTCCTGAAAATGATATTCTTATCCATATCCTGAATTATACAGTTTATGCTCCATAGAGTGGGTCCCCTTCACGGGGGGAGCCATGTTTAAAATAGATTTAGTTCAGAATCTCTGATACGACCAAGCCAATAGTTGTCTGTACAATGCCTGCTTCATTATCTGAAGTAGAGTC
Source organism: Hoplias malabaricus (assembly GCF_029633855.1). Lineage (NCBI taxonomy): Eukaryota > Metazoa > Chordata > Actinopteri > Characiformes > Erythrinidae > Hoplias > Hoplias malabaricus. Next base: position 39,014,096 of record NC_089808.1, on the reverse strand, counting down.
ATTGCAGTGAATGAAAGACCCCTCCCCATCTTCATTTCTGAAAGACTCTGCCCTTGCTTTTTGATTGGTCAGGGTTTACTTTCAGCCAAAGGGGTGACAACTAATTTTCTTAACTACACCTAGTTTGAAAAAAAGAATTGTATGATTCACTAAAAGCATCATGTAAAAGGTTAACAGGTTTATCAGCTGAATGACTTACACACGGTGTTTTACTCAGATCTGCCTTTAGCTGCATTTCATCATCACAGGTGTTTACTGCCTGCCGTCACCCTCCCCCTTAAGAAAAATTGTTTCACCAGTGGATCACTGTTGATACACTCTTAAACTGTTTGCCATGGATTAATCCAATAAGGAAATATATAAAAACAAAGTAATTATTTTGAATGTTGGAAAGGCTGAGCTGCTAATGGCATTAATGCATTTGTAGTTCTTTGCTCATTTGCTCAGCGACAGCTACTTGTTGAGTCATTTTTAATAATAAAATATTTACTTCCCATTTAATTCATATTAAATAATGCTAATCATGTGTCAACTACTGAGGTTACTTTTGTTTACATTTATACATATGTATATATATATAATCATAGTACAGAATACTAATTTTAAATAACTGTTCAAGGCATAATTTTTTGTTAAGTTTTGCAACTTCACTCAGTGTGTAGAGGAAATGCTGACTATTTTGAAATGGGCAGTTTGGGTGTTTTACGATGCTCCGAACTTATCCCATCAGATAATCAGCCTTGCAAGCCCTGCTCTAACCTCTGAGTGTGTGTGTGTGTGTGTTTTCAGCTGCGGACCTTCACCACATTTTCTCGCAGCAACACTTTCCATTAGAATCTAATCTTTAAAGATTTACACTGCCTTTAATCACTCTTTTACCTAAACAGGTGATACACAGAGAGGAGCTCAGTTTAAATGAAATAAACACATTCCTCATTGTGTAAACGCTACTGTGGCATAAAGGCAGCCTCTAATTGGAAAGCTGACACTAACCCTGAAAAATCTAAATCTGTGCATTTTTCTATGATCAATTCTGATTAAATCATTAATTTTATAGTAAAAACATAACTATTAGATATAATCAATATTTAAAAATTAGTTTGGAAATAAATTATATATAATGACTAGAAAAGATAAGTGTATACTTCCCATTTAATTTTAACAATCTTTATCAGTATTGAAATATATATAAATATGTAAACAGTCTTTAAAAACTCAGTAACATTTTGCATATATAGAAATCACTGTCTGACAAAGGTTCTGGAATCACCTGAGGAATTATTTGTTTTTCTGAAGGCAACAATTTAAATACAACAATATATAACAATATAGTCTGCAGGGCCAGGAGCTTGGTTTTATAAACCTGTCACCATTAAAGTGAGGGGAACACCTGAATTCAGTTATTTGGATCATCTAAATATGTTTTTATTTCTTTGAGACCCTGGCTGTTATTAAATATGAACAGATTCCACATTCCACAGTTTATCATTCAAACATTTTGTAAAACGTCCTATAACTCCTGAATCACATATGATTTATGAATTCATAAGGTGCATATACTCATAAAGTACCCAGAATTTAAGACATCATTTGTGCCATATAATCACCTGCAAAATATATGTACAGAGTCTGATGAATACTGTAGGATTCAAAGTGTTTTCAAACACATATAGCTTTGTGTAATTCTTTCATCTCTGCTGGACTATTTTCTGTTTGTAAATCTATTAAACTGCAGTCTCACAACATTCAATAAATGCCCCATTTTGCCACATCATCTTAAATCAATTGACAGTGAAAAGCAAAAAGTAATAAAATGTGTTCATAGCAGTATCAGTCAGCCGTGTCCCAGGTACAAAGACTTTGACATCTACAGTCTACAGTTAGATAAACACTGTGACAAACACAACAACAAATTCCTGGATGAACACTTACTGACGGAACAAGCTCTGGGATGATCACCCGATTTTGTTTGTTATTAGTTTGTTTTTCTTACGTCTGAACTCTGATTTCTATTTGATAAGGTTTTAATGCAAATGTTTTAACTTATTTCCCCATTTTCCACTAAGTTTCTTTTGTAGAAACTTTAAGCTCAAGGCACAGTTTTCATAAAAATAGTTTAAAAAAAGTCTTTACCAGTCTTAGTTTCTACTTTGTTTATTGTGTAATGATGGATTCTGAAATCACTCAAGTACATGGATAACCATATAATCAGATAACGTCAAAAGTTTCTTTACGACCTCTGTATATCTCTGAGGGAATGTAGTCTGTTCCTAGCTGTTAGAAAGAGTCATGTACCTGCACCAAAGACTTTAATCCTGACCCCACAGTGTATTTCTCAAGCACAAAAACATCTGAAATGACTTTCATAGACGTGCAGGAGCTCATATCTCCACTTCACATATCCACACGGTCACTTTAGGAGCATCATTCTCATCTCTCTCTTTTTGTCAACTGTGTTTAATGTTTCAACTGCTCTGTGAATTGTGTCAAAATTTCATGAACAGACCAACAGAAAAGGTGCAGAATATATATCGGGGCAAATGTCTGCTGCATTACCTTCCATTATGAGTAAATTATGGTAATATTCTCCTTCAGGTTGTAATAAGCCTTTAATAAAGACAGTTTAAAACCTATATAAACATGTAAACATTTGTAGATGTTTGAGTTCTTCTCAGTTCTCATGTTTGGAGATATGAGGTTTTATTCTAACTGTGACTTAAACTTAAATTTACTGGCTAAGTCTAATCAAGGACAATATTTTCTGATCAATATCAGAGACATACATCACCCAGCCCTAGTGCCTAGCTAACCACAGAGAGAGAGAGAGAGAGAGAGAGAGAGAGAGAGAGAGAGAGAGAGAGAGAGGGAGGGAGAGAGAGAGGGAGGGAGAGAGGGAGAGAAAACTCCAGCCCCCAGAGCTGAGTGTAACCTCCTCATGATGAAGACTGGACTGAAGCTGCTGCTGCTGTCTGCTGTGACTCTGCTGGTTTCTGCTCAATGGAGGAACTATCAAGACCTGCCTGATTCATACAAAACACACATTGACAAGGCTCTGAAGGAGGCCAATGAGAAATTTGGTGGTCGTTGTCATGTTGCCTATGAACAGATGATGTACCAATTAGTAAGTGGTTTCTGTGGCGGTTATGTTTGTGTACTGTACTGTGGATCAGTTACTTTGTCATTTTTGACATCTGCTTCAGTCAGATTCATCCTTTAAAAGAGAACTATATCAGGTCTGTATATATAAGGTTCTATTTTACATTGTTTTTTACTAAAGTTATCTATCTGAATATTATCATGACCTTCAAGTTTATAAAACACCACTTCATTTTAGAATCTGAATAAATTTTACACATTTAATAATACAGTGTTTACATCTAAATACTCTTTAACCCAGTGTGGGTTTAGACTGTTGAAAACATTGATCATAAACATTTGAATGGAATAAAAATGGAGTGATGTACTGTTGTGAAAATGAATGCAGTGTCAGTCCAACATTACTACAGTCTTCAGTCAGAAGCCAGAGTGAGTGTTTTGTAATAAACTCATGAGCACAGAGATGGAGCTCAGAACTGTTGATTAATGATAATGTGATCTGTGATAATAATGTGGCTCAGAAATTTTTCAACTTTTCATAGTTAAGCGGCAGTGACTACTATGTAAATGTGCGTCTGATGGTCACTACGTGCACAAAGGATATAAACATAGGATATGGACATCGAGAGGAATGTGTTACAAAGAATGATAAAAGGGTGAGTAAATTAAATCCAGTCCTGAACTCACTACACACCGGTTTCACATTATTAATGTATTTATTAATCTGTGTGTAAACAGACTGTGTGTCGGGATACTGTCACTGTCCAAAACTGAAACTTCATGAGAGACAAAAAAGTGCTTGACTTTTAATGAAAGTTCATTTAAAAAGATTTTATTAATTGATTTCAAGTCATTAATATTTTATTTGATCCATTTACTGTAGATTTTTTTCACAGAGTAAATTTCAGATGTGTGTTCACATTATTTTAGGTGTATTTTTATATAACGAATACATGTCATTTAAATGTTTTTGTCATTTTAAAGAAAAAACAAACACTAAAAGTATTAATAAACTACATTCACAAACGCCAACATGAGAATCCCCATCTGTAAATCGTCTAAACCCAAACTCACACATTCTTCTGGGTACAATATTATCCCCAAAAACAGAACAAATCCACCACATGCTTCTGAAGCATTATTTTCCTCATGGAGCTCAAATGCATTTGTAATGATTTAACTTCTAAATAAATCTGAGGAGATTTGTAAAATATTGTAATTCCCCGAAGAAAACCACGTTTCTTCTTTTAAGAAATAACAATGTCATACACTATCAGTGTTTTACCACTGAATTAAAAAAGAAAAATTGTTTTAATAGCATAATAGCATGAAATGTGTTGTGTTCATGTGTTTAAATGATTCAGAAAAATACACACAGTTTTCTTTGGGGAGCAATAATATTTTACCACAGAGTTAAAAAAGATAAATATGACCAGCTGTGAGTTTCATGACACTCCTGTGAATAACTGAAAATCTAAACCCTGTGCTGTGTTGTTCCTTTATAAAGCCCATGTTTGACTGTGTGGTGTGCAATACGCTTTTTGGTGGTGAACTAGTCGACTGTGCCAGACTAAAGGACGTCAGAAAGGTAAGTTCTGTACCTATATATTTTATATAGAACTTCATCTACAGAAAATCCTTAAAAATTATGAAATGACTAACGAAGATGAATTAAAAAAAAACACTATTTGATTCTAAACTGTGCTCTGTGTAGTTTGCTCACTTGATTTGTGAGTAGTTGTAAATATGTAACTGTTCTGATTTCAGAGGATGTACATATGTGTGCGTGTGTGTGTGTGTGTGTGTGCTTTGAGACGTGTTGTAAAAGTCTTGCTATTGATTAGTGAGAGTTTGTAAATATCTGACTGTTCTGGTTTCAGAGAGAGCTAATTCGGACCAAATGTTCATTATAACCTGGAGTTGGGATGTCTTGGATGTGTCTGACTCTGAGCCTCTGAAGCTGTTCTTAGATCAGACACAAATTCACACAAAACAAAGAAGTGTAAAATGTCTTTGGACAAATTACTTAATGAGAAATGGTCTGTAGTTTCGAATAAAGAGCTTTAAATGAACCACCAATATTCCCATTTATTATCTTTTTTTTGTCTTTGTTGATTAATTACACAAACACACTCCATCTCCAAAGATTTATAAACACACCCTTGTGAATTTAGCTACAGCAAAGTGTTTGGTAAATTCCATTTTTTCAGTTTCCTCAACAGCTGTTTTGGAATTGGGTCGCACAGTGGTGCAGCAGGTAGTGTTGCAGTCACACAGCTCCAGGGACCTATGGTTGTGTTTTTGAGCCCACTCCAGATGGTGACTGTCTGTGAGGAGTGTGGTGTGTTCTCCCTGTGTCCGCGTGGGTTTCCTCCGGGTGACTGTCTGTGAGGAGTGTGGTGTGTTCTCCCTGTGTCTGTGTGGGTTTCCTCCGGGTGACTGTGAGGAGAGTGGTGTGTTCTCCCTGTGTCTGCGTGGGTTTCCTCCGGGTGACTGTCTGTGAGGAGTGTGGTGTGTTCTCCCTGTGTCTGCATGGGTTTCCTCCGGGTGGCTGTCTGTGAGGAGTGTGGTGTGTTCTCCCTGTGTCTGCATGGGTTTCCTCCGGGTGGCTGTCTGTGAGGAGTGTGGTGTGTTCTGTGTCTGCGTGGGTTTCCTCCGGGTGACTGTCTGTGAGGAGTGTGGTGTGTTCTGTGTCTGCGTGGGTTTCCTCCGGGTGACTGTCTGTGAGGAGTGTGGTGTGTTCTCTCTGTGTCCGTGTGGGTTTCCTCCGGGTGACTGTCTGTGAGGAGTGTGGTGTGTTCTCTCTGTGTCCGTGTGGGTTTCCTCCGGGTGACTGTCTGTGAGGAGTGTGGTGTGTTCTCCCTGTGTCCACGTGGGTTTCCTCCGGGTGACTGTCTGTGAAGAATGTGGTGTGTTCTGTGTCTGTGGGGGTTTCCTCCGGGTGACTGTCTGTGAGGAGTGTGGTTCGTTCTCTCTGTGTCTGTGTGGGTTTCCTCCGGGTGACTGTCTGTGAGGAGTGTGGTGTGTTTTCTCTGTGTCCGCGTGGGTTTCCTCCGGGTGACTGTCTGTGAGGAGTGTGGTGTGTTCTCCCTGTGTCTGCATGGGTTTCCTCCGGGTGACTGTCTGTGAGGAGTGTGGTGTGTTCTCTCTGTGTCCGCGTGGGTTTCCTCCGGGTGACTGTCTGTGAGGAGTGTGGTGTGTTCTCCCTGTGTCTGCATGGGTTTCCTCGGGGTGACTGTCTGTGAGGAGTGTGGTGTGTTCTCCCTGTGTCTGCATGGGTTTCCTCCGGGTGGCTGTCTGTGAGGAGAGTGGTGTGTTCTCTCTGTGTCTGCATGGGTTTCCTCCGGGTGACTGTCTGTGAGGAGTGTGGTGTGTTCTCCCTGTGTCTGCATGGGTTTCCTCCGGGTGGCTGTCTGTGAGGAGTGTGGTGTGTTCTGTGTCTGCGTGGGTTTCCTTCGGGTGACTGTCTGTGAGGAGTGTGGTGTGTTCTCTCTGTGTCCGTGTGGGTTTCCTCCGGGTGACTGTCTGTGAGGAGTGTGGTGTGTTCTCTCTGTGTCCGTGTGGGTTTCCTCCGAGTGACTATCTGTGAGGAATGTGGTGTGTTCTGTGTCTGCGTGGGTTTCCTCCGGGTGACTGTCTGTGAGGAGTGTGGTGTGTTCTCTCTGTGTCCGTGTGGGTTTCCTCCGGGTGACTGTCTGTGAGGAATGTGGTGTGTTCTCCCTGTGTCTGCATGGGTTTCCTCCGGGTGACTGTCTGTGAGGAGTGTGGTGTGTTCTCTCTGTGTCCGTCAATAAATGGGTAAAAAAAAAAAAAAGTGTCTCTGTCTGGTCTGCTAGGCCTCTCTCTCTGCTCACAGTATCTGGAGGTGTTTAGATGGGAGAGAGACCTCCAAACATTGAAAAGCATGAAAATAGATGAGGATATTGCTCTATTGCTGCTCCATAGGTGAATAATATTTACTTATTTTTGTTTGTTCAGATTACTAAATGTGGAACTGATTCCAAAGCGGGAGACCACTAACTGCATGAGTAAAAGTAAACAGACCAATTGCTACAAAACTAGACAATTCAAGTTACTAACAAGTTTCTGTGGAACACAGGCCACTTTAAATTCAATCATGTATAATCAAGAGTTGAGTTTTTCTAAATGTAAACAAACCAGAGTGAACAGCAGTTCCCCAGAATAGGCATTGTTTTAAAAGGTGATGTTCACTTTTGTAATATGAGAAATATATATTCCGTTTGAGTGCTGGAGTCCTGACACTGGGGCTTCGTAAACACATTAGACCAGTGTGGAGTGCTTCTGGAGGATTCAGACTGTGAATAGACCTCCAAACATTGAAAAGCACAAACCAAGGTGAGGATATTACTCCATTTTTGCTCCATAGGTGAGCAATATTGACATATTTTTGCTGTTTCGGTTTACTTAAGGAGGAAATGTCTTCAACTAACTGCTTTACTGAGAGTGCTACAAAACTAAACAGCTCTAGTTACAAAATAGTTTCTGTAATAATTCAAACAGTGAATAAAAACTTACAAACCAGTTAAACTTCAGCCGCGTACAAACAACAGTCGTTTTTTATTCTCAAACATAACATTCACCTTAACCCTCCTCTTGTGTTCCAGTCAAATCTGACGAATTTACAAATGTCCTCTTTAAAATGTGTAGCAAATTTCATCTGTTGGTCGTGAGGTTCCAGGGCTTTATTCACACGTGGTATTTGAATATTTAAAATAAATCAGATTTTTTTTTATATAAAAATTTGTGTTTTATGGAAGTTGGTGTTCCCGGGCAAAAATGACCAGTTATTGGTTATGAATTGATAAGACTACAATTAGTGTATTAGTGTTTAAGCATATATCTACTCTCCTTTCTCACACCTCAACATGTAGATGTCTTTGAGCATGCACACACACACACAGATGGGCGTGCATGCACACACAGACACACATACTCACATCTTATGCCCCTTTTTACATTTACATTTACATTTATGCATTTGGAAGACGCTTTTATCCAAAGCGACTTACAAAAGAGGATCATCATTCATCATTCACTATCATTCAAACTACAGCACAATTTATACAAAATACCTTACACTGAGTGCAATAAGCAGGAAGTAATAAGTGCATTAAAGAAAGACTTTCAGTGCCAAAGATACTCTCGGAAGAGCTGGGTTTTCAAGGATTTCTTGAATGCAGAGAGGGTTCCTGTTTCTCTGATGGTGCTTGGAAGCTCGTTCCACCAGCGTGGTACCAGAGATGAGAATAGCCTCGACTGACCTGTACGGGGGGTTGGCCGTGTTAGTAGGCGCTCCTTTGAGGAACGCAGAGGGCGGGCGCTAACGTATGGTTTTAAGAGTCTATTGAGGTAGATGGGAGCAGAACCAGTGAATACTCTGAAGGCCATCATTAGTGATTTGAATTTGATGCGAGCAGCTAAGGGTAGCCAATGCAGCTCAACTAATAGGGGCGTGACATGTGCTCTTTTTGGCTGGTTGAAAACCAGGTGTGCTGCAGCATTCTGAATCATCTGTAGCGGTCTCACAGCACAGGCCGGAAGACCTGTCAGGAGGACGCTGCAATAGTCTAGACGGGAGATTACTAATGTCTGAACGAGGAGCTGTGTTGTATGTTGAGTTAGGTATGGCCTAATCTTCCTTATGTTGAATAGGGATAAGCGGCACGATCGAGCTACAGCGGTAACGTGATCTGCGAAGGTCAGCTGGTCATCAACCATGACACCCAGGTTTCTTACAGCCTTGGTGGGAGCCACCGATAGGGACTCTAGCTTGATGCTGATGTTGTGGAGAATAGCTTGCTTGGCTGGGAGGACCAGCAGTTCAGTTTTGGATAAATTCAATTGGAGGTGATGTTCCTTCATCCATGTAGATATGTCAGAGGGACAGTCAGAGATTCAAGTTGCCACTGAAGTGTCTCCTGGAGGAAAGGATAAATAGAGCTGTGTGTCATCTGCATAGCAGTGATAGGAGAAGCCGTGCAAATGTATGATTGGGCCTAGAGAGGTGGTGTACAAGGCAAAGAGGAGGGGACCCAGCACTGAGCCTTGGGGCACACCTGTGGTGAGGTGGTGTCGCGCTTTTTGGCTTCCATGGCAACCACCACAAGAACCAGTTGACAATATAAGCTGCATTCCAAAGCCTAGGCTGCAGCCAATGTAGGACGGGTCCTCTGTAGGACTGTCGTATGAAGACTATTCTTCTTAGTAACCTGATCACACACATGGAACAGCATTGTGACGTCACGGGAAAGGTCTCATCTGCTTTGAAGCACTAACATCACTGTAAGTTAAAATAAGTTCTATATGCTTATTAATATTATCCTACAAGACAATACTACTAAAAAATATTAAAACTCACACTTCAACTTATAAACATTCAAACTTCCTCTTTAAACCATTTCAGCTGGGATTACAAATAACATACTACTAAATATATGCTGCCCTGTGAAGGACTGGCGCCCCCTCCAGGGTGTATTCCCGCCTTACGCCCAATGATTCCAGGTAGGCTCTGGACCCACCGCGACCCTGAACTGGATAAGCGGTTACAGATAATGAATAAATGAATGAATAAATATATGCTTTCTGGGCTGCTGTAATCTGCCAATAAGATCTCTTATTAAATATGGTATAGAGAGAAATAGTTTAATTTATTAGTTATTTTACACTTTACAAGGTAAACAAAGGTCTGTTTTTCACAGTGTCTTGTTTATTTTCTTTGGATTTATATAAATATAATATATATATATATATATATATATATATATATATATATATATATATATATATATATTAAAATATTGGAATAAATGTATCCAAATTAAAAGTGACCAGGAACACTATGAGTGTGAGCTGAAACAAACATAACAGCAGGCATAAAAGACGCAGAGCTTCTGAACATAAACAAACCAGAGAGAACTGCGTTTCCCCACAATCGCACCCCTTCCCTTTAAAGTGTATAATAGGGAGCCACAGTGAGTGAGCCACAGTCAGAGAGGTGGAGAACGTCGTATGTGTATACCCTTGGTGTTTCAGTGGGAGGCGAAAACACGTGTTTCCCATTCGCCACTGTTGACTACCGGGAACATGGCGGAGAGCGAGACGGACTGCTGTCACTTTGCAAGGAGAAAGTAGCCGAAGAACCATCCCTGTGACTCGGGGAGACCCATGCCCGCCTCGCCGCTGTTCTCCGCGGGGAGAGGACGCACTTCTCCCAGCTCCGGTGCAGCCGCCTGGGCCCTGGGCGCGGTTCCCTGGAAGTAGAAGAACATAAATGTCAACGGCAGCGATTAGGAGAGGCCATGATAAAGATTTTTATGCGGACAGCAGTTCGGACACACCGTTTCTCGGCACCTCTGCCTCCCTAATCACGCACAGAGCTTGTTTATTTGTTTGTTTACTTGTTTGTGGAGGGGGATTTGCGCCCTGAGCCGCTGCGCTGTGTACGTGCTGCTCTGTGCTCAGCCACAGCGCAGCTCGCCAACCCTAACGCCAGCTGATGAGACTTGGCCCCCTTTTTCCTCTCTTTTCTGGGCCTTTGAAAATGTCCTTCGCTCGATGTAAACTCTGCGGATTTAGATGACGACCTAAGGCTCCATTTTAAAATGTAGCTGTCCCCAGCAAAGCTTTTGTTCACACTGTTTTTTAGTTAGTTGTAAAGTCGACGACGACGCCGCGCTGCTCATATCTCTGCTAAGTTACTCGGGACTCTAACGTTAGGTTAAGGTTCATTTTGACAGTATTTACAGACATTTTGCACATGTCCTCGTCCCCCCCGGACCACTTTGACCTCCATCTGTATCTCAGCGAGCTCGTATAAGCTAAACATGTAAGTAAACATATCCTATCTGTGTAAATATAAGCTCATATTTTAACTGTCACTTGTTCGAACACAGACACTGTTGGCTGTGGGCGCGTCCCAACTCGCAAACCGTTCCCTTCATAGTGCACTTCAATGCTTACGTTGAACACCGTAACCCCACTTATTGATAGAAAGAGTCTTGTCCGTTGTTCCTAAATGCAAATGAGCTTTTATAGGCCCTAGAGTGCCCTGAGTATTTGAGTGTTAAGCCATTACTTCGTTGCCTACATAGTGCACTACGTAGGAAGCAAGGCGTCATATGAGATTAAGCCATTTGAGTCATTCTCTTTTCACCAACCGTCGTGTTGTACTTTACAGTTGTCAGGAGTCATAGCTACAACATGAACATCCAATAATATTCATTTTCATTTGGCGTCTTTGCTCACAACTCAAATATTAGAACGTATTTATGACAAACTATACAGACATAAGTTATATTACACTACATGTCTTTGAGAGTGTAAACACCCCTCAGACACTTGAGACAGATAAAGAGAGAATTTATTGATTCCCGTAGGAAGTTTAGCAGAGAGTAGAGGCAAAAACGAAATTCACATTATAAGGATATTATAAATATTCAGTATTTACTAAAGTAAATATACAGGGTATAGTAGAACCGTACTCGCCCTAGACATGGGTATAGAACTGTACTTAGTAGTACAAATAGACTATTAGTCCAAAACATACCGAAGCTATTGGAACATACATAAATAAAAATATAAGGGAGACCATAGACGCAAGCGCCAAGGAGAGTGCAGTGGTATCCTGTGCAAGAAGGTGCACAAATATAGAAGATACTGATATAAGCCATCCATATTAGCAATGTTACCAATGTGCAGTATAGCTATTATAGCCATAAGACTAAATGTATATGGTCCTCTACATGATGCTCCAATGTGCGCACACACAGCTTTCAATCTCCCAAAAAATGCTTGAAACTGAATAGGACTCTCTCTCAAGAAGTTACACATGAAACTAAGGTCACCTTGCTTAATGACAGAGGGGTGTAAATCTCTCCAGCGTTGGGGTGTGTAGCAGTGGAGCTGCGTTCTCTGGAGTGATGGCTCATTATCCAGTGCCTCTGGATGAGTTGTGATCCAAAACTATTTATCCAACACCAGTGGTGACCTTGCTAATGCTCTCATGGCAGTATACAGTAGAGTATATAGTTTGCAGGAAGGTATGACAGTTCCTTTTAAACGTTAGATGTTTTATTAGGTGTCCAGAAGCTTTAGGTCATGAAGTGTGTATTCCAGTGTTTTTGTTGTATGTTATGACCTCTTGTCAGGGGTTCCTGCTGGGGCTGGACACTACTCTTTTCCTTCCACGGCTGATGTTTTGGTCTAATGAGTTAAAAGCTCTTAAAAACTCACCGTCATTTTCTACCACGACAAATGCTCTGGAGTGTGAGCTACACTAAGCAGCTGTGTTGAACCACATGATTTATTAAGTTTTAAGTGGGAGTTCACCAGGCAGATCTGGAGTGATGTTAGGGATTCCCTTTCTTCGTGTCCGGGAAGTGTGCCCCAGCCTGGTGTGTGTTGAGTTACAGTTTCAGCTATTTTTGGATGAAGCCACTTGCCTTAAATATTAGTATGGCTACTATCAGTTTAGCATATCCATGGTCCTCTCCCATTCAGCTTGAGGACTGTACTGACAGTTTATAGGGGGATTTGAGTGACTTGTTGATGTGTAATGCACTACAGGGCTGAAATAAACTTAGGGGAAGCAAGATAAGAGAGAGGGGAAGTGTGTAATGTAGGGATGACTGAATTCATTTGCACTCACATATGTCTTAAGATATATCTTAGCGGACATAAACAGATATATGGGTAGATTCAGCTTTATTATTATTGCTCGGTACAAGGCAACGAAATGAAGCTAGCATCTACAAGGAGTGCTAATAGTAGCATTATGCAAAGAGAAAGAGTGCAAAAATATGCAATGACTGTGAATAGACACAGGTGTATGTGCAAAGGGTGAACTATATAGTGTATAGTCAATGATATTATACAGAAGATATATAGAAGATTATACACAGGTTATGTATGTACAGAATAGATATATTACACCCACTGTACAATGTGTAGTATGTATAAATACTAGATATAAGTTCAGTGTATGCAGTATGTGAACAATATATGGACAGTATATACTTCGGGGGCCACCCAAGTGAACCCTGTGTGTGGGAAACTCTTTAGTGATTTTATAAATCACTCAAAAAGTGATAATTGTGATTATACACAGGATAAAATGTAAAATATCTTATTCCAATCCATTTGAGATACACACAGGACCCAGCTCACTCTCTTCCTATCAGCAACCACAACAAGTTCCTGAAAGGCTAGTAATAGATATGTGGTAGGTATTTTTTTAGCAGCGAAATCACTAAACTGCTGGACTTCAGCCTCCAGGCAATAATTGAATACCATTGGTCACAGCATGTGTTGTCCACTGCAGTAGTACTCACTTCTGGACCTGAAGGGCCAATGTCCAGGACAGTGGTGTGACATTCCTGCTTATAACCTATAATTCAGCTGATCAGGTTTTGCTAGTTGTGCTGGACTCCAGCCGTTCATGAATTGTATCCTCTCTGTGTGCGTTAGACTAATTGATCATTGTAACGCTGTGTGTTTGGGTTGTAGGTGTATAGTCTTGAAGCTCACAGTTGGATCACCCCATGTACCATGCTGGGGCTGCCCTCTCGCCTTGGCCTCTTAACCTGCGGGAGATTTGCCTTTCCTCCCCAGCCTTCCTGCCTCCTCGCCCCAGGTGCTTTCGCTAGTATGTACGCCACACGTCTGTACGGCGGCGGAGGGGGCAAGCCCGGCCGTCGCATCGGTCTGATGGGGGGAGGGCAACCCATGCTGGAGAACCACCACCACCCCCTGCCCCCTCATCACCACCCGCATGTCCCACCACCTCCGAGCTACCCTACACTGTACCAGGGTCGTGTAGACACCCACCGGCCCCACTTCCAAACCCACCAGCACTACCACACGCACCCCCAGCCCCCACATCTGCCCCCTCCTCACTACCAGCCTCATGCCCACCTCCACCACAGCAAGAAGAAAACCTGGAACTTCATCCATGAGAAAATGAGCTACGACACCTTCTTCACCATGAAGCGGCTGATCGACCGCTCGCGCAGCGTCGACGAGGTGCTCCGCTGGGTCACGCAAAACCCAGGCAAAATCTCGCACAATCACTACCCCATCGCTCTGCAGAAGATCGGCCAGCTCCTGGTGCTCCATCAGGCGGCAGGGATGGGGGCTGGTGGAGGGGCAGCTGGGGGCAGTAATCCTGGGGGAGGTGGAGAAGTAGCCCTCGCATCGCCCCCTGCCGCAGGGTCGACTGACGGTGCTACTCGACAGATCCTGGATCACCCGGACTTCCAGACGCTCTGTGACGCCATTGTAAACGACTGCTCCAAATTCGACAACTTTAGCATCGTCAACTGCCTTTACGCTGTGGCTGCTCTTGGTAAGCCTGCGTTGTGTTTTCTTCCTATTGTTTGTGTTGTTATGCACTCTTGTACTTGACTTTGATCCTTTATCCTTTACTCTAGCTGACACAGCAGAAAAGTAGGAAAACTAGTATTAAAGGGGATGCATTACAAAACAGTCATTCGTTCAGTGCATGCGTACACATGGATCTGGAGCTCTGACCAACCCACAAACTGTGGAACAAGGCCACTCAGTCTTCTTTGGGAACTGCCTAAGTCTGAAAACATGGGCTAATACAGGCCATTCCAATATTTTACCTTAGTAATAAGGGAAATAATTAGAAATGTACCACCCACTAATCAGAGTATGGCCTGTCACAGCTCTAGACCTGCATTTATGTGAGCGGAGGAATGAGAACCAAGCAAAAATGAGTGCAGAGAAGGAAGAGAATTGTGCCAAAATCAGAACAAGGCAGGGGGAAAACGCTGCTGTAGTGTTTGGTCCATGTGGTATTTGTACCAAAGCAAGTTACAGATGTCCCTTTTAAAACTGATTAATTGTGCAGCTGCCTTTTTTAGTTCATCCACTCTCTCCTGCTGCTTCATAAGACCACCTCCCTCTTGTTGGTTCAGGGTTGCCCAGTGAGTCTCAGATCGTCCAGGTGCTCGAAGAGGAGTCGCAGGGTCGCTTGTCTCAGTTCAACCAGAAGGACATCTCCATGGTCTTCAGCAGCAGCATGAAGCTGCACCCGACCAGCCCGCACCCGCTCATCGAGTCGTGTCTGGCCGGCCTGGAGAAGAACATCGAGCGCGAGAGACACCCGCAGACGCTTTTCCTCCTGCTGTCCTACTACCGCACCAAGTGGCGAGCCCTGCAGGCGTCCGACAGCGCCTCGGCCGAGCAGCTAGTGGTCAACCGTAAGATCCTGCGGCTGGTGAAGCACACGCTGGCCAGCGTCAGCTGTGTCCGGGATCACGAGATGGCTCTGCTGGACGAGATGCTGGCGGCATGTGCCTGCGAGGCCAGCAACAAAAGCCTGGAGCTCATCTTCAGCTCTCACCTCTTCTACCAGAACAGACAGGAGAAGTTCATCAGCAGCCTGGCCGGTGAGTAGCTGACCTTTATGGCACTTTTCCGCTGCATAGTACCAACTTTGCTTTTGCTTTTACTTAGAACTGGGTACTTTTTCAGTACCTGCTCGTTCCTGGTTCTAAAAGAGCAGAGTAGGGTCTAAACATGACATGTAAACATTGCAGAGCACTGATTGGACAGAGAGACTTGTCAAAGAAAAGCAGACGTCCAGTACACACCAGGCATCTGTATAATAATATTTTGAAGAGGTTCAAACGCTCCTTGGATCAGTGGCTAACGAAAGAGTCCCAAAAAAAAGAACAACAAAAACATGTAAATAAATAAAGAGTAAACAGCATTCAACTTTGCCACCTCTGGTAACTTTAACCCTGCGGTTCCTGTTGGAGATGGTGCGTTGCGATGTATTATGTGGGGGTGCTGTGCTAGTGAAATAGCTACCAGCGACCAGCTCCCAAAAAGCACGTAGAATCATGCGGTGTAAAAGCACCATTTGCTGTTGGCTCAATACCTGCCAGATGCTTCCAGCTGTCCTTTTAGGACCAAACAAGGATTAATACTGAGCACAGGCTTGGTATCTGCTCTGAGTATATGAGTATTTGTTTACTTCATCTGGTGCCTGAATAAAAATAGAATATTCAGGACGTGATCACCTGATATCATGTCTTACGTTAAGAGAAATATAGATAGAGATAACGATGTGAATGTTTTGAACAGAACAGAACTACACTGCCTGTAGGGTTTGACTCTGGAGTTACTTCCCAGGAGCATAAGGTCACTATTCCCAGTGCCAAGGGTAGACTCACGAGGTATGAGGCCCTACAACCTGCCTTCTCTTGAGACGAGATGGAGTGATGTTTATGATCCAGAGCTAATCATCCTGTATGTCACTCAGATCCCTAAAGCAAAGTCCCAGTATCTGGTGTGAAGTCTGGAGCAGTAGAAGCTATTCCTGTGCCAATAAGGAACAAGCTCCCAATTAATATTTTTATTAAAGAAATATTGATCTGCAGACGTCTTCAGATATTTGAATATATGGTGCTGGCCTATAATTTCTTTACTGTTGCATTAAACTGCTGCATCTTCTTTGCCTTTCAGTCGTTTTCTAAGAGCAATTTAGTATTTGTGAATTTGGAAACTGAAAAAGTAATGTGCTTATAGCCTGGGTTTTCTCTTGCTTTCTCAGAAGAGCTTCCTAAAAAGGTTGACAGCATCACCCCTTACACCATGGCCCTGATTGCCAAGTATATCGCCCGCCATCGGCTCAGGGAAACCCACCTACTGGACACCATCGCTGAGTTCCTGGTCAAAAAGGGCGAATACCTGGACAGCAAGGTCAGACAAAGGACAACATATGTCCTGTTAACTACGAGGAACATTAAGGATAAACGTGCATGTGATTTCCAGTAACCAAACTTAATATTTAGCTCTTTTCATAAGAAGAATAAAAACCTACACACGTCCTCCTAACGACGACCCTCTGGCTCTGTTTTGTGCAGGTTATTCAGAAGCTCGTGTTCCCCTTCAGCCGCATGAGTTACCGGCCGCCAAACGAGGCTCAGTTTTTCTCGAAGCTGGAGATGGTGCTGGAGCTGAAAGCTCTGAGTTCGCCGCTGGCCACCGTCAACATCCTCATGTCTCTGTTTCAGCTGGGCCACTTCCCCAGCCTGGTGCTGCACCGTGTCTTTTCCCCCTCCTTCATCAGCAACGTCACCAGTGAGTCTCGTCAGTAAAACCAGGGACTAGGGCGCACTAATGAGCGGGTCTGCTTAGTTTAACTAGTGAATACCTCACTGTTCTCTGTTGGTCTTCTTTTATTTATTTATTTATTTATTTTTAAACCCATGGTTCCACAGCAACTCTTACATTATTGCTTTAGGAACCTTCCCTATGATCTTTAAGATATGTTCACACTTTACAAGATGTCGAAACGGATTAAACACCCACTGAACCATCACCACTTCTGCTTTGGTTCATGAAAAAGATATTATTTTGACACGTTTATGTGATTAACATGCTTTTATCATAATTGCACAGGGTTCTTTCATTTTCTCAAAGAGCTAAGTAATCAGGGGCAGTGAACACACACACACACTCGTGTGTCTGGCAGCTGCATTGTCGCTCAGGGAGCAGATGAGGGTTAGGTGCTTTATTTATGGCAGTTTCAGCTGTGAATGTTGAGGGAGGAGAAAGTGACGTTCATTCATTTTCTCAGTTTTCGCCAGTCAATCGAAACGGGGACCTTCTGGTCTCAACCCTGCTTTTCTAACCTTCAGGCCACGTCTGCGCCGATGGAGCTTGTAGCCTGTACTTGTGCAGTGTATAATTCTGAGTTTAAAAGGAGGCTGAAGTGACCCTGATTCATAAAAGCACGCTTTCTTTGATGCATCATTGAGTCAGTTGATCTAAAGTGCTGTGAACATTCAGATCATGTGTGGTGATCACCAGCAGAAATCAGCAGTGCGCTCCTAGTCCTGCCTGTGCCATTCGTTTTTTTTGTTGTGTTTGGAACAGACAGCCCATACGCCCTGATCGTGAGGCGGTACTTGTCTTTGCTGGACGCTGCTGTGGAGCTGGAACACAGAGAGTACACAGGCCCTCGTCTGCAGGACTCCCACAAAGTTCTTATGTTTGAACACGCACTCACCGCTGATGAGGTCAACCGCAAGTACAGGTCAGTGACTGTTCGTCTAAGTGGCACAGGCCATAGTTAGTGAATCTTCTTTTACAAACACTAGAGTTTTTCAGTTTCAGGCTGTGTGTAGTTTCAGACCCAGAGTTTACAGAGATTTGACAAATAT
Source organism: Hoplias malabaricus (assembly GCF_029633855.1). Taxonomy (NCBI): domain Eukaryota; kingdom Metazoa; phylum Chordata; class Actinopteri; order Characiformes; family Erythrinidae; genus Hoplias; species Hoplias malabaricus. Next base: position 38,995,785 of record NC_089808.1, on the reverse strand, counting down.
GCTCCATCAGCCAGAAACCTGTGTTGTGTTTATATTTCTCGTTTTTAATTTATCACTTTTTTTAAGGTGGCACTTACAAGAGTTTAACTAACTGGCAACATTATTAAACTAAATTAAAGAGGCAAGGTTTGGATATCACTGGTGTCTAGGCAGCACAATCCTGTATAAATGATAGTTATGTAAACTAGATCTATTGCTGGACCATTTTAATGGGTTACTTCAGTAAGAAATAAGCTAACTCTGTCTGTGTCTGTGTCTGTGTCTGTGTGTCTGTGTCTGTGTGTGTGTCTGTGTGTCTGTGTCTGTGTGTGTGTCTGTGTGTCTGTGTCTGTGTGTGTGTGTGTGTGTCTGTCTGTGTGTGTGTCTCTCTCTCTGTCTGTGTGCGTGTGTGTGGGCTACAGTTACAAAGGTCTGGTAGCAGAGGCACTTCGGCAGTTGGTTGGAGAGCATGGTTACAAACAGGATGAAGTTTTAGCTCCAGGGTATTACACAGGTACAGTGGTCTTTTTTTTTTTTTTTTTTTTTTTTTTTTTTTGGTCCTCTGAGATATATATAACACTCCATTTGTTAAGCGTTTGTAACTGTGTCCTGCCAATGTTTCATTTTAATAATGATGTGGAACAGTGATAATATTAATTCCTATTATAATTTAATTAGATTAGAGTTGTAAGGATTCTTTTAAAGAGTTGCTACTGTTCAAGCTGCATTTATTTTAGAAAACCATTATTAAATGTATGAACATTAATGTGTAGTAAGTGCTTAACGCTAAAAATGTTCATTTTTTATAATAATTATAAAATTCTAAAGTAGTTCCTTCAGCTATATTTTCAGAGCGTATCCTGGCACCCAGGATTTGTGTCCTTTGGTGTGTCACAAGGTTATCGTCTTCTAGAGGGTGGTCCTGCATCTTACAGAACTCTCATTGTGCTTTTGATATTTTTTTTGATGCGCTGTCTGTCCCCACTCAGATTTCCTGCTGTGGATAGACCATGCAGGTCGTGTTCTTCCCATCAGAGCCGGGTCAGGGGCGGTCTTGCTGAGGGTGGACTCGTCTCCTTGTGCAGTGGTAAACTCGAAGTCTCCAGATGGCTCTAACGCCGTCACTGCCCTCACCTCCGACTTCCAGAGGTTCTCTCCCTTCTCTCCACCATTGGAGGAGGGGGTGGACAAACAGCCCGGCCAAGACTCCGCCTTCCTGCCCCCTCACCTGCGGCCCCCGGTTCCCCCTGGTCAAAGAGTCGGCGCTAACGGGACGGTCCCGATCGACTATAACCCTTACTACACCACCTCCGATTACTACTCCACCCTGGCCAAGGAGCACTCTCTGGAAAGTCAGGACAGCTCCACCCTCAGCAGCCCGTCAGACTGCCTCGCCCAGGCCGGCTCCACCCTCCCCGGGGCCGCGGCCCCACAGGATTCCCTCTTCCAGTTCTCCATCGGGAAGATTCTGGAGGACGAAGGTGGGGCGTCCATCCCAGCAGGTGCCAATCCCGGACCGGACTGTGAGATCACACCGTTTTATGAGGCGGTGACGTACGAGGGAGGGGAGAGTGATGTTGTTCCCACTGCTCCACTACAGCTGCACACGACAGACCCGTCTGAGACAGAAAGGACTGCTGGGGAGCACGTTAAGAGGTCTGTCAGTGTTATTTCCCTTGAAATAGGATGGGCTACAAAAGCTTTAGCAAAGATTGAGCAAAACAGACCTGTAACCAGTGCAAAACCTGCCTGAGACCAGTGGGGAAGAGGCTGTTTCAAGCAGTGCCAGAAATTAATAAGGGGTCATAGCCAAAAGAATAGAAGGAAGTTTCAAAGCCCATGTAAATTAAACCGTAAGGTCCTCTGTGCCCAGAGACAGCTCCATTTCTGCTCCATTGCTGTTTCTCTGTCTCACTTTTATTTTAATATCATATGAATCACCAGGCAGTTTGTAGAAAGTGTTCTGATCAGTCTTCTAGTTTAAGAGAATAAACCGTGTGTTTGTGTTTTTTCCCGTGCAGAGTGATCATGTCAGTGAATGATAAGTGGCACTACTGCCACAACTCTGATGTGCTGGTGGGCTCCAGGGCCATGAGAGACCGCCACCTGCAGCTGCTGGGCTACGTTATTCTGCAGGTGAAATGCACACGGCACGTCGTCACAAAGCGGAATCCTTGCTTCTTGCTTAGCTGGCTTACTTTAATAATAATAATATCACTGAAAAATAAAGATGATTTGAGGCTTAATTGAATCCTAAACATCCTTGCGCTGTTACGGTGGACCACTTACACAACATGATATGGTAGAGTCTTGAACATCATGTGTTTGTGTGCAGAGAAAAGTAGATGAGGATTTCCTGCCCCAGGCAGAAATGATGGAATCACCACTGGAGGTGTCTGTGTCATGTTGTGTGTTTTAACATTGTTAGAAAGCAGTGACTCTTACTGGTTCCTGTGTGTGTGTTTCTTTACCAGTTGCCCTACCTGGAGTTGGAGAAGCTGAATGGGATCGAGGAAGTGAAGCAGTACCTGCACAAAAAGCTCTTGGAGGTTCCGTTATGACAGTGGAAAGGGAGCGTGGAGAGTGTGTGTGTGTGTGTGTGTGTGTGTGTGTGTGTGTGCTTGTGAGTGCGAGCATGTGCAACCTTCAGTTTCCAGAGGCTTTGTTGTTCTGAGGAAAGACTATTGTGTGAGTGTGTGTGTGTGTGTGTGTTTGTCTCTGTGTGTTTGTACACAGTATGTGAACAGTCCTAGTTTTTAGGACGGGTTTGTGGTGAAACTAAGACAGTGGGTGGGATTGTCTTAGTCATTAACTTGGGGGGGGAAGGGACTGACAACACCTCTGGGCAAAATCTAAAACGATATTTGTTAAGATAAACTATAACATATATACCTTTTTATTTTGAGGAGTTCCTACTGCTGCGCCGTCTCGCTGCCAGAGCCTGGCGTCTGTGCCGGTGCTGAGTAGGACACGATGCTGCTTCTTAAACTGATGACACAAGGTCATGCTGTTCTCTGTGGGCTTGGGTTATGAGCTGGCACTTCAGTCATGTTGTTTTGTCGCGATACAGGGATCACAGTAACATGCGCGTGGAGCTTTTTTTATTCTTTTCAAATGAAACAGTTGTTTTTGGTGCACAGCACAATAAAGGTAGATTAAAGGCGCTGCATAAAGCCAACTGGTGATCACAAAAGAGGGAGATTACATGTAGCTGCAGCTGCTGCTGTATTTATAGTCGTATCATTGATTTACCCTCAGTATACTGCTCTATCTATATATTCTCTGCGAGGAACTGGCGACGACGCCTGGTGGTGTTTTGAATAACAGAGTAGCCGTAGCCGTCCTTATATCCACAGTGACACATGAACCAAATGACTCTTTTCTCCGTAGAATCAATCAAGAGTGCCACCGATGGAGGAGGCAAGTAAAACACGGTGAGTTTTGAGTTACCACTTGGAAGAACATGCACAGAGACCAGATTTACGAGCTGTAGAAGCTAGAATCTGCTGTCTCTCCAAAGACTGGTTTTATATTTTGTCCAGATTGCGTGTTCCTTGTTCTGCTTTTGTTTTTGTTTTTTTTGCTTCGTTAACAGGTGGGGTTCAGGCACGCTGTTACTTGTTTATGATGATTGTTCCACCCGCTAGATCTCTGCTAGTGTTTTTATCTCCCATGTTGATGATCTGTCTCTCGTTAGTGTTTTAAACCATCTAGGGGACAGGTTGGGGACGGACACTACGATTGCCTTGTTTGAGGCAGAGATGAGAAGAAAGGTGAAACTACAGATGGGAATTCATTCCTCAATTTCAGCTGCAGCCTTGGACAAATAATAAAATATATAAATTAACTAAAAAAAAAAAAACAGATCTTACAGTGTGACTGCAGCAGATGCTGGATCAGTGTGAACGCGGAGCAGGTTTGTGTGAGGTTTTATTAAGCTAGGGATATGGACAGAATATACAGGTAATAAAAGGAACCAGGGAGGAATGTGATGAATGTATAGAGGAGATGTTTAAAAAAGGATAATATCTATATATTTTATTTTCTCAGAATGATTTATCTACTTTGTCATTTAAAGGAATGCAAAGCAACGCACTCAGTGGACTGTTGGTGATGATCTGTCCCCTATTTGAGAGCATCGTGTTGTCTGGTCACCGTGGCCCATATTTCATATCTGTGTTTGAAAGAACAGCATCGCGGGTCCCGGGTGTTTCCTGTGAGACAGACACAGTCAGTGTACGAGTCGTTTGCCTTAGTGGGAGATCTCTGTCATTCAGAGTGAATTAAAAGTTGGAAGAAGTGCCACTAGTTTAAAATTTAAATGAGTAAGATTGTCTTAAGTTTTTAACATTAAATAATAAGCAGGAAAGTATGGTTCTGATTTGGCTGTCGTTATGGTTTAGTGCATATTCTGGTAGAATGGGTGGATTGATTGATTGATTGATTGATTGATTGATTGATTGATTGATGGATGGATGGCAGTGGTATGAATCCTCGTTTTGTGTGCTCTAGTTCTCTTCGTGGCACTGTCACTGTGTGCGTTCGCTTTGCTCTTTTTTGGGAGAGAAATTATTTATTATGGCAAATGTTCTTTTGAATGTAAGAAGACATGGTGTGTGGATGTGTGGGCAGCAGGTGGGGATGATGGGAATATCTGTTTATATATACATATTAAAATGTCTATATAAATGATTATTAAAAAAGTAAAACACTAGTCTTTTGTCTTCCTCGTCTCGCAGGTCTGTTGCATTGCTGCATGTGGTCATTCAGAAATATTTTCCCTGTCTCTTCCATATGTTAAATGTATTCTGAAGCTAAGGCCGGGCGGACAATGAGTCCACACCCTTCTCATAGATTCCTGTAGTCATGTTCATGCAAATTCCTCTTGTGCTCTGGATGAAAAACCACTGGTGCGTATTCACTCACTCACAGAGAAGGGTTGTGAATTTTTGAAGAAGACTATATTCTTTTCCAGGTTAGTGTCACAGTCACAAGGCTCCAGGGAGCTGGAGGTTGTGGGTTCGATTCCCGCTCCGGGTGACTGTCTGTGAGGAGTGTGGTGTGTTCTCCCTGTGTCTGCGTGGGTTTCCTCTGGGTGACTGTCTGTGAGGAGTGTGGAGTGTTCTCCCTGTGTCTGCGTGGGTTTCCTCCGGGTGACTGTCTGTGAGGAGTGTGGTGTGTTCTCCCTGTGTCTGCGTGGGTTTCCTCCGGGTGACTGTCTGTGAGGAGTGTGGTGTGTTCTCCCTGTGTCTACGTGGGTTTCCTCCGGGTGACTGTCTGTGAGGAGTGTGGAGTGTTCTCCCTGTGTCTGCGTAGGTTTCCTCCGGGTGACTGTCTGTGAGGAGTGTGGTGTGTTCTCTTCATGTCTGCGTGGGTTTCCTCCGGGTGACTGTCTGTGAGGAATGTGGTGTGTTCTCTCTGTGTCTGTGTGGGTTTCCTCCGGGTGACTGTCTGTGAGGAGTGTGGTGTGTTCTCCCTGTGTCTGTGTGGGTTTCCTCCGGGTGACTCTGCGAGGAGTGTGGTGTGTTCTCTTTGTGTCTGCGTGGGTTTCCTCCGGGTGACTGTGAGGAGTGTGGTGTGTTCTCTCTGTGTCTGTGTGGGCTTCCTCCGGGTGACTGTCTGTGAGGAGTGTGGTGTGTTCTCCCTGTGTCTGCGTGGGTTTCCTCCGGGTGACTGTCTGTGAGGAGTGTGGTGTGTTCTCCCTGTGTCTGCGTGGGTTTCCTCCGGGTGACTGTCTGTGAGGAGTGTGGTGTGTTCTCCCTGTGTCTGTGTGGGTTTCCTCCGGGTGACTGTTTGTAAGGAGTGTGGTGTGTTCTCCCTGTGTCTGCGTGGGTTTCCTCCTGGTGCTCCGGTTTCCTCCCACAGTCCAAAAACACACGTTGGTAGGTGAATTGGTGTCTCAAAAGTGTCCGTAGGTGTGAGTGAATGTGTGTGTGTGTTGCCCTGTGAAGGACTGGCACCCCCTCGAGGGTGTATTCCTGCCTTGCGCCCAATGATTATCATGTAGGCTCTTGACCCACCGCGACCCTGAACTGGATAAGGATTTCAGATAATGAATGACCATATTATTTTCCAAAAATCACTAAAATATGTTTTTTTTAATGCTCATACTCTGTATTTTCATATTCTGAATACGTTATATATCACCTTGTTTGGATGAAAACCTTGTATCTCCAAATGCTAACCTTCCAGAAGCAAAGAAATGGATGGAGCTTAGCATAAAAAAACAAAAACTGAGACACGTTAGCCTGAAAAGGAATAATTCATGGTAAAGTCATAGAAACTTTACAAGTAAAGCAACATGCTTACCTCACCAATGTTGGGAGCAAAATGTGAATTATATACAGGCAGAAAGACCAAGAAAACACACCAGACGTACTGTGGGTCCCTTGTATATTTACTTTGTAAATAGTGGGCAATTTAAGGGACCTTTAAAAGAGCTGGTGCTGGTACAAACACAAATGGGAGTAGAAATGTAAACCTGCTCGACCCACTGCAAAGTAAATGACCTGCAGCGCCGTTATCATTACACCAACCAAGCTTTAATGCAGATGAATGTCTATAGCCAGTGATTATCAGAGGGGTGTGTTCTGTTCTGAGACACTGAGACATGCTTTCTCTCTTTGTGGAGAAAGGAGGATATCCCACTGGGTCCAGCTTCTCTCTTTTAACTATTGCAGGACCTTAAGAGCCCACTTGACAACAACACTCTCTTGTAATTAACAGATTGGATGGTTTGATGGATTGAAATCTTTAGTGTCCAAGACATCTGGGTATAAAAAGGGATCACAAATTGCGTTAAAGCTTCTGGCAAAATACAGTGTACCGCTAATAGATTGTGAACACATTCTTGTCCAATATTTCTTCTGAAATTAAAGTTATTAATGGGGAGGTGGTCCCCCATTTCTACAGCAACAATTCTGCTCTGGGATTATCACTCAAACTCACTCCATTGGATTTCCCCTTTATAACCTTCTAGTTTCCACATGGGACTAAGCAGGAGTGACCTAAGGGTGATGTTACTGCTGTTACCGGTGAGTCCCATTTCATTTCATGCTTTTCTCTGGAGATGATATAAACTATGACACCATTCTCAATTAATAAGTGCACTGTTAATTATAAATCAGTACAGTCCATGGAAACAAGTCTAAGTCTACAAAAAAAATCAGCTTTTTGTTGTTGTCACCTCATAAAAAGCAAGGTGTGTAATTTGATAATTAACTGCACTCTTATTAACCGATATACACACACACCTTTGAGGACCTATGGAGAGAGATTACTCTCAAAATACTTTACAAATGCGTATATGTTAATCCACAAAAGAAACACAACTCAAAAATATGTTTCACTAAATCTAAAACCCCGCGAGAGATAATGAACAAATTCATGTCACGGAAAACACGCGAGTGACTAGATTCACAAACGCAGATTCAGCAATTTACAAATACATTTTAAATTCGAAACTTTGACTTTACAAATATATGCAATGTAAATGTAAACAAATGTATTTATTTTTGCATAAAAAACCAAACACATGTATTTATGAATGTAACTGTATTTGTACAAACTGCAGACCGTGAGACACAGACGTTGTGAACGGTGAAACAGATTTGTGACTTTACATTTACGCATTTGTAAAGTATTTTGAGACTAATCTCTCTATAGAGGACCATCCATATAATTTGTGAATTATCCGCTACTTTAAAGTACACGTGTTGTTCACAGGCATTTCATTTAGCACACGATGTGAAGAACAATAGCATCCCCTGGTGGAGCAATCCCTAAATGTGAGTGAGTATGTGTAAGTGAATGAGACTCGCATGATTTTAATTAAAAAACTTTTTTTTTAAATCAGTAAAATATTATAAGGGGGAAATGCTATTAAGACCTCGTTAGTTATTCTGTAATGTGGAAAACGTGTTATGATGTGATAAATAAATAATTTGAGATGTTTATAACATAAAATTAATACTTTATTACAAAAAAACACAACAAAAAAAACGTTTTAAAAAAATGTACAAACCCAGTGTCCTTTTAGGGCTTCCGTAATACTGATTTGGAAAAATTAATAGGAAGAATTTATTGCTTTTTACCTGGCGTCATGTGGAGTACACAATATAAACAAGCAAGACAAGAACACAATTTTCCGAGAAATAAAAATAAACGTGGCTTAAATATAGTAAATGTATTCATCGTTATTTAATTGTCAAATAAAAGTAAATAACAGAATTAAGTTTGAAATCAATAGACTGAAAACTGGATCACACCGCAGGGACTCGTTAAACGAGTCTGAGGACTTTTATTTTGTATTTACGGGGCGCTGTTGGGCCGGCGGAGCTCGGTCTGTGTTGATGCGGAGAGTTTGGGCTCGAAGCCGAAATCATGGACCGTACTGCGAAGTAATGTGTCAACAGTAAGTTTGTGTCTCTCTACGGCGCGGCGGAACGGTGTTCCCCGGGTTCCCGTGGCTCGGGGGTGTGTGGTTATATCAGGGAAGTTTGTGCGCTGGAGATTAGAGAGCCGCAGCGGCGCTTGTCGCTAGCGTCTCCCTGAGCTCTTACTTTTACTCTCTTTATCTAGCTACATTTAACCGCCGTCTTCCATCCTCACCGTTCCCGGAGTTGAATCCCGAACTCCCGGTCCTAAAAACACGGACCTGCGGATCGGAATCAGCCGGGTTTCCGTAACGTTACAGCGCCGCCGTGGAGAGAGAAGCGCTGTCCCGAACTTTACTGCACTAAGTTACAGTAGGGAGCTGGTACACCATAAATCTACTGTCGCCAATTCCCTCGACAACAATAGGTCCGTTATATAATGGCTAGGTGTGTTACATGATTAAAATGAAGATTTAACTGGCCGATTACTAATTAGAAATTTTCTTTCCACCTTAAATCCCACAGATGTAAACCTGTGGTGTGTGTGCCTTTACTGGCAGCTGGTTTCCTCATAGCAGTGTTCCGTTCCACCTTAAATGAAGCAGCCGTTTACCTTTTACAGGTAGACGGGGGGATTAATTAGAATTTCCCATTCCACCTTAAACGGAGCAGAATTTTACAAGTAGCTGGATTCTTGTCAGAACTTTCCATTCCACCTTAACTTAAGCATCTTGTTACCTTTTATATGTAGCAGTGACTTAATTAGTATTTCCCATTCCACCTTAAATGGAACAGCTGTTTACATTTTACTGGTAGATGGGTTCTTGTTATCTTCCATTCCACCTTAAATGGAGCAACACTCTTTTACAGTTAGCTGAGCTCTTATTAGGTTTTCAAATTCTACCTTAAATTGAACAGTATTTTACAGGCAGCTGAATTCGAATCAAACAATTCCGCTTCACCTTAAATGGAGAAGCCGTTTACTTTTTACAGGTAGCTGGGAACTTTCTAGAACAGCTGTTGACATTTTACTGGTAGCTGGGTTCTTTTTCTATTTGCCATTCCACCTTAAATGGAACAGCTGTTGACATTTTGCTGGTAGCGGGGTTCTTATATTTCCCCATTACACCTTAAAAGTAGCAGTAGTTTACATTGAAGATTGAAGAGGGTTATTATCATTTCCATTTGCTCTATAAACATTAAAAATGCAGCTGTATTTTTAGAGGTAGTATTTATTCAATTAGAAATATTTGCTAATACCGCCTTAAATACCGCAGTTGTAATTATGCATTAGCAGGGGTTCTATTTGTGATTGCTGTGTCACCTTAAATGTCCATTTTTAGCTGAGGCCTTTTTAGAATTTTTTGTTCCACATTAAATTAAGCAGGAGTTATTTTCTACAGGTAAAAGGCTGGCACCTTAATGCAACAACTGCACAATTTAAGGTGGAAAAGTAAACGAGAAGCCACACATTTCGTTTTTTATTTTGAACAGGTTAACGAAGAAAAAGTGAAAAGAAGCTTTATTTAACTGAAAATTATCGATAATATTTCATTTTAATTTTATAGGTAGGTGCCATTATGCAACTACAAACACTATTTAAGGTGGAACAAAATATTGAAGGTTGTCATATCTTGGTCCACGCTCTCTTCTGTGGCCTGCCTGCTAAAACCCTTTGCGTATTAAAGGGTTCTGAACAGGACTTGAGAACTCTGAACAGGGAGAACTCTGCTGTGAGATTTGATCTTTGTGGTATTTTGACTAAAGCAGATGTTCCATTAAAACCCAGAACTGTGTTCCCTGGTGGAGAAGGTGGAGAAAGACAGTTTCAAAGATAAACACTATGAATACAACAAATTCCATCCCTGTTTCACGTTGCAGCACTGAAACGGATCAGTCGGACCAGTCATCCTCTCGTCGTAATGAAACATGCAGATGTTCCAGTAATGGTGGTTGATGTCATTGTTGAGAATAACGAGAAGTAACATCACACTACACATCCCTGAGAGCTATATTTTCTGCAGTGTCGTCCACATCGTGTCTGGAGTGTTCCTAATGTGTTCTGACGTCCCTGAAACCAATCATATATAAACAAGCTAAGTGTGACCAGAAAAAGGCCTCAGCTTCTAGAAAAAAAAGTGAAACGCTGTGTGTGTAAAGGTTGCACCACACACTACGGTTATTCGTGTCACTTTAATGGATTAACCACAAACTATTTCTGCTGACCCAGATCTAGACCTGGAGCTTTCAATCCAGTGGAAAAACAAGGCCGTAATGCCTGCTTTCTCAGACTTTTTTCCAGTTTGGGCATTGCTGTGGTAGGTCTTAAAACCTACCTTTTTTATTTTAACACTCATCTGTTGCAAGGCTCAAGAAAATACTTGCTTCATCTTTTTAAAAGACAGCTGCAGCACTTCAAAGTTCCCAGTCATCATTAGTGAATATAATATACCTTTTTTTAGGGCAGAATTTAACTTCAGAACTGTTATGAAGCATGTCTGCAGCCATTTTGTTTTACAGCTCTCTGTGGGGGAATTGGTAAAAGCATTTCAGACGTCTGGTTCCTGTCACCACCAGTGTGAATCATTCTGAATCTCTAAGTTACTCTGGAACCAAGCATTTCTCAGCATTACACCAAGCATTACATCAGACCACGCTGTATTCAGCCACAGCGATGCCCCACACTGATGACGTATTCTTGGTTCCCCTCTGAACTTGTAGAAATCTGGGCCAGTTCAAGAACCAAGGTTCCAAGACTCAGGAACGGAAGCGGTTTAAGAACTAGAGTTCTTTTGGTGGAAAAGTGCTATCAGAATGTCTTTGCTTTTGTTGTCTCATAGCCATAAATCATACCTCTGTTTTATTTACACCTTTCAAAGCCACTGTCGACCAGTTTAAACATTTATAAAAATGGCCATGTAATAAGCATTTAAACATGTTATATTCAGCATGTATTTATTCAGAAGTGCAGTTTAATAGTGTGTAACGGCTCCAAAAAAATCCATATCGTCTTCCTGCTCTGAACTTCAAGGGAGGGTCAGACTGCAGAAAGACATTGGCATTAACACGGCAATATAAACAATGCTTCGTCAGTACCGGAGTGATGCTGCTTGCAGGAACCTCTGTAAAAAAGCCCATCTGGGAATGGACGGTGAGAGGAGGCTAAAGACGAAACTCTGTGTGATCTGTGGAACACACACGGTACCCCAGTGATATTGTGGATCAGACGAGTTAAATAGGTAATGCAAAGGAAGATTTCAGCTGGATTCTTCTTTAAGAAGTTGCTTGATCTTTTGGAACAAATCCGATTTCATAGCCCTTAGTAATGGCCAGCAAACTTTGAGAGACAGTTTAACGCAAGGAAGAACGCTCCAGACAGTGGCACATATAAAAGATGCGGTTGCTGCACTGAGCTGTCACTCAAAAGCTTAATAGACATTGGGAATGCACCTCTGAAAATCCCTCCCATGTGAGAGGTTTGTGCCAGAACAGAGGAAAAGTCCAGCAGAGATGGCAATGTCATCAGAAACCCAAGGTGTGGTAAAAGCAGCTTTACGCCAGTCCTTCACAGGGCCACACACACAGTCACACAATCACTCACACCTACGGACACTTTGGAGTCACCAATCCACCTACCAACGTGTGTTTTTGGACTGTGGGAGGAAACCGGAGCACCCGGAGGAAACCCACGCAGACACAGGGAGAACACGCCACACTCCTCACAGACAGTCACCCGGAGGAAACCCACGCAGACCCAGGGAGAACACGCCAACTCCTCACAGACAGTCACCTGGACTGGGAATCGAGCCCACAACCTCCAGGTCCCTGGAGCTGTGTGACTGTGACACAACCTGCTGCGCCACCGTGCCGCCCTGTTTTGGCATTTTCATCCAGCTAATCATCCAAGTAGCAAGTACTTCCCGAGATGTGGAATCATGGTTGAGATCACTGATATGAGAAGTGATACTGTTGTGTGTGTGCATGATAACACCGTCACCCGCCACACGGCAGACTAGGGTTTGATTCCCAGCACATGTAGGAAACACCACACACTTTCAGAGAGATCCCTTGGGCCACACTCTTAACAGTGCATTAGCTTACCTCTGTACCATGATTAAAATAGTAAGAGTCTCTCTTTATTTGAGCATCTGCTCAATGCTTAAGTATTAATGTGAGTTCTGTTCTCTTTTCTTTCCTGAAGGTGCCTAGTTTGACGTTGCCTTAATCCCAGGACACGGTGGTCCAGGATGGCTCTGATCGAGGGCGTGGGTGATGAGGTCACTCTGCTCTTCGGAGTGGTGTTCCTGGTGCTGGTCCTGGTTCTGGCCTGGGCCTCCACTCACACCGCCGAGCCTCCAGAGCACCTCCTCTCGTCCAGCCCGGCGTCCACTGCCCCCTCCTCAGAGCCCGAGAGCCAGGAACCCCTTCCATCCGGAGACATCGGCTCTCCGTCCCACCAGGAAGACGGTAAAGCCGAGGCGGAGAGAGGAGCCGAGGGGCACGGCTCTGAGGAAGGAGGCGGAGGAGGAGACGGAAGTCTGCTGGGGGATGGTTTGAGACATAGACAGAGAGCAGGTCCCTCACTCGCCACTCAGTCACCAGCCAGTGCCTCAAGCCCCACGCAGCCCAACGCCACAGAGGACGAGCCCAGCAACACAGCGAGGAACATGGTGTTGAGGCTCAAGTTTCTCAATGACACAGAGAGGATAGCGCAGGTTAACCCAGAGGACACCATCGGATACATTAAAAGGTAGTAATACCAGATCTTCTGTGTATTTAAACATAATTTTAAATAACTTTTGTTTCAATAGCTTCTTTATTTTCTTCTTCTCTTGATGTATTTCCTTGCTCTGTTTTTGGTGTATATATATATATATATGTGTGTGTGTGTGTGTGTGTGTGTGTTATCCTAAATGCAGGACCTACTTTGCGGGTCAGGAGCACCAGGTGCGTCTGATCTACCAGGGCCAGCTGCTGCAGGATGACGCCCAGACGCTGTCTTCCCTGAACCTGTCAGATAACTGCGTCTTGCACTGCCACATCTCTCAGCACGCCACCCGGGCCGTGCCCGCCGGAGCTCGCGCCGCTGACCAGGTTCACGTGGCTCTGAACGTGGGCAGCCTTATGATGCCGCTCTTTGTGCTCATGCTGTCTGTGCTGTGGTACTTCCAGTTCCAGTACCGCCAGTTCTTCACTGCACCAGCCACTGCCTCGCTCGTGGGCATCACCATTTTCTTCAGTTTCGTCGCATTTGGGGTGTACCGCCGCTGATGGGTATCTTCACTCGACATACAGGAAAAAAACACACGCAAACACACACAAATGTTGCACTCGCAAACATCGGAAGTGTCCGTTGCTTCTGGGAATCTCTGGACTCTCTCTAGGTTTGTTCCGAAGGTTGATATTTCAGAAAGTAATCTCTGAGATCAGTTTTTTTTTTTTTGTCCTTTTTTCTTCACTGTTGTCATTTTCATCTGCACCAAGTTCATGCTTGTGTCACAGACAGAAATGTGCTACATATTTAATTTTTAAACAATTTTTTTATGTAGAAAACGCTCATTGTGCCTATCCTAAAATTTCTCTCATCTTTGGGTTTTGAAAGCCGCTGGAGTGTTGTCGGCGCTTGTTTATAAAAGGGGTCTGTCTGATGGTCGCATGACTGTCCAAGCCTCGGGCAGGTAAATCTGTCTGTCTGTATCTGTCTATCTCGCACTGTTACAGACCGGAGAGGACAGCGCTGATGACGTGCGTTGGGACTATTGAAGTACTTTTGAAACAAAGAAATAATCTATTAAATCATTCTTTTATTTATCATCGACTGATGTCATTTCTGGGCTGATTCACTGGTTGTTCCGATTCTGTTGTGTCATGGTTGAATGTAGATTACTGCAGTGAGGCTGTACAGAGCCTGAGAGTAAGTAAAGGTTAGATTAAGGTTCGTTTTGAATACGTTTTGCTGCATTTCTATGCCACGTGGGTAAATGCAAAAACTAGGAAGGTCAAGATTAATTGTAGTGCATCTTTTACACACAGTGGCAGGTGCTTTACAAAGAGAAAGTACAGACACAGGATACATTTTAAATATTTTATAGATGGAGAATAAACAAATATAAAGACATTATACAAAATAAAAGTATGCTGTAGTACACTATTAGGTGCCAGTCAGATAAATGAAACCTGACACATGAAGCATGTCCAATAGGAGAAGAGATAAAGGACATTCTTGCTGAGCAGGTCACGTTTGGCCAGTGTTATCCAGCTTAACTGATTGTTCCCCATGGGCCAAAATAAAGATTTCAGGTGCAATAACTTGAGACTATGGCATCAAAATAGGTTCTAAAGTTCTGAGAACCAAAAAAACAGAATCCATAACCAATAAATGTCATTTTGTAAGTGAGAAAACTGTCACTAATATCGAGAGTTATAAAAACAGCTTTGTAAACAGAATATTTCTGTATGTAATTGTCTGTTTTGAGTTTAATGGGCTGAGGGGGCGGGGCTTAACTTCAGCAGCCAATGACTGTCTAGATCCCCCCCCCCCCCCCCGCATCAAAAGTCAACAGCGAGAAACTTCTGGAAGCGAAAGCGAGTCTGAGAGAAGTGCAAATGAGAAAAGCCGTAATTAAAGGGAAAATGGATTCTTCAAGAATATTAAATAAAAAAATAGATGATTACAGTAATTCCTCGGTACTTCGCGGGTTTTTGCAAGGGGGCTTACGGCCGCTATGTCCAGGATATTGAGGGAAAATTTAGGAAAACTGAAAGATGAATAGCCAAAAGTATTTTTTTATTATATACATGTATTAGACTAAGCCTGTAGGTGACTAAATATATCATTTACAAGTATTTCTTACGTACAGTACATGTGTTGTTCATGTCCACATCCGAGTGAAATTTACTGACGCTAAAGCACAGCTTAGGAATGACTCTATTAAAGAAACTGGTGGGATATCACATGTAGTTCCAGCTGAAAATCATTATAGAACGACTGTTTAATGCAAAGGGAGGGTTGTTAACAGCACAGGGAGGGTTTTAAAAGTCCAAATACTCGTTAAATACATAAATATCTTTCCTCTACTTCGCGGAAAATCGTTTTCGAGGGTGGTCTAGGAACTAGTGATGGAAATTTCGGCTCTTTTTGGGGAGCCGGCTCTTTTGGCTCGGCTCTTCATAAAGAGCCGGCTCTTTCGGCTCCTAAATGGCTCTTTGTTTTACCACTTATTTCCACTGGTACAGAACAATATTACCTACATTTTACATGATTATATGGACAAAACATTGTTGTTCAATATTAAAAAATAATAAATAGTGTTGTAATGGCCAATTGTTTTATGGCTGTCTTGTAATAACTCACTGACTGCACTTACACATTCAATTGTATAAATAACTGGGTTTTTATATAAACACCTTAATAAAAAATCACTTGAAACATTCAACGGTGGTGATTAAAACAACCACAACTGTCAACAAACATTTAACTGATTTAACATTTTCTTCTTCTATTGTTTGGAAGGCAGATTGGAATTCAAGAAAACCAAGTGTCTCAGCTCGGAGGGGCTGATCCGGTTTCTTCTCTCTGTTAATACCTGCCCAGTTTTTGAAAAGTTTCTTTCAGAGGGAACTGATGTCGCTACAATACACAGTCGCCCTGCCATCACCTCGACTAGCCGTGGGTAAACTGAGGCCTTTGAATGCCACCAGCTCAGTGGGTCTTCTGTTCTTGGAATAAGAGTCTCCTCAAGATAAGAGCGTACTTCCAGCATTGCATCTACTGAGGGAACCCTTCTTGCAGTGTCCTCTGTGGCTCTTGCATCAAATAGAGTTTCCAAACAGCAGATGTCTGTTGCTCCACTTCTGCCCTTGCTCCTCCTTCTTCTTGGCCTTCTGGTTGGAAAATGCTAACTGAAGTGGATCTAGTTCCTGCTGCTGTTACTCTCCGCAGTGCCTCGTCATCATTAAAGGCCAGCGTTTTGAACCTTGGGTCCAGTACAGCAGCTTCAGAGAGAACAATGTTGTACTCCATTCTGTGAAACCTTCTGTCCATAGAGGTGCAGAGTGCAGCCACCATCTTAATGACACTCTCATTAGTTGCTTGTGTTTGGTGGTAGGCAGTTATTTTTTTACAGACCCCTGCACAGTAGAAGCATTTTGGAGGCAGTCACATAACTGAAAGAGAAACAAAAAAGGTAAAAACAATAATTGAGAAATTATACTTTGTTTTATTTAGTGATATCGAGAATTGTTCTGTTTATTTTTTTATTAGAAACTTATTCGGCTAGTATTATTACTAAATCTAATACAATCTGTTGCTACGTTTGTTGGTCTTGCATCTAGTGATTCCTTATGACACGGCTTATAACAATAATTTTACCAATATAGTGTGACATTCACATTTGTAATGTGCTTATTTTGATATTGCCAAGTTATTCCAGTTCAGTATTAAACATTTATGGAGCTGATCTCCACAGTGACTTGCTCGAAGGGTTCCAAAATGGTGCACATCTCTTGGACAAGTTCCCATTCTTCTTGTCTGGGTGCGTCAACTGGGGCACTCAAGAGGGCCAGGGTCGAGATGACAGCATCGTTGCTCTCCAGAAGTCGTCTCAGCGTATAAAAGGTTGAACTCCACCTTGTTATGCAGTCAAGTTTGAGTATTAGTTCAGGTGTTCAGGTTCAGGTTTAATGAAGTGACGGGAGGCACGGTGGCGCAGCAGGTAGTGTCGCAGTCACACAGCTCCAGGGACCTGGAGGCTGTGGGTTCAATTCCTGCTCCAGGTGACTGTCTGTGAGGAGTGTGGTGTGTTCTCCCTGTGTCTGCGTGGGTTTCCTCCGGATGCTCCAGTTTCCTCCCACAGTCCAAAAACACACGTTGGCAGGTGGATTGGTGTGACTCAAGTGTCCATGTGAGTGTGTCTGTGTTGCCCTGTGAAGGACTGGCGCCCCCTCCTGGGTGTATTCCCGCCTTGCGTCCAATGATTCCAGGTAGGCTCTGGACCCACCGCGACCCTGAATTGGATAAGGGGTTACAGATAATGGATGGATGCTTGTTGTTCTCTGATTGGTTGACAGGCCTTAGAAAAAGAATGGCTCGGTCTTAGACGGGTTCACTTACGAGAACCGGTTCGTTCTCGACCGACACATCACTACTAGGAACGCATCCCCTGCGAAAAATGAGGGATCAGCGTAAATAGAAATATTCTGTTTACAAACCTGTTTTTATAAGTCTCAGTATTAAGACACCGAATTCAAATGGCCAACAGAGGTCGCTCTCTGGCCTAGAGTGGCTAGTCAAATTGTGGGTGTGTCTGCTGAGAGTTTTTTTTTTCCCCACAAGGTCAGGGACCCCGCTCTGTTAGCTCGCTCAGGGTGCTCTTGGCTTTGGAGATCCAACTAGGTTTCTCAACTCAAGATTTTAAGTCTGAGCTTAGTCTTTTTTCAGGGGATTGGTGCAATGCACTCTGGCCTCAAAGGAGCAGAGAACTAGATAATTTCAGGTTGTCCAGTTTGCCTCACCCGCTCAAAAGAGCAGAACGCGTCAACAGTGGGTAGTCCTACTGGACCCGCCCACAGTGGGCGGAGCTTAGATCACACAAGTCAGAAAACTCTCCCAAATCACACTCAGAGAAAGAGAGAGATTGTTTTTCGGCCAGGTTTAATATGATAACACGTCCTATGAAATGACTAAAGTCCTCAAGGATGGTGAAGAAAAGCTGTAAGCTCTATTTCCCGCCTTTTTTTTTTTATTCACCGTGAATGAAGAGAATAGACATCTGAGGGCCTATTTAATGACAGTTTTCTCAATTATAAAGTGATATTTATTGGTAAAGTCTCAGAAATATAGAACCTTTTGACACCATATGAGTGTCCAATAAAGAGGCAAGGCAGGGAAGGGACATTCTTACTGCACATTTGGCTTAACTTCTCTAGATTTGACCACGTAAAAAGATTTAAAACCGCTGAGTCTACACTGAAGAAGCCCTCCAGTAGGAGTACGAATGCTGCTGTACGTATGAGGACGGCACCTAGTTTGTATATTACTTGTCTCTCTTCTGTGTAGAAGGAAGTTCGGTTCTTTTTTTCCTTGGTATATATTTTTATATTTAAATCTTTACAATTTGTTTCTCAAAGGTTTTTCAGTGACTCCTATTATGGAAAATCTTTTCAATAATAAGAGTCTGAGTGGTTTTTACTGTACTCCATTTTCCTCCCACAGGCCACATGCTGGTAGGTGAACTGGCTGTTCAGTGTCCACAGTTTTAGAGTTCACTGGGTGAGAGTGTGATGTCCTGAGATGGACTGCTGCTCTGTCCAGGGTGTATTCCTGTCCTGTGCCCAGTGATTCCACGTAGACCTCAGACCCACTGTTAATGAACAAGATGAAACAGTGACAAAATGAGTAAATGGTTTAATGTTAAGACACTATGACAAAGCATTTGCATATTCACAGCAGCATTGGGAGACAGACTACCTAATAATACGTTTAATTTGGGAAGTGGATCATCCTCAGCGCTGCAGTGACACTGACGTGGTGGTGGTGTGTGAGTGTGTGTTGTGCTGGTGTAGAGTGGATCAGACACAGCAGTGCTGCTGGAGTTTTTAAACCCCTCAGTGAGAGTAGTCCACCAACCAAAAACGTCCAGATGAGCTACTGTCTCTGACCTTACATCTAAACATTATAAAAGAACCTTTTAAAGATGATTTTAAAGTCCAGTTTTGTTCACTAAACAGAAAATTATGTTCTCTTCAACAGGAGAGGTGAATATTTCATTATAGATCTGAGTAAAATAAAACAAGCTCCTGGGCCCTGGAGGTTGTGGGTTCAAGTCCTGCTCCGGGTGACCGTCTGTAAGGAGTTTGGCGTGTTCTCATGTTGGTAGGTGGATTGGCGACTCAAAAGTGTCCATGGGTGTGTGTCGCCCTGTGAAGGATTGGCGCCCCCTCCAGGATGTGTTCCCACATTGCGCGATTCCGAGTATGAATGAATGATGGATTAGAACACGGTGTAATAACGCTCCCTAATTTAAGGTATGAATAACAGACAGTTTTTCTGACAGTGTACAAGGTGCTTCAACTAGAGAGAGGTGTGTCTGCTGTGTCTGATCCACTCGTGCCAGCGCAACACACGCTATCACCACCACGTCAGTGTCACTGCACCGCGCTGTGAGGTGGGTGGATGTAATGTAGTTAGTGATACGTCACCATCTTGGAGCACCTTGGAAAACAACCCAGTAAACATTTAGCCGTTGATTCAACGTTGAAATAACGTAATGACTGCCGTCTAATCAACGTTCTCTTAAGGTTGAAAATGAAAGTTGAAAAGACGTCCAAACACAGACATTGAAAAGACGACTATTAGACGTATTTTGGACGTCCATTGACGTTATTAATTGGTCCCGAAATAAATCACTTGTATAAAACGCGTTTTGGACGTCCACTGACGTTATCGATTGGTCACCACTTAACTAACTTATTAAGATGGATTTTGGACGTCCATTGACGTTTAAAATATGTCCTTGACGGACAGACTACTTTTAGACCTATTTTGAACGTCCAGGGACGCTCCTTGTTTACTGGGGAGTTCCCCTTTAAGGACAATGTAGTAGTGAACTTCGTAGGGACGTAGGGAACGATTTGGGATACTCTCTCTCTCTCTCTCTCTCTCTCTCTCTCTCTCTCTCTCTCTCTCTTTCATCAGCATCCCATCTCACGTCCATCTCCCCAGGGAGGAGGAGGAGGAGAGATAAGAGGGGGATAATCTCGTCTGAAGCGACGACGAAGTTATCTTTTGACGGACACACATTCACAGAGTGTGTGTGTGTGTGTGTTTGTTTTCCTCCCACCTCCTCCAGCTCTCATATATGCGGCGCAATGGAGAGAAAGGTAGGACCGCATCTCTCACGGCGCCATCAGATCTCTCTCTCTCTCTCTCTCTCTCTCTCTCTCTCTCTCTCTCTCTCTCTCTCTCATTTGATCCCCCGCTTATTTGTTACTCGTTGTGTTTGTAGCGGAGGCGTGGGTTTTCTCAGTCACCTGAGAGACACACAACAGTCATAGCCTGTGTTTACCCTCAGAGCCCCTCAGAGTTTAATCACCCGGGCTCTCGAAAGACCCCCCGGGCCTCCACTCGTTTATTTAAAAGGCAGCAAGTTGTAGAAAATGGCCCGGAGATGCGGGCCAAGTTTCCACAGCTTGTCAAACTTAGCTGAGGCGTTGGCGCCTCTCAAGTCTAACATTAGACGGCGTGTGTCGTTCAGGAGTTCATTGTTTACGCTCCAACAGCTGTTACAGATGTCGGTGTGCAGTAATGTGAGCTCCATCCCTTCAAATCTGGCCCACTTCTCCTCCAAAACCATGTAACAACAGGCGGATATTGGCTGCGTCCCCAATCGAACCATTCACCCTACGTAGTGTACATTCCACACCTGTAGACTCCCTATATAATGTGCTCATCTATTATAACTTTGTGTTATGTGTACTCCCTATATAGAGCCCTAATCCCTATGTAGCATGCACCCTCTAAATATTTCTCTACTGTTTAATATACTATGGTGTCATATGTATCACATGTTCTACTCTTGCTATAATGTGCTGTGCATTCCTTATATAGTGTCATGCTCTCGTTATAGTATGCAGTTTCTATATAGTGTGCACTCAGTAGTGCTTTATTCCTAAGTAGTATGCACACTCTATTTAGGGTCCCACACTCTGTATGGAGTGCACTTCCTACAGTGAATGCCTTCTCTGTATAGAGTCAAACTCTGTGTATAGTGTTCTGCTCCTGATTTGGTGTACATCATAGTGTTAAAATAGTGTGTGAACTCCGTGTTTTAAGGACACCTATATAGTGTGCACTCTCTCTATTGTGCATCGTACACGCTCTATTTATACTTTATATATAGTATGCACTCAATGTTATTTGCATTCTATATATTGTGCACTATCTATATACTACCCCAGTAAACAATTAGCTGTCGATTCAACGTTGAAATAACGTAATGACTGCCGTCTAATCAACGTTCTCTTAGGGTTGAAAATGGAAGTTGAAAAGACGTCCAAACACAGACATTGAAAAGACGACTATTAGACGTATTTTGGACGTCCATTGACGTTATTAATTGGTCCCGAAATAAATTACTTGTATAAAGCGCGTTTTGGACGTCCACTGACGTTATCGATTGGTCACCACTTAACTAACTTATTAAGATGGATTTTGGACGTCCATTGACGTTTAAAATATGTCCTTGACGGACAGACTACTTTTAGACCTATTTTGAACGTCCAGGGACGTTCCTTGTTTACTGTTTACACACTATTTCAGTATGCATTTGTTATATAGTGTGCACGTTTTATAGTATGCAGTGTAATGCACTCTCTATGTAGTGCACACTTTTTATATAGTGGGAAATCACATGGATTTAGGCAGGAATCACATGGATATGTGGCAAAGTTGGAGGATCTTCCTGCAATTTTTTTTTATATTTAAACAGGTTTCTCTCAGATGGATGATTGAAATGTTGGTTTATTTGTATTTGAAGAAGGGGCAGAACATGCACAGATCATTTTTATTGTTGTCGTTTACAGTTTACACAAATAAGAAACCAAATATTAAGTCAGTTCTTTTGGACAACTGACTCAAAAGAGGGGGTTTGTGTTTGAGAAACCTTGTCTGAGTGCAGTATTTCAGCCAGCACGTTAGCATCTATAAAGTGTACTACATAAGGAGTAGGGAGAAATTTGGGATTGAGCCATTGTTCAGCGAAGAAGCTGCAGTGTAGCAGGCCTCTCCACAAGGGGGCGTAATTAAACCCGCCATAAAGGCACAGGGACAATTACTATCCAGTTATGTCCTGCTGCTCTCTGTCTGACAGCAGAAATGCTTCAGTATGGCCTCGTGTGCCCTGTATTACTCTACGTTGTTTATTTTATAAACCATAATGAATAGAGACCACGTGTATGATCCTGCTCTACGTTACACACCCTGCCTTTGAAACTGTTCATGGGTAAAAGGTTGAAACTGAGGAAAACTCCACAAAAAGCTGCTTATTTACTCTTGGAAATGGTTGAACTCCTGTCTTTCTGAAAGCCTTGGCTGCCCCTCTAACACCCCCCTTTACTTAGATTGAATGGGACATTGCTACACCATAGTGTTGCTTTATGGGGGCCCTGGCAGGGGGGTTTTCTACAGGCGACTCACATTTGATGCTCATTCTAGTTGCAGCCGAACACTGGGACATTACCGTACCGTTTTATTGTTCTAAAAGCATATATGGTGTTGGAAATATGTGGAATTTTCTTTTTCAGAACTAGACATTTGAAGATTGCTGTGATTTGATGGCATTCAGCCGTATAAACAGTAATACAATACAGTAACATGATTGATGTTCAGTGATGAGTTCTGGATCACCAACACCACTCCAGACAACACCTAGCCCAGTGCTGGGGGGCTTTATAACCCTTTATATGACACTTAGCACTGGGAACGGTGACCTTAGCCTCATGAAGAAGTTTATTCTCTCTCCCTCTCCCTCTCTCTCTCCCTCTCTCCCTCTCTCTCTCTCTCTCTCTCCCCCTCTCTCTCTCCTTCTCTCTCTCTCCTTCTCTCTCTCTCCCTTTCTCTCTCTCTCTCTCTCTCTCTCTCTTTCTCTCCCTCTCTCTCTCTCCTTCTCTCTCTCTCCCTCTCCCCCTCTCTCTCTCCTTCTCTCTCTCTCCCTCTCTCTCTCTCCCTTTCTCTCTCTCTCTCTCTCTCTCTCTCTCTCTCTCTCTCTCTCTCTCTCTCTCTCTCTCTCTCTCTCTCTGGTTTGCCTGTATTTTAGGGTCCAATAATCTGCCTCCTAATCTCCGGCTAGGCATGTGGCCCTGAAACCCATCACTTCGCTTGTCTTCTTGTTTGTTTACGCTGTTGATTTCTGTGTATTATTTTTGTTGTACAGTAGCTTACACTCTTGGCAGTCGTGTAATCTGCACCTGGCCTAGTCAGAGCAGTCTTTACTTGTCTTCTGTTCACTCTAGACCTAAATGAATAATGTCAAAAGGTTATCAGCTAACAGTCTGTTACAACTTAATACCTCAACTCTCCACAAAAACTTTATCACATTACAGATGAAGAACAAGCTTTTTAGGAGGTGTTAGGAGTCTAGCCCAAGGACTCTAACTGCTGTAGCATGGTGAACTTACCCTAAACCTAGTCTCCTGTATACTGCCTCTACTCCTCTCTGGAGGCATTAGACGCCAATTTCATTTCATGTTATTTTAAGATTGTACAAGCACTGCTGTGTCTGATCCACTTGTACCAGTGCAACACATACTAACACATCACTCATCACGCCAGTGTGTCTGCAGCGCTGAGGGATCATCCAAACGATCCCTGCTCAGTGGGGGGGGGGGGGGGGGGGGGTCCTCTGGAGGTCCTGGCCTTTGAAGAGCGGGATGAAAGGGGTCAAACAAAGTATGCAGAGCAACAGATGAAATACAGTCTGTAATTGTAGCGATAAAACATGCACGTACATGGTCAGCATGGCTGAGAGAATGGGCAATGACGGTAGAAACAAGGTGGAATTCTTCTCTGGTTATGTCATGAAGTGTGTACCACCATTGCAAATAAGTGTATAGTTCCTGATTAAAGACAGAGTGTATTTGCTGCAAAGCACTGAATAGCACCTCCTTATGGTGCAGTTCCTAAACTGAGTGAGTGAGTGAATCAGGAGAAACCAGAACGAGGCTTTATTTGTGGGCCTCCAGGAGCCCCCTTTGTAGCCCCCCAAGACTGTCCCTACCCGAGACTACGAGAGAGGGAGCTACATAAAAAAAAGAGGGAGGGCAGGAGAGTGAGAGAGAGAGAGTGGAGCGGAGCAAGAGGCTCGACTTTAGCCACACACTGACATGCTTTGAGAGAGAGAGAGAGGAGTGCTCTCTTTCAGAGGAGAGGGGGAATGTGGCGAGTGTAGAGGGAGAGACGGACGGGGAGAGGGAGCTACTTCTACAGACAACAAAAGAGAGGGATTGGAGAGGGGTGAGACGAAGGGATTGACTGGACATGGCCATGGAGGATTCTGCCGGAGGAGCTCGGAAAGCCACCAAGAGTAAACTGTTTGAGTTTCTCGTCCATGGAGTGGTGAGTGTGTGTGTGTGTGTGTGTGTGCACGCGATGTATGGGCATGCAGAAACACTCTGAAGACAGTGGCGGAGTGCTGTTGTAAAGGACCAGGATGATGCTGATGGAAAAGTCTACATTGTAAAGTGGCAACATCACAAGAGGAGGAGTAGATGGAGGAGGTGGAAGAGACAGAGATGGGTCTGTTTCCATCGTTCAGTCATGTCTTCCACATTGTTTCAAATGATCTACCAGTGGAGTAAGCCACGTCCTGCTGATAAAATCACTTAAAACTATTAAAACGGTGAAGAAATCTGTTTACTCTTGTGATATTCTCCTGTGAAGTCTCTCAATGATTGATGTTAGGTAAACAGTCTAGATTTAAGGTGGTCTCAATTGATAAGAGATCATTTTTTAGCAGTGAGGAAAGGTAAGTCACCATGAAAAAGTTCAAGGGGAAAGTGAGTGGGGATCAGGACTAGTGGCACTTGATGGTACACACTTTACGAAGTCAGGAGAAGCTGTGTCTTTGATGGTGTTTGTCAGTTTGCTGCAGATCTGAGCCGTATTATTAGACTTTGCCAGTGAAGACTTGGATAACGCTCATGTAGCTCGTCTGCATGTGGGTGTATCCATGTTAATTATAAACCCATTCCGTCGAATGCAGATACATGTGGTCACAGACCCCCTAACGTGTTTCCATCAAACATCACACACAATATCACACAGGTTCTGGGAGGTTCTCAAGAGAATAGTGTTAGACCCCTAGACGTTTCTTAGAGTTTCGTATCTTATCAAGAGTAACGTGAAGGTAATAGATGTGTTGCTCCAAGGAGAAATTGGTGTAATTTAGGGCTGGACGATTCGGTTAAAAATTTATATCATGATACATTTCTTAGTTCCTGTCGATATGATATAATTCCGATATTGAAATGAACAATGAAAAAGACACAGAATAATTGCCAGAAAAAAACAAGAAACATGACGTCACTCACAAACATAAACCTCTTGGATTTGTCACTGTTAATACTTTTAAACTGACTTTAAAGATTTAATGAAGTATTGAAAGTGTGTTTAAGAATCATATCCTCGTTATTTAAAGTTTATTTTACGATATATATTGATATTGGGCGGCACGGTGGTGCAGCAGGTTAGTGTCGCAGTCACACAGCTTCAGGGACCTGGAGGTTGTGGGTTCGATTCCCGCTCCGGGTGACTGTCTGTGAGGAGTGTGGTGTGTTCTCCCTGTGTCTGCGTGGGTTTCCTCCGGGTGACTGTCTGTGAGGAGTGTGGTGTGTTCTCTCTGTTTCTGCGTGGGTTTCCTCCGGGTGACTGTCTGTGAGGAGTGTGGTGTGTTCTCCCTGTGTCTGCGTGGGTTTCCTCCAGGTGACTGTCTGTGAGGAGTGTGGTGTGTTCTCCCTGTGTCTGCGTGGGTTTCCTCCGAGTGACTGTCTGTGAGGAGTGTGGCGTGTTCTCCTTGTGTCTGCGTGGGTTTCCTCCGGGTGACTGTCTGTGAGGAGTGTGGCGTGTTCTCCCTGTGTCTGCGTGGGTGTCCTCCGGGTGACTGTCTGTGAGGAGTGTGGCGTGTTCTCCTTGTGTCTGTGTGGGTTTCCTCCGGGTGACTGTCTGTGAGGAGTGTGGCGTGTTCTCCCTGTGTCTGCGTGGGTTTCCTCCGAGTGACTGTCTGTGAGGAGTGTGGCGTGTTCTCTCTGTTTCTGCGTGGGTTTCCTCCGGGTGACTGTCTGTGAGGAGTGTGGTGTGTTCTCCCTGTGTCTGCGTGGGTTTCCTCCAGGTGACTGTCTGTGAGGAGTGTGGTGTGTTCTCCCTGTGTCTGCGTGGGTTTCCTCCGAGTGACTGTCTGTGAGGAGTGTGGCGTGTTCTCCTTGTGTCTGCGTGGGTTTCCTCCGGGTGACTGTCTGTGAGGAGTGTGGCGTGTTCTCCCTGTGTCTGCGTGGGTGTCCTCCGGGTGACTGTCTGTGAGGAGTGTGGCGTGTTCTCCTTGTGTCTGTGTGGGTTTCCTCCGGGTGACTGTCTGTGAGGAGTGTGGCGTGTTCTCCCTGTGTCTGCGTGGGTTTCCTCCGAGTGACTGTCTGTGAGGAGTGTGGCGTGTTCTCCTTGTGTCTGCGTGGGTTTCCTCCGGGTGACTGTCTGTGAGGAGTGTGGCGTGTTCTCCCTGTGTCTGCGTGGGTGTCCTCCGGGTGACTGTATGTGAGGAGTGTGGTGTGTTCTCCCTGTGTCTGTGTGGGTTTCCTCCGGGTGACTGTCTGTGAGGATTGTGGTGTGTTCTCCCTGTGTCTGCGTAGGTTTCCTCCGGGTGCTCCAGTTTCCTCCCACAGTCCAACAACACACGTTGGTAGGTGGATTGGCGACTCAAAAGTGTCTGTGAGTGAATGTGTGAGTGTGTGTTGCCCTGTGAAGGACTGGCGCCCCCTCCAGGGTGTGTTCCCGCCTTGCGCCCAATGATTCCAGGTAGGCTCTGGACCCACCGCGACCCTGAACTGGGTAAGGGTTACAGATAATGAATGAATGAATATTGATATTGAATTATTGTCTAGCTCTACTAGGGGTGGGACAAAGTATCACTTTGGTTATATGTTGTATAGCCTTCTTTTCTGATGTATTAGCCTCTGTTGCCAGATATCATTATTTTTATTGAAATGTGCAGGCGCTGTAAACAGACACCACCTCCAGTTTACTTTTCAAAGTCATTACGTCACGACTTAATACAGTGGCACTTGTCAAATGAATAGGGTAAACTTTCTGTGAAGAAAAAGAAAGAAAAAACTCAGACAGGCCTTGTTTTTTTGTTTTTTCTTTCAGTCGAAAGTCTGGGCACGCTTCAGCTTTTAAAACGATGATGTCACAAACGAAATCGACAAACGCTATGTGATTGAAAAGAGCCGAATTGCACACAGGCATCAAAACGAACATGCACAGCCCACTTAGACGCGGACAAGTTACAGTCAGGGTGTGATTGTGTGTGTGTGTGTGTGTGTTCGAGACATGAAGCGATAGAGTATCACAGAAATAATCATTATCGTTGGCAGCATATGGTGATATTACCATATCGTGAGATGCCCTGTGATTCTCACCCCTACACATCACATTTCCTGACCATAATCAGACGAATACCTGTTTATTTCTACAAATTGTCGCTGTCAGAACCATATCACATCATCATTTGAAAACTCCAGCTGTTGGTTTGTGTTGTGTCTAAATTCCTTGAGGAGCAGACCAATGGAAATAGTCCAAAATGACTTTAAATAAAACCTCCCGATGAACATTCAGACAGATGCTATCTCCTCCTGTAGTCATTTTAAAGACGTGAGGTTTGTTTTTTTTCCCCCAACAGAAGAGACATACATATTTCTCACTGTCATGGCATTTAGTTTTGTTGTGTTTTCTGGTGTTTTCCTCTGCCCTCCTGGTTCCGACGTTCTTGTGGCAAGGCAGAGGCCGTCTCGGCGTCCAGGCGGTAGCCCGCGGCCAGGAGCGAGAGAGCTTCTCTTCTTGAGGAGAGGTTTGTTTTCACCCTCCAGGCTCCTTCTCCACTGTTTAGTCTGCTCCTGGCGCAAACTTTTCCATGGAGAGAGTTCTCCCTGTTGAGATCCAGCTGATTGCACCAGTGCCAAATGAATCATCTCACGATCCCAACATTTCCATGTCCACATTCTGTTTACTTCCCTGTTGTGGAAGTCTAGACTCATCCCATTTGCTTTGTGAAGCGTGGTCACACAGAGGAGAAAAGTGTCCCGCTCGTGTGTGTTGTGTTGGGGCTGCGTGGCGCTGGCGGATTGGCCCTGTGCCACAGTTTGGAGGTGACTCTCTCAAAGGTTAGAGGTGTCTCTGCCTTCATTGTCCTTCAGTGAACTAATGAGTGCATGTTTAGCACCAGAGACTTCGGTCTTTCCAGTTACAGATCATCACAGGGCAGTGGCTTTTCAACAGTGTCCACAAGTGTGAGAGTGACTGTGATGTTCTGGGATGTGTTCCTGCCTGGTGCTCAGTGATTCCTTGTAGGCAACATACGTCTATTGAAGGTGGAAATATTATGGAAAACACGTTCAGAAGACGTTCAGAAAACACATAGACTCAGAAGTATACTCTGCAGCTGTAGGGGGAGCCCAGGAGCAAAAATACCAAGTCATACCTAGTGTTCTTTTAAAGCTGTCCTTTAAGTCTCGAGTCCCTAATTTTAAGAAAATCCTCAAACACTTGGAGGCATGGTGCAGTAAAGGCCTTTGGGCCATGAGCGTGCTTCCATTTGGGAAGTTTTTCCTGGTGTCCTGACCTTAGCCAGCTATGAAGCTGAAGAGCATCACTGAGGGCCTCTTCATCATTAGCTCTATTTCTGTAGCCAGCCCTCGGTGGAGGCCTGATGTTGTGATTGCCCGACCCAGCCTCCCTCTGTGCCCTGAACCTCCGCTGCGACCTTCAGAGCCCAGGAATTGGCAGAGAGTGGCGTCGCCTCCTCTTCCCGTGTCCCGCTGCGTCCACATGTTCACGTTGCGGTGCCTTACCACCCACAGGCCTCGGGATTGGACCATCCCTGGGTTCCCTGGGGTTTGGCCGACTTTAGGAAGGGTCGACCGGGTCGGGAGGGTCACGGCGCCATACGGGGGTGTCCTGCCGCTTTGGCAGTGCTGCTGCAAGATTTGGCTGCTTTTCCAGATTTTTTTTTTCTCTTCAGCTTCACCCTCACTGGCCAGAGAGTTTCTGTGACTTTGTGGCTGATTTGCTGTATGAGTCACCGCTGACCCATTCAACAAAAGGCTGGGCTTTGTGTGCCAGGTTGTCAGAAGAATGCAGCCATCAATGGCAGTTGTTTCACGCGCCTGAAAGACCTTCTATAAGGTCATCTTTGACAGTTGGGTCTCGTCGCAGAAGTGGCCACTGTCTCTCAACTGAAGAATAAGAGTTTTTCATTCTGTTGTGAAGTAAACTGCATTCTCCTTGAAAGCGCTGAGGAGTGAGTCGCAGAAATCTGAAAAATCATGGACTAGAGCAGGAGCCCTCAAACTACGGCTGCTGCTTTCATTCCTTCTGACTCTTTAACTATAGCAGCACTGCAGCTTGTCTGGCCACTGTACAATGGCCTCTGGTTACAATGGCATTTCACGTGAACCCAGTTCTTTTGGAGTTTTAGTGCCTGCGTCTTTCAGTGAAGAGCAGGTTTATCTCTGAAAAGTTGGAGGACCCCTGGACTTTAAACCACTGTTTCAAGCCTCATAGTATTTTTCAGATCACGAGGGTCTACTGCTCCACAACTCAAAGCTGGGGGGATTTATACCCCTCTAGCTGAAGGCACAGGGCACGGTGACCTTAAGCCCATATTGGAGACATTTGGCCCAATATCAAACAGGTTGTGTACTTTCTGTAGATGGGTTTTGTGACATCACAACCACAGCCCAACGTGAACTAGACCTGGACCTTCATTTACACAGTTTTTAATAATGCCTTGAAGAGTTCTAGTTAAATACATGTGCTTTACACAGCCACTACCACCAGTGTAACTCTCACCAGCTCAGGGTTAAACATGCGAGTGAGTGTGAGACTGAAAGCAGTGTCTGCTGTGTGTCTGAGTCTGACTCTCCTTTAGTTTGAGCTCTGATCTCACTCAGCTCTTGTTGCAGCTGTCGTCTCTGAACTGACAGACACAGGTGAACACGCTTTGGCCCAGAACAGCTCAGCAGAGGAAGGGCAACACATTACTCTGGGCTCTACAGCTCCCTCAGGACTCCAGGACTGTACACGTTATATCTGTGGCAGTGACCAGGCTTAAGTTCTTACAGTTCAATCTGCACTCAGTCTTGAATCACTGTCACTACTGGTGTGTGTAATTTATAAAACATAGAAACCGGGACCAAATCCACTCGGATTAGAACTATAGAGCTGTGTAGCATTACTTTATACAGAGTTATGAATGCAGTGAAATAATTAAAATATAGATTTGATCACAAAACTGTGGCATATTAAAGATCCTGCTTCATTCTGCACAGATCTCTAAATCACTTCCAATAATGATTTAAAGAAATACATACCAATGCCAACACAGTTCTTAATGTCTTCCTCACAGCGTCCAGGCATGACTTCAGGGGCCCGGATGCCCCACCAAGGTGCCCCTATGGGCCCCCCAGGTCCCCCATATGGAGGAACTTCCCCAATCCGGCCAGGGATGCCTAACCCCACGATGGACCCCAACCGGAAACGGCCCATACCCACCCCGCCCAACCAGGCCCCTCCCGTCCAGAACCGGCCCCGAAAGTGAGTATCACCTTCCGCACACTGTAAAAAAAACTGAACCGGGACCTCTCACTGGACCCGGGTCTTAAGATCCATGATCTCAATGAAGCAAATCATGCTTTGGCCCGTTGTAGACGGGGCCCATGTTCTGTCGGATCTCCAGCGGTGGGCAGCGTGGGTTTACTCAGAGTCCTTATAACAATATTATGGCCTATTTAATGAAAGGGTCCTGGGGTTTACTGAAGGACACGGCGTAAATAAACAGAGGGACACAGGCAAGTTTTTCAGGCTCAAATGTTATTTCAAGTTCGTTTTAAACATATTACAAGGTTGTGCATAAATGTCAGGGAGGGCTAAAGCCAAAATAATAGCCACGTTGGCTAACTACATTTTTGGGGGACTCTAGCTTTTCTACCAAAGAAAAGCAAAGGACAATACAAACATCTACCCTCTCCAGGGGTGTAACTTTAGAAAGGGATTAGGTGTACAAATAATTTACGTGTAAGTGTTTATGTGTAATCTATAATTGTAATTCCACATTCAAATATTCTCCTGCTCTTTTGTCATTTTATGGATATGATTGTGTAGTATTAAAAATGATAATTGTCCTTTTATTAAACAAAACATTAAGCATTAAATACTCTACACTCATTATAGCTAACATCGAAACTACCATTTTTAAATCATCTAAAACAATACTCAAATACAAAATACGTTTGGAGACAATATTACCCCAAGAAGAGGACAACCATGTTTTTGCAGCACTTTTTTCCTAACCCTAAACCTCACGCATAAAGAATGAAGCGACTGAAAAAGTTTTAAAATTTTAGATTTTTTAAAAATTATAGGTTATTTGTTGTTGACTAAATTGACAAT
Organism: Hoplias malabaricus; assembly: GCF_029633855.1. NCBI lineage: Eukaryota > Metazoa > Chordata > Actinopteri > Characiformes > Erythrinidae > Hoplias > Hoplias malabaricus. Next base: position 38,964,222 of record NC_089808.1, on the reverse strand, counting down.
TACATTTACCATAAAATTACGGCACGGTGGCGCAGCAGGTGGTGTCACAATCACACAGCTCCAGGGACCTGGAGGTTGTGGGTTAGATTCCCGCTCCGGGTGACTGTCTGTGAGGAGTGTGGTGTGTTCTCCCTGTGTCTGTGTGGGTTTCCTCCGGGTGACTGTCTGTGAGGAGTGTGGTGTGTTCTCCCTGTGTCTGCGTGGGTTTCCTCCGGGTGACTCTCTGTGAGGAGTGTGGTGTGTTCTCCCTTTGTCCGCGTGGGTTTCCTCCCACAGTCCAAAAAGACACATTGGTAGGTGGATTGGCAACTCAAAGGTGTGTGAGTGAGTATGGGTTCTGTTATGTTCTGGCACATTAGGGAAAAGAGCAAGTGTGTGTTTGGGTTTTGACAGCTTCAACTGTGGCCTTTTATGACACTGACCTCTCAGTCCATGTCACCTCACTTGCTTTTGTGAAGTCTAGCACCCTCTAGTGATTAGAATTACTGTTAATTAATTCAGTTATTATATTGTATTAGTGGTTATAGAGAATGCTGCCACTCTAAGACCCTGTCAGTGTCAGAGTGTTTATCCCCTTTAGCATTAAGACTCTATTTACATTTCTCTTTCATCATCAGGGTTTTGCATCTAAATCCTGTTCTCAGATCTTTTGTCTTTCAGACCGTTGTATTCCTGGCCAACCCAAGGGACACTTTTGTTATCATTTATCTGTTCCTGATTTTAGTCATTGCCAAATCTGTCTCTGAGCTAGAGCTCCACCCTCACACAGTTCATCTCAGCTGGGAGGCTGCAGCAGTGCAAGCATCCTCCAAAACTCTGTTCTTTTCAGACATCAGTGGAGCTCTACATGCTTGCAGGAGAACACTAACAATCAGGTTGGTTAGAATGGTGCTCAGGTCGGCGTACACACTCAAGGAGAGTGAGGTCATTATACTTTCATAGACTCTTAGCCTGAGATAGGTGAGGCATCTCTGGGGATCACACTCATCACCTCCTGATGGCGGAGCCCACTCTGAGATAGTGTCACGCCCTCGTCCTGTCGTGTCTGTTTTCCCTGCCATGTGCTCTCTTAGCACATGGCTCTGTTTGTTGTTGTCCATGTCTCCGCCCTTGTCCCGCCTTTCTTCCTCCCCCTCGTTATCTGTCTCAGGTGCGTCTCGTCTGTGTTTAGTATTTAAGTCCCCTTGTCTCACTTTCCCTTGTCGGTCATTCGTTCTCGTACTCGTTTCATTCCAGTTCCCAGTCTTGTTGTTTTGCTTCCTTTGTCACGTTGCTCAGTCCAGTCTGTCTGTCCCTCGATTCGGTTTGTTCTCTGTCTGTTTTCTTCCTTGTGTCTCTCATTGTCTGTCATTACCGTTCAGTCTGTCTGTTTATTTATCTCAGTCCAGGTTTGTCTGTATCTGTATCTCAGTTTAGTTCACTCCATGTATTGTCCTCCTGTCCAAGTCTCTCTGTCTCAGTCTTTCTTTTCTGTCTGTTATGCTAGTCTCTTTCTGTTTTGTTATATTTTGTAAAATAAAGTCAGTGTGTTTTAGCGTGTGCGTCTGCCTCCGTCAGTCCGCCCCGCGTTCCTGACAGATAGTTACACCACTGACCCCCAGTTTATTTATTCCTATTACTGCTAAAAGACCCATGATTCAGTGTTTCTCCACCTTGGTCTGTACTCAATATCTTGATATCTTAAGATCACAAGAGACCCTATGAGATTAGGGCTGAGAAATGCGTCATTTGTTATACTGCAAAAGACAACCCCCCCCCCCAACACACACACACACACTCTCACACAAAACTGTAGTTTGTATGTGATCCTGAATTAATGGCCAGGGCAGGTGCTTAATTAAAAAGAAATTACTCAATTTAAATTACGGTCACTGTACAGTTAAGAAAATCTTAATAGAAATCATTACACTGTACATGATGAGATCAAGACCCACATTAAGTTGAGGCCTGGTGAGACGACTCTAGGCATTGTCCAAGACAGACTCTCCAAATGAGTTAGCATTGAGTTACACAAGTGATTATTATTCATTTCTGAGACCGCCATTGCACACGCGATGTGATTTATTTGGACCACAGCACCAAACACAATTACTCAGACATGAAAGCCCAACATTATTCTATCCTACCTCTTAATTCTTTTTCTCTGCGACCTTTTGCCGACAACAACAACTCACCATTCCATCATATTTGTCTCGGGCGCTGGCCTAGCCGCACTCACACACACTGCTAGTCACCGCTCTGGGTCTGCAGGCTCCCTGTAGCTTGTCTTCTGCTGCGCTAATTGTGGGGCTAGCATCTCCAGCAGAGATTTAAATTGGGTTACCAATGTCCAAAAGCATGCGTGAATGTCCCCCTGTCTAAACAGCCCTGTTCAGAACGGTTGCTTTCAGCGCCTGTTCCTTTAAATGAACTTAAGCCGAAATTAAGCAGAAGCTCTGGTTTTTAGCCATTTTTGCTCGGTTCTCCTGCTTCTGAGTTCTCGTTTTTACTCAGTGTTCTTAATTCTCTGCGCTCATTTTGCCTGTTTTGCAGCGTTTAACACCGTCATTGCCTTCTCACATAAACACAGGTCCAGCGCTGTGATTGGACACACTCAGAAGAGGGGGTGGGGGCTGTACTCTGTCAGAAGCAGCACAAAATCATAACAACTTGCTTTATCCCATGTTTTCTGACTCAGACTGCCCACAATAACTGGCTGGGTGGTCTTGTTTTATAGTCTGTGGGTTGGTGGGCTCTAATTACACATTAATGTGCACATGCACTGTACAAGTGATTGTTTTATTTAGTCATATGTTCCCTTTAAAACCATAAGCTTAACAGTAGCTGGCAGAACAGGGAGTCTTTACTTTCCTGGCCCAGCTTTCAATATCTAACAACACATCATGTTTAAGTGACTAACTAGAGCTGAGATGTTTCAACCTATAGGAAGCCGTTGGGATTCCCAGGAGCCAATGAGATTTCGGCAAGACAAACGGAGTTGCGAGAGGCCCAGTCAGAGCCGGCAGTTGGAAGCAAGTAGGAGGTTTACTGTGCTGCATGTTAGAGAATGTGATGGACTGGACTTTGCTTGTGAGCTTTGTCCTTCTGTACAGCATCGGAACCTCACTGGTGTCTGAGATCTCCTGCATGTGTGCACTTCAGACAGAACCGTGAGGAGAAACCCTGACTCTGTACTGACCCATGTTCCCGGAGATGCTCGCAGTAAGAGAATGAGAATGAATGACCTGGTGTTGTGCATGGCAGGTAGAACATGCAGTTGCACTTGACTTAGATGTGTATGCCGATTGCATGGTAGAGAACATCCTGAGAACACACCTGACTGCTGATGATCCACCGTACTTTCTCCTGATGGATTCCCAGTCGCCTCCCACACACTCCTCTCAGATTCCCACACTGAAACACCTCCTGCCTGACAGCCTTTCTGCCAGAGCTGAGCAGTTCTCCAAAGACCACACTGACCCTGTGTTTCCTAACATGAGGGGGAACGTTCTAGAGCAGTGCAATCAAGGACAGAACTTTCTAGTTCACAGTTTTAGTATCTTCCTTCATTACATTGCTCTAGAATTCTTCTTCATTCATGTGTTCTTCTTTTTTCTCACTGCTCTAGAACTTTGCCCCTCATTCACACATTGCCCTAGAACATCACCCCACATTTGCATTGATCTAGAACATTCACACCGTCCTAGAACATTTCCCCTTATTCACACTGCTCTAGAACGCTCTCCCCACTCACACGGCTCTAGAACATTCTCTCAATTTGCACTGCTCTAGAACACTCTCCCCACTCACAATACTCTCCCCAATTCACAGTGCTCTAGAACATTCTCCTTTCTCTAGAATATTTAACCTCACTTGCAATGCTCTGGAATTTCCTGCTCATCATTCACAGTTCTTCAATTATCTCCCATTTACACTGCTCTGGACCATTTTTACTCCTCACACTGCTCTAGAACATTCTCCCAAATTCACACTGCTCTAGAATTATTCTTCATTCACGTGTTCTTCTTTTTTCTCACTACTCTAGAACTTTGCCCCTCATTCACACATTGCCCTAGAACATCACCCCACATTTGCACTGATCTAGAACATTCACACCGTCCTAAAACATTTCCCCTTATTCGCACTGCTCTAGAACACTCTCCCCACTCACACTGCTCAATTTGCACTGCTCTAGAATACTCTCCCCACTCACACTGCCTCTAGAATATTCTCTCAAATTGCACTGCTCTAGAACATTCTCCATTCTTTAGAATATTTAACCTCACTTGCAATGCTCTGGAATTTCCTGCTCCTCATTCACAGTTCTTCAATTATCTCCCATTTACACTGCTCTGGAACATTTTTACTCACTCACACTGCTCTAGAACATTCTCCCAAATACACACAGCTCTAGAACATTGTCCCCCTCCCTTCTCCATCATTCTAGAATATTCTTCCTCAATTGCAGTGCTCTAAAATAATCCCCCAAAGAACAATTCTTAGAATATTATTTCCTTTCACACAGCTCTAGAACATATCTCCATCATAAACACTGCTCTAGAATATTCTGCATCAATAACACCTCATTTACAATGCTCTAGAAATGTGTTGCTTATCATTCACATTGTCCTAAAATGATGCCCAGTCGTGGCACTCTAGAATAATCCACTTATTGACCCTACTCTGGAATATTCTGCCTTGTTTGCAGTGCTCTAGAATTGCTTGCCCATCATTATATAACTTACCAGTGTTGGATCAAAATCTTCTGTCTCTAAAAAAACACCTTCACAGGAAAAAGTAAAACAGTCTGTGATCAGTGTTCATTAAAGAAACAATATTTGATAATTATTTAAGTAATTTTTGGATCACTTTCACACTGCAGGAACATTATAAACCTGAAGAACCTCAAAATGGAGCTACAGCAACAATATTCCGATCTCCTAGAAGCTAACAGTGGCTGACCAGTGTATAGCCATAATGATAAGCCTAGCGTTCGGGGGTTATAGGATTCCTCCACACATCCAAGCCCCAGCTCCCAGCCTCCACCACGTTCCACCCCCCTTTCCCAGCCTCTCTCCACTCCGTTGGCTTGTCCCGGAGGAGCTCTGTGGTTTGTGAGGGGAGTGGAGGACCATGAGAAAGTTTATCTGTTCTCGTGAGAGTGGGGTGTGAGAGACTACACTTCCGCCACCAGTGAGGGCCAGTGCTTGTTAATCAAGCAGCAGTCTGGACCACTGGTGCCTGCTGAATGAAACCAAGTTCCTTCCAGCCAGGTGGACAAGCTGAACGCAACGTTTACAGAAAGCTTATGCAACAAGATCAGAAATTTGGCCTCTTTGGCATCATGCTGTTCCGCGCTGATCCAGACTCCTGAGCTCAGTTGTGGATTCAGTTTCTGGAAGTGCCTAAGGAATCCACAGTGATGTTAATATGGAGCCAGTCAGCAGACCCCTGGGTTATTGAGCCCGCCCACCAGAACAGGCCCTCGAATCTCGGTGTGGACATCTGAGCATGCCCAAAGCGGGCTGAGCACAGTGTGTAACCCTTCCACACTGTACCATCCATCAGCGATTACACACTTTACTCAGAGCCATTCGGCCCCACAGTGGACGTACACTCAGTCAATAACTTAAAGGCAATGTTCATGATTTTAATTCAGTTCTATAAAACTCATAGACCATTTGCTAGCTCTCCAGTCTTTTTGTTCACTGGAAAAATGTCCAGTGTTTATCCACAGCCCTGGCTCTGTAAATGGGAAACAAACTAAGTGTCTCGGTCCAGCCTGGCTTAGGAGCTCTAACACACTTTTCCCCTCCGTACTCAGCCACGGCCACTAAACGGCATCTGAAAGCCTTTGGACTGTGGATAGACTCCAAACGTTGAAAAGCTTTAAAAGAGATGAGAATGTTGCTCTATTCCTGCTCCATCTGTGGGTTAAATGACCGTATTGTTGCTGTTACAGTTAGATTCCTTAATGATGAGAATAATGATCCAACATCAGTAACTGACCTGGAGCTCCATCCCTCCAGAGAAGGCTCCACAGCCAAATGCTGAGAGGTTTTTACCCTCCTGACTCTGGACTGGATAGTGGTGACCTTAGGCTCATGTGCAGCTGCTCCGGGGTGTCCCATTTCGTTTCATGCTTTTCCATGGAGCATGTGAATGCATATACATACACAGCCTGTGTGAGCCACAGTGATGTAAAGCACTGGTGTTAGAATAGTCCTGGATCGCACACGTCACCCCCTGCTCAATTTAAATGTATTAACTGATGCTCCATCAGCTCAGAGAACGCAGCTCCACTGCTCCACCGCCCCATACTGGGGTCTTTATACCTGCGTAGCTGAGGCTGGGGTTTTTGGACTTGGTGGTCTTTAGCCTTTCCATTTACCATGTGTCAATAGAGATCGAACAAGTGTGTGTGTGTGCAATTGGGTCAACAATTAGCCCAGTTCACTGATTATAGAGGGTGCCTATGAACTTTTGAACATATACAGAGCACAGAGCTCACTGAGAGATCAGTACAAGAGAGAGAGAGAGAGAAGAAGAGACCCCACCTCCCACTCAGATTCGCCAGTGTGAAAACTCATTGCAATCGGGAAAAAGGCTCTGCGCAGGAGACTGAATAAATTGGCTTTGCTTCAGTCCCTCCTAGTGATTCAGCTCCATATTGTGACTGCATGGGTATCGCAAGACACATTCACACACACACACTCTCACACACACTCACACTCTCACACACACTCACAAAGGCACGAGAGTAAGTATGAGTGCTATTTTCCCAAATGATACTCACTGTTACATTTTCTTACATCCTTTTCTTCTTTTCATTCACTCTCTCAGTTTCTCTGTCTTTCCCTCTCTCTCTCCTGGTCTCTTACTCCCTCTAACACACACACACACACACACACACACACACACACTCAACACACACTCACACAGCTGGAGCAACGTCTGGACGGGTCCCAGTTATTCAGCAGATGGCCTGTGGACTCTGCTATCAGTCACCATAGTAACATGCTTTCTCTCTCTCTCTCCCTCTCTCTCCCTCTCTGTCTCTCTCTCTCTCCCTCTTTCTTTCTGTCCCTTTTCTCCTATCCGTAGTGCCAAGAGAAGGAAAATGGCAGACAAGATTCTCCCTCAGAGGGTGAGGTGCATCTCTGTTGTTGTGTTCATTTCCATCTTTGTTTTTATTTATTTCTGACAAACCATCGTCGGGTGCAGGTAAATCTGCTGGCCTTTGCCTTTTTTTCCCCTTGTTTATTCTTTCTGTGGGGCAGCAAGGAGACAGGGGAGAGTTGTGGGGGCACAGGAACGGAGCTTTAATGCTTTTTTGTGGGGGTATTTCAGGGGCATGCTCAGGGCTCGTGAGAACCCTGGATCTGAGTGATGGAGCGATGTGCAGTGGGAGAGTTTTAGGACGAGGCTCCGGCGCAGAGGTGCTACAGAGGGAAAAGACAGTTTTAGAGCCAGGGAAGGGGCATCTGGACGGAACTGTGAATGACGGATAAAAGACGAGATTTCATTTCTCTGTCCTGCCGTCTTTTAGCGTGCATGTCCTTTCTGCGGCTTTCTGATTTTTTTTTTTATCCTTTTACAAGCGTTCCCTGCGCTCTGGGGCTTATTGTGATGGTGTTATGGTGTTGGTACATTTTTTTTTTGCAAGGCACCGGGGGTAAGACTGAATGATGCAACACAATGAAAACCCAGAGAGTGTGGAACAGCTCAGGATTATTATTCCTTGTCGCTGGGCGAGGGCATCTCCGCTCGTCACGTCTCCAGCAGCCAACAGCACACAGATATTAGCAGCTAATCAGTGTTAATTAGTTAATCAATGGAAGAGTAATGTGAAGAGAGAAGAGAACTTGGCCTGATCTGTGTGTGTGTGTTTGTTAGCAATACATCACTTTAAGAAATAATAATAGAGCATGAGAGACTGTAATTAACAGGCACCCTGTTACTCACGCTAATGTCCTGTGGTCAGATCCGAGAGCTGGTGCCCGAGTCCCAGGCGTACATGGACCTCCTGGCTTTCGAGCGCAAGCTGGACCAAACCATTATGAGGAAGAGGGTGGACATCCAAGAGGCCCTCAAAAGACCCATGAAGGTGTGTGTGTGTGTGTTCGGTTCTAGGAGAAACTTTCAGAAACTTGTCAGAACCACCGTTCCCTAGTGGTGCTAGGGACCAGACGTCTGAACCTCTACTCGATCCTCACAGGAAGTTATTACAGGAAGTGCTCATGATTTGTGTGGGATCCGTTCATAATGCACTGTAAAAAAATTCACCAGCTTCAACTCCAAAACGTGAGTTCAAAAGCTGCCTTAAAATCCAAGTTAAATCCAATTAGAATTACTGTTCATTTCAGCTCATGACTTTAAGTCAAGTTTGGCTTTGAATTCGCTTGTTGTTTCCACTTAACGTTATACATTGAAACTACACATGACTCGTTCCAATTTAGGGTTTTCAAGTAAAAGAAGTATTGACGTTACGTTTTTTAATTTCATTGTTGTGACGACCGGTGTCCAGCGTCGTAGTCACCTTTCACAGTCTTTATTAAAACTCTCTGAAAAACATGAGAGAATAAGAACAAGCAACCGGCAGCATCTGGGTGCAGCTTGAAAAGAGGCTCAGCCGGAACCTCCCCAAAGCTGCAGTGTTTCACTCTGAGGGTGAGGGTTCTGACAGAACACAGTTCTCGCTTCAAAGAAAGGCCTAAAAGGTCTGAGCACCAATAAACAACCTGAAAGCATCCTATATATGACTCCCACCCCCACAGCACACAACAATGAGAATAAAACCTCAAAAAGGTGAAAAAGCTGGGCCCGCGGTGCATGCTGGGAGCTCTTCCAGAACGAACTAAAGCCCCGCCCACAGCCATAACTCACAATTTCAAGTTCATTTCAAATTTCCTGTTCATTGAAGTAATTTAAAAACTTGAGCCGAAACTTGAAAACACATCAAATTCAGCTGAAATCACGAAACCTAATGTGATAAGTGACGGTAAATGACAAAAATATGTTTCCACGATTTACAGTGTGGAGGGATACATGCAGGGCATCATAAGGCAAAATAGTTCCCGTGTTCAGACCTCCTCCTGTTTTCCGTCTAGAAAAACGTGTAAGTAACGTGATGGTAATGTAGCTTCAGTAGTTCTCATAGATAGTAAATACAATGATGATACCTGTGTTTTAGACGTTAAGACCCTTGGTTCCCACCACCACTGTAAAGATTTAGAGTCACCGAGTCACATTAGATTTAAAGGAACTTTAGGCCTGATTTTGTATTTTTGCTCCTGGGCTCCCCCTACAGTAAGCAGAGTGTAATTAACTTTTAGAGCACTGTGCTGAAATCACGGGGAATGGGGTGGATGGGGGAGGGGCTACCCTCCACTCCTCCAAATGTTACATAGTGCAGTTTCTTCAATGCTGAGCCCAGAGTATGCTCTTTTCTCTCTATTACATATCAGTGGAGCAGCACAATGATTTAGAAATTCAAATTTTAAGGTAAAAATATTTCCCAGTGAAAATTTCAGTGATGATTTGATGGCAGCCACATAAACATAAAGTAAAATCAGGTGCTAAAGACTGACAGTTAATTTCTGGAACACCAACACCGCCCCCAATCTTACCAAGACTGTTGAATTACTCTGGTAGCCAACACTTGACATTAGACTCATGTGCAGCTGCTCCAGAGTGTCTTCTGTCATTCCATGCCTTTCTGTGGAGAGATTATACACAAGCTTTGTGTCCACAGTGGGTGCTGTTTACAGTATCTGGGTTCACTGGTTACAAGGAGTGTCTACAAACGTTTGGACATGTAATTTATCTTTTCTGTTTGCAGCAAAAGCGGAAGCTCCGACTGTACATCTCCAACACGTTTAACCCTGCGAAGCCTGACTCTGACGATTCAGAGGGCAGCATTGCCTCCTGGGAGCTGCGAGTGGAAGGCAAACTGCTTGATGATGTGAGTGAACACAGACTCATACATGATTACTGTGGTGTACAATCATCATAAAAACATACTAAGTATAACACACTAAACCCCTGCTCAGTTGTTGCATTGTTGATGCATTACCCAGTGATACCTCAGCTGTCCAAGGTCCGGAGTCCAAGTGTTGCTCTCTCTGAGTGGGTAGAATGGCCATCGCTCTCCCCCTCAACTCAAGCGCAGTGCTGGCCAATATGGGTTTCTGTAAGCTCTCATAATAGATCCTGACACTTCATATTGTCCTCCAAGCGTGTTGAGCTCCATTGGCATTGTGTTAGTAGTTTGAAACGAAGCTGAATTGGGCTTCACATGTCCCAGGGGGAACATATAACATAGACGCGCCCTCAGCTCTTGGTGGCATTGGGTGACTGGGGGAAATCTTGGTTAATGGGTAGAAGTGATGACCATTAAATTGAGGACAAAATCTGATTTTAAAAAATGGCATCTACATGCTTACATCTCGGAACTTCAGAAAATACCTCGCGAAGGAAACTCCAATCTGGATGAAGAGTGTGACCAGACCCTTACCTGAGTGAATGTCTCTCACCCTTAGCAACAGTGAGACAGTCATCAACACGCCAGAGGTCGTACGCAGACCATGTTGGTTCAGCATCAGGGGCTACTGACTCCCTCTGTAGTGAAGCACACTAGGCATTAAACTACAGTCTAGCCCAGATTCCCACATATAAATGATGCTGTATTAGAAATAGGGCGGCACGGTGGTGCAGCAGGTAGGTGTCGCAGTCACACAGCTCCAGGGACCTGGAGGTTGTGGGTTCGATTCCCGCTCCGGGTGACTGTCTGTGAGGAGTTGGTGTGTTCTCTCCGTGTCTGTGTGGGTTTCCTCCGGGTGACTGTCTGTGAGGAGTTGGTGTGTTATCCCTGTGTCCGTGTGGGTTTCCTCCGGGTGACTGTCTGTGAGGACTGTGGTGTGTTCTCTCTGTGTCCGTGTGGGTTTCCTCCGGGTGCTCCGGTTTCCTCCCACAGTCCAAAAACACACGTTGGTAGGTGGATTGGCGACTCAAAAGTGTCCGTAGGTGTGAGTGTGTGAGTGAATGTGTGAGTGTGTGTTGCCCTGTGAAGGACTGGCGCCCCCTCCAGGGTGTATTCCCTCCTTGTGCCCAATGATTCCAGGTAGGCTCTGGACCCACCGTGACCCTGAATTGGATAAGGGTTACAGATAATGAATGAATGAATGTATTAGAAATATATAATGCACTGTACAAATCAAGATTCAGTAATTTATGACTTGTGTAGCCCTCTACATAGGGAGTATAGCGTGATCTGGGATTAAATCTCTCGGTGTGAAGCCTCTCTTCAAGAGGTGCTATGGCCCCCTACTGGACTGGCATAGATAACGCAGCAGTTTTCATATTCGTCTGGACGTGTCTATTAAGGACAGTTAAAAGTTGTCTCTACAGAGTGTACAGTATGTTCGCCACATCGCTTAAGGGCAAGTTGGAGTCTTTCCCTCACCGTGGGGTTTCTGAGATCCTCTGAGCAGCGCAGGGACACCACCCCAATGACACTGTGTATTAACATTGAGTACTGGTTATTCGTTATGTATTTGATTCAGACTGAAAATATAAAGCATGGTTATGTTTCTGTGAATCAAACTGTTGTTGGAGTGGAAGAGGTGTTTTTTGATCACACAGTGAACACAAGGAAGGATTAAAATGTGTCGTTTGCGTAAAGAACTGAACTGGACTTTATCACTCATCGTGTCCCAGTAACGTTTGCTGTGCTGCTCGCGGCGTAGCGTCGCTCTCTCTCATTGAAAATGAATGAATTGGGGCTGTCTGAGCATGCCACTGGCGGTGGGCACACTGGGTAAATGTGTAAATGTTTTAAAATGTGTGAATAAACCAGTGCTGTTCGGCATGGCGTAAATAATAATGAGGGAGGCACAGAGCTCAGATTTATGGAGATCTTCAGCTAAGAAATAACTGTGTTAAAATGTATCCTTTGGTGGAGAACTGTCGGAGAGCTCAGAATATCAGTTTTATTGGTCTATTTTTAGAAATATATGAATGGAAGTTAATTTAATCTCCGCAGTTTTAATCCTTACTAATTGCTCCTACAGTAGTTCTTCTTCAGAAACCAAGCTGAGATGCGTCTTCATCAAGTCTTCGTCTGAGATGTGTGTAGGCAGGCACCACATCCTTTTCGAACCCCTGCCATGTCATAGGAGCTAGCTTACCTATGCTTACAGACACATGCGCTGGCTGGTATTGCACTGAGTGATGGGGAGAGACAGAGGACCCTCCTACCCACTCATAGAGAGCTAGGCAAGATCTTGTCTGACTCCTGGCGTAGATTGGCTGAGGCATTACTGAAGATTGAACTCTCAGTCTTTCCCTGACGGGACCAACACACAAAACTGCTGTGATATTTGTGAAACACTAAGGTTGATTTGAGAAAACGTGTTTAACCAGAGTTCAATGTTTGTGACATGCTCTGGCCCAAGTTTGTTGCTTTCTGGTTTGGGGTAAAGTCATGTTGCTACAGGACCTTTGTGCCGTGTTGAATTATGAAGTGTTGTTGTTGTTGTTGTTGTTGTCTGAGTTTCTCCCTCTGTCGCAGCCTGGAAAGCAGAAGAGGAAATTCTCCTCTTTCTTCAAGAGCCTGGTTATTGAGCTGGATAAGGACCTGTACGGCCCTGATAACCACTTAGTGGAGGTGAGGATCCATCCGTACCTCGTGCATCTCCACATTTTAAAAAATGGCCTTAGAAATTATGGATTTGGTTTGCAGACGTACGTTTAATTCTCCACAAATCTTTATTCTTGGAAGAATCAGAAATACCTCAAAAATCAATCTAATGGCATTGAAAGCTTGGGGCCTGCTGCCCTTCCTGAATCGATTGGGCTCTGAGTGCAGTCAAATCCCTGAGGCCATCTTTAATGAAGAGGCGGCTAATTCGAGAGAATGTCTGGCTGTAATCTCAGGTGCTGTGACGTAGGGCTGAAAGATTAATCGTAGTTAATTCAGAATCACAACATGAAGGAGTGCAGTTTTGGAATCGCCAGAGCTGCAGGGTTAATTCTAGCGGACATTATCAAGGGCAAGGTAGAGTTAGACCAGTCAAAAGCAAACAGACGCGGTGCTGTGTACATGAGAACAACCACAACTGAAAGACAGTCTGGCACATTCAGCACTCAGAACTGAAGTCAGATCTTCTTAGACTTGGGAAGTATTCCACCAATCAGGCTTTCTCAGTGTAGCCAGGTAACTTTACCCTCAAATCTGGGGGTTCTTGCAGGACAGTCCTCTCACTACTCCACAGCAGCTTTCTCCCCTGTCTCCCCTATCCCTTTTCAGAATGGCCGCTTTCAGCGCCTGTTCCTTTAAATGATAATGAGCCGCTCGCTGTTCGCCCCGACCCCGAGCGCACAGCAGTGAGGAGCGAGGAGCGGAAGCTCTGGTTTTTAGCCGTTTTCACTCTGTTCTCTTTCTTCTCAACTCTTGTTTTCTCTGTGTTTTACTCAGTGCTCTTATTTCTCTGTGCTCATTGCGTCTGTTTTGCTCTATTTAACCTCATCTTTGCTCTCTCACATAAATGCAGGTCCAGCTCTGTGATTGGAGAGACTTAGACGAGGGGGCGGGGCCATTCTAAAGTCTCTGCACTTTGCGTGAGAAAGGAGATCAAAAATCTGTATATTTTTCAGACTCGAGCAGCGCACAAAAAACCATTGGGTAGTCCTGCGTCACAGTGTGGGGTTTGGTATGGTACTAAACAAGTGCATTTTTTTCTAACGTGTCGATATATTGGTTGGAGATATTTTCCCCGAATCGTTCAGCCCTGCTGCAGCGGTGTTCGTGGAGTCAGTCCTTCACTGAGTGTAAAAGTCGGTTCTTAATATTGTAGGGAAAGTTCAGTCATCTAAACTCCTTAAAAAAATATCTTCCTGGTTTCCATAGCAATATCTTACATAAAACATCGCCCATGACACTTTGGAGAGATGGCCCTGCGGCGAGGATCAAGCTTAGCGCAGCGTTCTTGGGAACAAAAATGCACGGCTGAAGGCAAAAAAACTTACCAAACTCTCCTTAAAATGGACTGAACTCGAGAGACTCCTGGCCAGTCGACTCTGTTTCAGTGGAGGAGCCATTGTGCACAGGTGCTATTAAGGCAGACTCAGGCATTTACATTACACAAGGGAACGTTCCCAGCTGCTTCGCCCGCTTAATATTTATGGACTTCGCTGGAAGCCTTCAGCTCTTGTGAGCGCGCTCCTGTGGAGGCGGTCCTCATCTCTGGAGAGCTGACCCCTCCTTTTAGCATTGTGCTGCTTTCAGGCCGTTCTTTTTTGCCTGGCGGTATCCGTCCTGCCGAGCTGTGGATGGCAGTATTTTGGTGCATTCATTCCACGGCACTTTAAGCTGTCCTTGGTGCCTGAGCGTTTTCATCAAGCCACATACCAGATAGAGACGCGTAATAAAAGAGTGATTTACCTGTGTGGAGAGGCCTTGAAAGCCCATCCAGTGTCCAGCGACGCTAATTGAGTTGAGCTGTGAGTCACTGCCGTTATGATTTTCCTTTCAAACCGAGTGGGGAGGACAACTGGATGACATGCCATAGTTTTAGAATAACAAACAAGACAGAGCGTACCGAGGTGGCCCTAAAGAATTTTTATAGCATCTTTTTAAGTCCCTGATGCATAGCTTCAGCGCTGCAGACTTCAAAAGCCCCTCTCTGGTTTTAATGACGGTATTCTCTAATTAGGTCCACCATAAAACTCTGAATAGCTGATTTCTCGTTTGACATCGCAGGGATGTTTGAATATAGCGCACAGCAGACAGGCGGACTCTCTTTGTTCACACTTTGAACAACGTTGTGCCCCTTAAACTCATTTAAAAGGGACACGTTATGAAAAAAATGCACATTCATGTGGGCCTTGTGTCCACTGGATATCCATGGGTTAAATTGAGACTTTCTGGTTTTGCACTGCTTCTGACATCCAGTGCAGAGACTTCACAATTGCTCCGCCCCCTCCGTCTCAGTCTCCAATCACAGCGCTGGACCCGCCTTTATGTGAAAGCGCATAGATGAGCGCAAGGATATAAGAGCACTGAGTAAAAACAGAGAAAACGGGAACGGAGAAGGAAGAGAACTGAGGGAAAACGGCTAAAAGCCAGAGCTTCTGCTCCTCGCTCCTCACTGCTGTGCGCTCAGGGTCGGGGTGAACAGCGAGCGGCTCATTATCATTTAAAGAAACAGGCGCTGAAACCAGCTGTTCTAAAAAGGTATATGTAGACACAGGAAGAACGCTGCTGTGGGGTTTGATTCTTGTGGTGTTTTGAGTAAAACACGTCACTGATGATTCATTAACACCAGAACTGTGCTCACTTGTTGAAAAGGGGTTATTGATTGGTTTAATTGGTCAGTCACACTCTTTTTCTGATTTCTAAATATGTTCACCACTGAGCATCCTTTACTAAAGACAACTCTGTGCTTCTTTAATACAGTGATAGGATACGCAGGAGCAAAAGAAAAAAGCTTAGGTACATAACAGTTAATGGAAGCCAATGTTTTTCAGGATTTGAGAGTTAAGTGGTCAGACCAGACTTTCACTTTTCACAACAGTGAAACAAAACTCTAATCTGGATGGAAAGTACAGTTTGGTGAATGGCTAAAAATAAATAACTCATTAATCTGGGATTTTATGTTTGCTGTGAACAACAACTGATATTACAGGAGGGCCCTGAGTGGCAGCCCGATCATCAGGAGGTCATGTGTTGAGTCCTCAGTGATGCCCCAGCCTTCTGAGACTGTGAGGCCTTGCACGGTTCGCCTCACTTTTTGGGTGGGTAGGATTATTCTACGTAGCACTGGCTACTGACTGTCTATCAGCTGATGTGACAGGTCTGGGCAGTTTGCCTTCCCCTATAGTCATTGTGAGTTGGTTTGTGGCGTTAATTCCAGTACAATTTGTGCTAACACCAGAGACTCACTAATGTGTGGATGACTAATAATTGGGTTAAATTTTGCAAAAGTTTGGGGATGAAGAAAAAAAAAAATAAATAGGTTCAGCCTCTTGCTTTTGCAGGTTTTATTTCCAGAAAGAAAAGCACTGTTCATCTTTGTTTTTAATTGGCTCATGCTTCAGAGGGTTGTGAATTTGAGGGTCAGGTTTCACCCAGACGAACAAAATCATTCACTGCATTTTTTCAGGTCCCTGCATTTATTTTTATCTGCAGGTTCTTGATATGTTGCATTTTAATTTTTTTTGCTGACAGTGGCATCGCACTCCCACGACCCAGGAGACGGATGGCTTCCAGGTGAAGAGGCCCGGAGACGTGAATGTACGCTGCACTCTGCTCCTCATGCTGGATTACCAGGTGAGACGTGAACTGCTGGATTATTCCTATAGGCACCTAATGATTCAGGACACACAGAATGTAGGACACCACTAGATGTATGAACAATGCTGAAAGAATTTGATGATGTTAGACACTGTTTATCACTTGCTTACAGAACTGTATAATTGTAATAAGCAATGATTATAATTGTGGAGGGTGTATCTGCTGTTATTTCACTAGCTTTATACGGACATTACACACAGTAGCATCAAGTACATCCTCAGACTCGACACCAAGTCGATGTGCCATAATCTTACAGCCTTTACTGCTTTTTTAACCCCTCCCAGCCCCCCCAGTTTAAGCTGGACCCTCGACTGGCCCGTCTACTGGGAATCCACACACAGACGCGCTCTTGCATCATCCAGGCCCTGTGGCAGTACGTCAAGACCAACAAGCTACAGGACTCCCACGAGAAGGAGTACATCAACTGTGACAAGTACTTTCAACAGGTAACTAACCCCTCCATTCTTACTGCCGGGGAAAGAGTGAGTATCAATAATAATAACTTCTGCTATTATGAATTCATTGTAGCTTTCAGTAATACATGCAGTAGTGTTTATTTATTGCTTCACTTAATTGTTTGCTTTGATTATTTAAAACTCACTGTATTTTGTGTATTTTAACACATATTTTAAACATGAAAAATGTTTTTTGTATTTATGTTTTTCTAAAGAAATATTATTGCTGTTGCATCTCAAGGTTTGATTTTTCATAAAAATAATTACCAACATTGTCATCATTTTCATAGTCATCATCAAAATAAACATAATTTAAAATGCGTGGGTTTCCTCCGGGTGACTGTCTGTGAGAAGTGTGGGGTGTTCTCCCTGTGTCTGCGTGGGTTTCCTCCTGGTGACTGTCTGTGAGGAGTGTGGGGTGTTCTCCCTGTGTCTGCGTGGGTTTCTTCCGGGTGAATGTCTGTGAGGAGTGTGGTGTGTTCTCCCTATGTCTGCGTGGGTTTCCTCCGGGTGACTGTCTGTGAGGAGTGTGGTGTGTTCTCTCTGTGTCTGCGTGGGTTTCCTCCGGGTGACTGCCTGTGAGGAGTGTGGTGTGTTCTCCCTATGTCTGCGTGGGTTTCCTCCGGGTGACTGTCTGTGAGGAGTGTGGTGTGTTCTCCCTATGTCTGCGTGGGTTTCCTCCGGGTGACTGTCTGTGAGGAGTGTGGTGTGTTCTCCCTGTGTCTGCGTGGGTTTCCTCAGGGTGAATGTCTGTGAGGAGTGTGGTGTGTTCTCTCTGTGTCTGCGTGGGTTTCCTCAGGGTGAATGTCTGTGAGGAGTGTGGTGTGTTCTCTCTGTGTCTGCGTGGGTTTCCTCCGGGTGACTGTCTGTGAGAAGTGTGGTGTGTTCTCCCTGTGTCTGCGTGGGTTTCCTCCGGGTGACTGTCTGTGAGGAGTGTGGTGTGTTCTCTCTGTGTCTGCGTGGGTTTCCTCCGGGTGACTGTCTGTGAGGAGTGTGGTGTGTTCTCCCTGTGTCAGCGTGGGTTTCCTCCGGGTGACTGTCTGTGAGGAGTGTGGTGTGTTCTCTCTGTGTCTGCGTGGGTTTCCTCCGGGTGACTGTCTGTGAGAAGTGTGGTGTGTTCTCCCTGTGTCTGCGTGGGTTTCCTCCGGGTGACTGTCTGTGAGGAGTGTGGTGTGTTCTCTCTGTGTCTGCGTGGGTTTCCTCCGGGTGACTGTCTGTGAGAAGTGTGGTGTGTTCTCCCTGTGTCTGCGTGGGTTTCCTCCGGGTGACTGTCTGTCAGGAGTGTGGTGTGTTCTCTCTGTGTCTGCGTGGGTTTCGTCCGGGTGATTGTTTGTGAGGTTGGTTGTACTGATTAAACAAGAACATGAAATTTAAAAAATGGTATAAAAATACATAAATAAATGAGTAAAAAACTCATTGTGTTTTATTTATTTTAAAGCTACATATTTAAACATAAAAGTATTTATATAAAATATATATATTCATATTTTTTAATGTTGTGTATCTTTTTTTGTTGTGTGTCATCTTCTGAAATAATTTGAAATCTCAAGCTGTTCTTTACAGTTTATAATAAAAAATTACAATTGAACAGACAAAAATAATTCATTGCAAATTAAAACTAGAACTTAAGATAAAGATGTAGAAGTTATAATAATATTTTTAAAATGTATTATTATTTCTATCATTTAAAAGTTTGATCATGCAAAATCAACAAGAATTTGACAAAATCTTAAATCTTTATAAAATATACAAAAATAAATTAGTGGAAACATGAACAGAGACTCGGGGTTCAGGGATAAGGTGTAAATAACATTTATTGATAAACTGAACAAGAAAGGTCATTGTTTAAATTATGAGGTTTTTAGAGAATAAACAACCAAACTAACTTCACCCTTCAGTGCATTTCGTTCTTGGGTCAGTTTGACAGCTAAGGTGCTGTTGTTGCTTAGCAACAGAAAGGTAGTCTGTATAAGCATCCTCTAAAAAAGCTGACCCCCCACCCCCCAAGCCTCCAAAAAACAAAAAGCTCCTTCATTCCCCCGTGTGTGAGTTTCTGCTGAGTGCTGCACCTGCTGTGATTCACATGTTTGCTGTGTGTGAGAGTTAAGTTGTATATTGTTATGTACAGAGGTCCAGATGTAGTAACATCTGTATCATCCCCTTCGTCCCCCTCTGAGTGAAGTAAACAGGACTCGTTTCACAGATGTGGACTTGTTTTCCTTTCAGATCTTCGACTGTCCTCGTCTGAAGTTCAGTGAGATTCCTCAGAGACTCACCAACCTGCTGCTGCCTCCCGACCCCATCGTAATCAATCACGTCATCAGGTACTGACCACACACTTATCACACACAGACCACAAACTGACCACAAACTGACCACCGCAGCTTCAAAAGGGAAACACTGTCATGTCTGTCTACACAGACAGACACCACTGGACAAATTATTGCCTGTGGGCACTTTCACACGCTCACCCAGTCACTCACACACACACACACCTGTGAGCAATTTACACACTCACCCAGTCACTCACACACTCACACATGTGAACAGTTTCACACACTCACAACTGTGGACAGTTTCACACACTCACCCAGTCACTCACACACTCACACCTGTGTGCACTTTCACACGCTCACCCAGTCACTCACACACACACACACACACACCTGTGGACAGTTTCACACACTCACACCTGTGTGCACTTTCACACGCTCATCCAGTCACTCACACACACACACACACACACCTGTGGGCAATTTCACACACTCACCCAGTCACTCACACACTCACACCTGTGGACAGTTTCACACACTCACCCAGTCACTCACACTCACACCTGTGGACAGTTTCACACACTCACCCAGTCACTCACACTCACACCTGTGGACAGTTTCACACACTCACCCAGTCACTCACACTCACACCTGTGGACAGTTTCACACACTCACCCAGTCACTCACACACTCACACCTGTGGACAGTTTCACACACTCACCCAGTCACTCACACTCACACCTGTGGACAGTTTCACACACTCACCCAGTCACTCACACCAGTGGGCACTTTCTCACACTCACCCAGTCACTCACACACTCACATCTGTGGACAGTTTCACACACTCACCCAGTCACTCACACACTCACACCTGTGGACAGTTTCACACACTCAACCAGTCACTCACACACTCACACCTGTGGACAGTTTCACACACTCACCCAGTCACTCACACCTGTGGACAGTTTCACACACTCACCCTGTCACTCATACACTCACATCTGTGGACAGTTTCACACACTCACCCAGTCACTCACACACTCACACCAGTGGGCACTTTCTCACACTCACCCAGTCACTCACTCACACTCACACCTGTGGACAGTTTCACACACTCACCCAGTCACTCACACACTCACTCAGTGATTCTCACACCTGTGTATGATTTCACACAGTCAGTTCATCTATCTAAATGTGTTTGGACTGTAGGAGGAAACAGGAGCTCCTGGAGGAAACCCACACAGACACAAGAAGAAGAGACATGTCATTTACCTTCATTTAACTAAACATTTTGACCAGAAACTTTGACCAGGGGCACTGTGGCATACATCTTTGTGTTTGAGCAGCACTTTATAAACCTCAGAATCACTTTAAAGTTGAGATGCTCTTTGTCCTCATCTTAACAGCGTGGACCCCAACGACCACAAAAAGACGGCGTGTTACGACATTGACGTGGAGGTGGACGATCCGTTAAAGACTCAGATGAGTGGATTTCTGCTGTCCACAGCTAACCAGCAGGAGATTGCATTGCTGGACAACAAGGCATGGTTTAATTCCCTGCTGATACACTATGTCTGTGCAAACAAACTGAGAACAGTGTTTCTGAAGTTCCCTTCCTGTGTCACACAGTTCCCCTTGTGTCTCTGTGACTCCTCAGATTCATGAGACCATCGAGTCCATCAACCAGCTGAAGATCCAGAGAGATTTCATGCTCAGTTTCTCCAGAGATCCAAAGGGCTACATTCAGGACTGGATCTGTTCCCAGAACCGAGACCTTAAGGTGAAAATGGACTGCACTATTCTTTTCATCATAACACTATAATGAATTGGACAGTAATATAAAAATAGTTCAGTTAATAATGGAGTAATGTGTTAATAATTCTAAATTGTAGGGTTATACTAATCATGATTATGAACATTTGGTGGTTCAGAAAAGAAACTTTCCCTGATTGCATTCATTAAACCAGACACACGATAAAGAAATCCTTTGTTCAGTGCCTCTACACATTAATTTGGGGATCTGACGTCCATCCAGATCATTTTTGTGCGCTGCCCGTATTTAAAAAAATGGGACAGAACGAGCTGTTCTGGTTCTGTTCTGCTTCTGATGTCAGAAACATTAGAATTAGAAATCTCTCCAATTACAGCGCTGGGCCTGTGTCTGTATGAGAGCATAAAGACGAGGCTCATTCAGTCATTCAGTGTCTGTAATCCTTATCCAGTTCAGGGTCGCTGTGGGTCACACCACACTCCTCACAGACAGTCACCCGGAGGAAACCCACACAGACACAGGGAGAACACACCACACTCCTCACAGACAGTCACCCGGAGGAAACCCACACAGACACAGGGAGAACACACCACACTCCTCACACACAGTCACCCGGAGGAAACCCACACAGACACAGGGAGAACACACCACACTCCTCACACACAGTCACCCGGAGGAAACCCACACAGACACAGGGAGAACACACCACACTCCTCACAGACAGTCACCCGGAGGAAACCCACACAGACACAGGGAGAACACACCACACTCCTCACAGACAGTCACCCGGAGGAAACCCACGCAGACACAGAGAGAACACAACACACTCCTCACACACAGTCACCCGGAGGAAACCCACGCAGACACAGAGAGAACACAACACACTCCTCACACACAGTCACCCGGAGGAAACCCACGCAGACACAGAGAGAACACAACACACTCCTCACACACTGTCACCCGGAGGAAACCCACGCAGACACAGGGAGAACACAACACACTCGTCACACACAGTCACCCGGAGGAAACCCACGCAGACACAGGGAGAACACAACACACTCGTCACACACAGTCACCCGGAGGAAACCAACGCAGACACAGAGAGAACACAACACACTCCTCACACACAGTCACCCGGAGGAAACCCACGCAGACACAGAGAGAACACAACACACTCCTCACACACAGTCACCCGGAGGAAACCCACGCAGACACAGGGAGAACACAACACACTCCTCACACACAGTCACCCGGAGGAAACCCACGCAGACACAGGGAGAACACAACACACTCGTCACACACAGTCACCCGGAGGAAACCCACGCAGACACAGGGAGAACACATCACACTCCTCAAGGACAGTCATCCGGAGCAGGACTTGAACCCACAACCTCCAGGTCCCTGGAGCTGTGTGACTGAGACACTACCTGATGCGCTGCACCAAAGATGAGGAAAAACACAGCAAAAAACACAGAGAAATAAGAGCACTGAATAAAAACGAAGAAAGCCAGAACAGAGAAGAAATAGAACTGAACAGAAGCAGCTAAAAACCAGATCTTCTGCTCCTCACTTCTCAGCGGCTCAGTACAGTTTAAAGCAGCAGGAGCTAAAACCAGCCATTCTGACTCTCAGTTTAAGTTCACATTATCACAGAGCGCTCCAGGCTGGGAGGGTGAGAGAGAGTGTGTGTGAGAGAGAGAGGCATTGTAAGCAATAGATCTGAAGGAGGAAAGAATGTAAAATCTTTTGTCATGTTTTTCTTTCCTAATTTTTTTTTATTCTATTTGGTCACCTGTTACAGCTCATGACGGATGTGGTGGGGAACCCTGAGGAGGAGAGGAGAGCGGAGTTCTATAACCAGCCCTGGTCTCAAGAAGCTGTCAGTCGCTATTTCTACTGCAAGGTGAGGGAGAAGGGAACATGCTGATGTTTTTTAATCCCCAGGACAAAGCAGGGAAAGGGAACTAGCACACTTTGTTCTCTCTCTACATCCATGGCTGATGAGAGAGAGAGAGAGCGAGAGAGAGAGAGAGAGTTGAGAGAGACTGTTTGTGTGGTTGCTTAAATTAATAGATGTTTATGATTTCTTCTTCAAACACAGATCCAACAACGAAGACAAGAACTGGAACAGGCCTTGGCCATGCGCACCACTTAAACACCATGTCCACTTCAGAAGAGACGTTACCAGCCCTTTCTGTCTCTTGTTTAGGAGGATTTTAACCTACTGATGATCGTCCAGTGTACTGGACACCTTTCTCAGTATCCTTGAACATTGTGAAAACCTACTGGCAAAAAAAAAAGGCCAGCGTTATTTAATGTAAAGTTTGTATATGTTGTTACACTTCGTTGTTGGGTTTATGAGCCCTACTGGACTTTTTTAATCCAAGGTCATCTGAGAATTTCTTATGCCACAGTCCAGAGAAGGAGGGTGCGAGACACATGTCACTCTTTTACCGTCTTACATGAGACCAAACTGTTTAACAGCCGCACAGAACAGCACCCCTTTTTTGGAGTGAAAAGTTTATACCATCTTGAGTAAGAATGATTTCCCTTGTATTTTAACCCCTGGAACAGTGTGTAAAGGGCTGTGTGCTGCAGGGGGATGTCTGTCTTGTCCCAGGACTGTATTTAGAACTGATATAAATGTGAATATGTATTTACAGCTCCTGGATATGTTGCGTTTTAAGATGTCATCCCTCGGAGTCCCGTTCATCTCTGTTCCTGTTCTGTCCTACGTTTGTGAACTGAAGCACTGTGTTAAACGTTTATGTGCTCGGCTTAACCCAGCAACTCCCATAATTCCATCAGGCAAAACATGTTATTGAATATCAAATATTAGTCCAGCGCATCAAAATAACTCGATTCCTAACTGAACATCACATTTCCCCATCCTAGCATTCAAATGTTGGGCATCTGTGTTTTAATAATGTCGATTGGTACAAAAAGATTATTAATTGGACACTGTAAATAAAGATAAAATGGAAAAGCACTAAATAAAGATGTTTAGGTTTGAATTATATAAGCACTTAACTAGTAAATTAGAATGGATGTTACTTCAGCCATTATCCGTCACGTATAAATGGACACTGAGTCCTGGGCTAATTTACTACTCTGTGATTTTATGTCCGTCCAGATCGACCATGTGGGGTTTTCTCCCTCTTCGTCTAAGAAAATTATAGGCTGAATTGCCTACTCTCTTTTTTGCCAGCCCCAGTTAGTCCCATCCGGATACAAACCAGATACCCTAGGGCAAGCTGAAAGGTGATTATAATTCCTGGTTGTATCACTGTGAGAGCCTTAAACACCTAACGTTAAACGTGACCCAAATAACCAGGTTTGTAGAAAATACAGCGCATTGAAAGATTGCCCTGTGGTCATTTTAACACCATCCGGATGCAGGACTTTCACCCCTGAGGAGAAGTAAAATGTTTCATTACAAACACCCTCCTGATACTCATCCAGTTCAAATAGGACTTTGAATCACTTCAGTAATGAAGTTTTCTGTGGCTGCTGCAGCCATCCGTAATGCAGCCAATGTCCCTCTTGTTTCTGAGATGGAGTATAATGAGGGGGAAAAGGCTACAGCTAAACTACACTGGTGTTATTTACTAAAGTGCACAGGCTAGGCCCTTTAGTGTAAATCCTTCCCAGAACAGTAGAGGTTGTTGCTGTAGCGATGTGGGAACCTACGCCCTATTATTGCAAAATGTGTGTGAATGGAAAGACAAAACTGTTGACGTAGTATAATTAACTGATGCAGGCGTGATGTACGCATTTGAAACAAGTCCATTCAGTGCTTCACTCTGAGCAGAGTACAGTGTCAAAGTCCATGTTTAAAACCATGCAGACAGTGAAGACTCAGAAGAGAGAGGCTTTAACAGACAATGCTTTGCCCTCAATCTCCCAAATATCCGTCTGTGTTTAGTCGTGATCTGTGAGTTTAACCATGTTAATGTTAAAGCCATGGAGGCAGTGGCTGTAATTGCTGGGAAGCTGAGTTGTAGTCATACATGTCTGTTTTAGGAACACCAAGGTGCATGATGCATGAGAACATACGAGTCTGGTTTAAGCATGAATCCATCCATATTGCCTTAAAAGCTCACTGGGGACACACATGTGGGAAAAGCATTTACCAAAGTTTTAAGTGTGGGTCAGTCTCTCTTTTTTTGTGTCTTTATTAAGCATTTCATTCAAGGAAAGGAGAGGGTCGGAAGAGTCGACCGCGTATGAATATGTATGCATTCACTCAGTCGTGTTGGCCTTGGAGCGTAGATAGCTCTAGCTATTTAACAATTCAGTAAACCCACCATGAATAAATAATGGCTGTTAATGTGGTTCAAAACGGCTGTTTAAAACACCTGAATAGTTAAAAACCTTACGGGTTGCAGTGGGGCTGACACTGAAGTTAAATCTGGTATGAAATTGGTGTGTATTAAAGCCAGACATTATAGTAATTTGAACTCATCTTCTAAAATACATTAGAAAACATCCTGTACATGTCATTTTCTAAGAATTCAAGATGTGTTCTAATTTTTCTGCTCTTTGTTTGTAATAAATGAAGGTTTCCTGTGGTCTCATGTTACAAACATTCGATAAGTGTAAATGAACTCAGCCTTCAGCTCATCAGCAAACAACAGAGTAACTTATTGGACCTTTAATATTAAAATATGCACCTTGTGGAAACATTCAAGTATGTGGTTGCTGCACTTGTTCCTGACTTTGTACTTTTCTGAGCAATTAAAATAAGGCTTCTACTTGATCAAGAACCCACTGCGTTAATGTTTTCTTTAATTCACTGATGTGTTTTTCCCAATTGTGCAGCAATGACGGAGTTATTTTGCTTTCACACTGCATGATGCCCTACTCACTTTTTGGCCCCTGGTACCAGATTTGTTTTCCACTACCCCAGACCTATCCTCTTGTAAAATAGGCAGTGACATTGCAAAACCCTGTCACTAATGGGATCCAGTGGCTTTGGAAACCATAACAATGGTGGTGGTGAACTAAAGCATTGTTTACTCATCGTGTATTGGCGTGTTGCTGTTCAGTTCAGTAGTTTTTTGTTCCTTGTTGCAGCTCTTGCTGGATTATTACGTCAACCACTGATCCAAGGTGCATTTTAACGTCTTCAACAGACCATGGTGTCGAATAAAAACTGCTATCGCTGGAGATTTTACAAATGGTGAGTTAGTGATGGACGTCTGCATTTCATTGTGATTGACAGGTCTCTCTGGCCAATCAGCTCTCTGCAAGGTTTTCACACCACATTTAGTCCCTACTCTGCTCACTTGGAATCACCAGCGAGCAGGTACTAAAGAAGTACCAGGTACCAGATTTGCCTAGTGAAGAACCAAAACGGCCGAGTCGAGTACTATAGGCACCACGTAGTGAAAAAGCACCATTAGAAACAACTCATGAGTGCGCAACACCCACATATACACTTTTACTATACAATTTAATTCAGATAATGTCTCCTCACCATTTGCTAGCCCTCACGTTTTCACGTGAGAAAATGGTCTGGTGTTTGTATGCAGCCCTGGCTCAGTTAATGGGAAACAAACACAGTGTCTCACTCTACACTGGCTCAGGAACTCTCTCCCTCTGTTGCCTGCTCCAGCACGGCTGAGAAACGAGATTTGAAGACATTTGGACAAAGGAGAAACTTACAAACACTGAAAAGCATGAAAAGAGATGAGGATGTTGTGTTTTAGGTGTACATTGACATATTTTTGATGTTACAGTTATATTATTTAATTACTTATCCAAAGGTGGGTATGACTCTTAATTCAGGAGACAGCTTACTGCATGAAAATGAACACAGAAAGTGCTACAAAACTAAACAACTTGATACACGAGTTTCTGTGGGAATTCAAACAGTCAATATAAACTTACTGACAAGTTAAACTTCAGCCATGAACACTACAGTATAGTCAGTTCTTACTGATAACTTAAAAGATGCTGAGCTTCTGAGTGAACGTAAACCAACAAAATGGCTGCTGCCAAGCAAATATGCCACAGTATATTTGTTTAATGCTTCTGGAGGTATACAATGCCCTAAATCAAACTAAAGGGTCCAGCAGTGCTGTTGCTGCACTGTAGAGCTCATCTGATACCACTGCAGACTGGCAGAGCTGCCTACTGATGATATATCAGGCTCTTGAAGGGTTGTAAAAAAATTCATAGGGAAATATTATGCTCAGTTCCAACGGTGGAACATTTGTCCACAAACTTTTGGCCACGGAGAATCAAATAGCCCCTTTTTTCGTCATAGCCCAGCAGTGACGCGGAGACGAAGGCGCCTTCTCGCCTGCTACGCAACGCCGTCCTGCGCGGGTTCGGCCAATCAGAAGATGGTGCGTCATCGTCCTCGGGCGCTGATTGGCCGGGGTGCCGGTATTGAGGGCACGCGCCGCGCTGCCGCTGGGTTCCATGAGAGACGGTTGGCGCTCCTTCAGCACGGCGAGGGAAGAGAGAAGAGGAGAAACCGAAGGTAACGTGTTAAAGACCGGATTTAACGGCGGGTTTACAATAAAACGGATGGCTATTAGATACCGTTTTTAAGGGCTACACTCTTACGGATGTGTAAGAGGTTAATGTCAGTATTTCTGGGCGGGCATATGGTGTACAGGCCGAGTTTTTGCCGGTAGTCCGGAGACACAATGCGGACCCGTTATGAGCTCTGTATTAATGCCGGTGTTCGCTTGGGTACGATCAGCATAACGGACATAAGTATCATTTTTCATCCCAGAAGACGTTTTAAAAGTCTTTTATCCAGTACCTCTACCCGTTCGACGGGATAGCCTCCTTTTTGGGCCGGTTAGCTTTAGCACTGAGCGTAGCATCGTGGTTTGAGCCACTTCATGAGGAGGGGGGGGGGGTTGTGTAACTCTGACGTTCCACCTTAAATGGGACGGCGGTCACAGCCTGGCCTTGTGTGAAGAAGCTTCTCTGTGGTTTCTCTGATGCCGATATTATGGTCTGTCTTTTGAAAGGATTAAGAAAAGCGAGGGTCAACCGTTAGCTAACGTTTTCGCACCGTCCATCGTGATCCAAGATGAGTCACGGCTTTACAGGGGAAGGCCAGATAGTCTCAAAAATGACTCAAGAGGTTTTAACATGATCCTTTTTAATGTGAAATGGTTTATTGTAGAGAAATGTACTGGCTCAGATTTCTTTACAGCGCCGGTGATAGGAGCCGGGGGTTATGACGTCTTCAAATCCCCTTTTGCTTACTGAGTAAAGTCCTGAAAAAAAAAATCACAGATGTGGAGGTTATTTTTTAAAAATAATCGTTGGAGGCCTTAACTGGCACCAATTAAACTACACCTCTGCCTTTGTTTGTGTGGGTCCATGAATATGAAGGATCCCCTCCTCTCAGAAACGTAACTGTGGCCCGCAAGTCAACCGTGATTGGTTTCTTAGGTTTGTGACATAAGAAACCCTAGCTATCTGAACTTTTTGGATTTTTTTTTTCTTTAGTGCCATTCAAATTAGTTTAGTTTTTCAGAGGATGTCTGTGATATAGATTTTACAGCCGTCCTCGGTGATAAAACTCTACAATCCAGATGGCAATAAAAAACTGCCATCTTTCTAGAGGATGCCAGTTTCTAGTTCCTGAATTGTAATGTGTTGTAACATCATGAGCACGGTTCTAATTCCCATTATATAAACATAAAGCTAGTGCTATACCTGGTATAATCCCTCCATTTATCAGCCTGCCTGATCTCCCTTTTTTCATTGATTTTATATCTCCTGATAACGCTCTCCCAGGATAAATCTGGAGAACTTTTAACACTGACACCAAGTAACTGCTTCAGTAAGTCTCCTGCTTGGAAATGATTTCCTTTGTGTCTATGGAAGGTGCTCAGAGGCTAAATACAGTGCACAGCAGTACCCAAACTCTCTCTAACGCAATGTGAGACCTGCCTGTTAAAACACAGTATTGCATCTGGACAGGAATAAAATAATGAGAGATATAAAAGTGATCAGACTTAAGTCAAAAACTGTAGGTCATTCCGCCTGTAAATTTCTACAAGGACATGAAGGGAAAATCACAGACCTGGTTAATTCAGACACAAATAAAACCACAGAAGAACAGTTTTTATAACTTTTCAAATGCAGAAGCAAATGGACACAGTCCAACAAACCAACTCAGATTCCTCCGAACAACTTCACACACGTTTTCAGCCGTCTAAACACAACTATTATCCAGAAATATTATGCTTTATTAAACTGTGTTTGAGCCCCACAGACGCTCATTGTGAAGCAGAGTTTTCCAGTTTCCACTCTCCACTCATGTATGATGGCATTAGCTCTCTTCTTTTATCCTTTCTACTCTTTGTGATGGTCTCTAATACTCTGGCTCAACATCTTTCATCTGTAAATGTTCTACAAAATTGAGGGGAGGCATATTGGGCCGGGGGAGGATTGTGTTGGTGTTTCAGAATGAGGGGAACGTGTCTTAGTGGTTTGGAAGTAAACGCCCTCATTGACGTGCTTAGCTGTACTTTCCCCTGCTGGATTAAGCAGATGTGCAGGGTGTGTTAGTTTTCAGTGACTGAACATGGAACTCGTCAAATTGTTGTAAATGGGGTTGGCGCTGCAGTGTGCACACCATGCTGTTATGTTATAAGTCAGATTGCTGCATGTGATTTCTTATTATCCAGCGCCGTGTTTTCTGAATGACCTAGTGTTGCACGGTGTACTGATACTAGAAAAGTATCTCGATACTTTGTCATTAAAAACGGTACAACACCCTGTATAGTGAGTATCAGTACTTTAAGGAGAAGTGTTTTAAAATAACAGCGATATTTTAAATGCAGCACTTTGCCTCCTCTCCCTCTCAATTATTTTGCCGCTAGTTTTAGCACTTTTCAGACCTTCTAGCGAGTTATTTAAAACTAACAAAAAATGACTAGCACCAGTGGCCTTCTGTACAAACCTCAGCTACTTTTTATAGAAGAGAATCACTGATAGCACGACTAGTTAGAACACCAGGACTGACCGTGAGCGTACAGACCCATCTCTCCCTCCTGGAGACATGGCTCACTCGGCGCTGCTCGTCTGCTCCAGAGAGGGACCAGCACACTCGGTCCGCATGGAAGCTTACACAGATCAGAATGTGCACAAAGTGCAGCCAAATTGTTTGGCTTCTGTTTGTTGAATGCATTGCTTTTTCTGAACTCCTGAACCGAGATCCCTGAACTGATTGATGCAGCCTTTTTCAAACAGTAAACACTACTTATGAATGTATGACACAGAGCCAAAGGCCCGGTTAGACCCAGAAATGGTGAAACGTCACGTGTGGCGTCACACTTTACAAAAAGATTCCAGTGATTTTTGCCGACCGCCCTCAGCTTGTAGAGACAGTACATTACTTTTCCTGACGTTTTAGGTTTTTGCAACGGTACCGAGATATTAGGCAGGTATCGTATCAAACGTCATAATTTTGGTATTGTGACAACACTAGACACCTACCCAAACACATCCCTAATCAGAGCAACTATGTTACTTGAGTGACTGTTATTTGCACTTTAGTAGTAGGCACAGACTCTCACTGCTGTTTAGAACTGTCCAATCAGAGCAGTTCATGGTGTTGATCTGGAGACTCAGTAGTGATCAGCACCTTTTTTTTTTTTAAACCAGTACTAATCACTAAGATGGAAAATAAGAATAGGCCACTTTTCTTAAATGATCACCTACTGAACTGGAATAGGGAATGGGTAAATCTATCAACACTAAATGCACTCCCCTTAATTTATATGGCAGTGGTGAACAGCCTTCTTTACAGGGAGATCAGCATGAGCCACTCAGCAAGAAATGCTTCATTGGAGGTTTTGCGCTTGAAATGGTTGATGCCGAACAGTCACAGGTATCCACACCTGCAGAAGGCATCCTCTTCGTCCCTGCCACAGGGGAGCTTCCCTGTCCCGGTGTGTGACATGTCCGCTGACCCTCGCGTGAAAGCCACACAGGGGAGTAGGAAATGTGTGCACTGCAAGAAGAAAATAATGTCCGTGTGCAGATATTGCAGTGGTCCTCTGTGTAGTTGTGGACAGGATCTTTACAGAAGGGCATCTCTTTGCCTTTCGTCTACGGCATCTTTTTGTTTATTTTGGGCACTTCATTCTGGATTTGTGCTTCTAAAATGATTAGAAATCACTTTAAATAATGAAAAGCCTGGATGGTGAATGACTATCTGCGCTCAGGTGTCTACTTCAGGATAAGCCCTGCATTGTCATTACACTGTATGTACCACTGAAGGTAACTAGTGTTAAAATGTATTAGTACAGTTAGTAGAGTTGCTATGTTTCCCTCCAGTAAATCAATTTCACATTAAACCTGTCCAAATAATGAGGGCAAAATGATTGACTGAATTATTGATGAAGTAGGGCTCATCAGTGGAATTCCACTTTAGGTCTGGAAGGTTATACGTGGGTGATAGCTGTTGGCCTAATGTTGCACTATTGGTCAAAAAACCAAGTGTTTGGTTTGTTTTTTTACTTGGAGATAAAGGCTTAAGTAGCATCAAATACCCATCTCCACTTTGACAGTGTGCTCACCTTTTTGTTGAGGTGTTTACCCTCTGCTTGATGTATCTACAGGGCTTTATTCCTGTTCCTGGTATCAGCAGTTGCCATGCCGTCCGATCTAGCAAAGAAGAAAGCAGCCAAGAAGAAAGAAGCAGCGAAGGCACGTCAGCGACCCAAGAAATCAGACGAGGTTAATGGCGAGGGGAAGAAACCCGAGGGCCAGGAGAATGGTACAGATGAGCTCAATGGTGAGTCCAACCTGTGTTGTGTGAATGAATAAACCTGTGGGATGAACAAAGGCATGTTCAGAGAGGTTTGTTGTGCTTTTTAGAGACAGGTGTCTACAGTGTAACAGTTTTTGTATTAAATATGACAATTGTCAAATGAAGCAGTTGAAAATTTAAATGAAGGATTTATTTCCTGATGAGCTCCATACAGGGAATGCTGTATTGTAAGTGAGTATTGGTTTAGACGATTTAAAGATGGTGATTTAGATGTTAAAGGTAATGTGTCGCTTATTGATACTTGGGGCCGTCCCATGCTTCAAGTTACAGTTAAATTAAGTGATACCTCAGCCGTTAGCGTACTAAAAGTGCACAGTTGGCTTCTCCCTGTCGTTGAATGGGGTGGCCATGTCCCTCATCTCATGTCCTGGTGTCAGCCAGTGCTGCTGTCTGTCGGTCTGTGCTCTCCTCAAGTGCTTTGGGCTCTCGGGCGATGTTGTATTAGAAGCAATGTGAAAAGGAGGAAGCTGATGAGCGTCTTGGATGTGGTTGTCCTTACTTTCAGTGTTGGAGGGGGTGGATTTGAGACAGCAGGGTGAAAATTCAATCAAAATATGGTGTGTATATAAATATATTCAACTACTGGCCCAAGAAATGTTGATGTTTTTGTGAGCTAAATGCTTTCCAGAACGTGCCTGACTTTTATAAGTGTCCAAATCCAACCTTTTTTTTAACACGGTAATGCCGTTTTTTTCTCTACAGGAGTTGCAAGTCTGACTAAAGAGCTGGATGAGTTTGAGTTGAAGAAAACGGAGGCACGTGCTGTGACAGGGGTCCTGGCGTCCCACCCAAACAGCACAGATGTGCACATCAGCAGTCTATCGTTGACCTTCCATGGGCAGGAGCTGCTCAGTGACACTGCCCTGGAGCTCAACTCCGGACGCCGCTATGGCCTTATTGGTCTCAATGGAACAGGTGCACTTGAAGATTTATGCCTTTTTTTTCCCCAGGAAGAAGCTCCTGGAATCTCTGTAGCTGTAATGAATGTTCCTCTGTAAATGGTGGCTGTGCTGGTTTGGCCTTCTAGTAGTTTATGGTCAGTGTCATTTGCCCCTTTGTTTGTTCAGGTAAATCAATGTTACTGTCAGCCATTGGCCACAGAGAGGTCCCCGTTCCAGAGCATATTGACATTTATCACCTGACGCGCGAGATGCCTCCCAGTGAGAAGACGGCGCTGCAGTGTGTCATGGAGGTCGACGAGGAGAGGATCAAGCTCGAGAAAGAGGCTGAGAGACTCGCCCATGAAGACGGTGAGTTTTGTACACTGAACTATAAGCCATCATTCTAGCTCAGCTGACCACTACGCTACTTCCTAACTTTTAGAAACCCCTCACTGACTGCACTCAATGTGGACACAGATTCACCTACACCATGATCAATGGCCAGGACTCGATAGGTATTGGGACGTAGGTTTAGGAATGCATTCAGGATGAGTTTGGGAGATCCAGAAGTAATCCAACGTCAGAACCTGACCTCCCATATGCTCTTTTGACTGAATAACATCAGATACTCAAAAAAAATACTATGTATTAAAGCCACTGATGTAGTGTTTGTAATATCATGGATTGCTTGGAGTGGTGTAGCCTTGAGAGCACTGTCATTGAATGGTGGTCCCTATTTAAGGATGCAGTCTTTAGTTTAGAAAAGTTTGCCTCTTATTTATTCGTTCATACCCATCACACATTTATCAAGTATTCATTCACGCTCTCTATCCCTTCTCTGCCTTTTAGCGGAGAGTGAGAAGCTAATGGAGTTGTACGAGCGATTAGAAGAACTGGACGCAGATAAAGCAGAGATGAGAGCGTCTCGTATCCTCCATGGCCTGGGCTTTTCTAAACCTATGCAGCAGAAGAAGCTGAAAGACTTCAGTGGTGGCTGGAGGATGCGCGTTGCTCTCGCCAGGTAAACTTTGTGCTTGACCGGTTGTAAATATTTGGCCTGTTGAGTTATTCTTAGGTTTATTGAGTGCCATTTCTGTCTTTGGATGAGCCAGATTATCCAATCTAGTTCATCTCCATAATGCGGAAAGATGATGACACAAAAGGCCGAATGATAGCACCGTTGCCCAAGTGTAACAGTGCGGTGACAAAAATTTCAGAAGCGTATTGTCTGATTTCTGCTGACCTACATCAAAATGGCTTCCATAAGCCTTAATCAAAGTGTGGTCAATCACATCACTGTGTGTTCTCTTCAGAGCCCTGTTCCTTAAACCCTTCATGCTGCTCCTGGATGAGCCCACTAACCACCTGGACCTCGATGCCTGTGTGTGGCTGGAGGAAGAACTGAAGCAGTAAGTTCCTGTTCGGTACTTTATTCATCACGTCCAAAGAGTTTCAGAAAGGGTTTTTCGCCGCTGACATGATGTAAACAAAAGGCCGAATTGTAGTTCCGCCATCAAGCAGTTGTTTCTCAGCATGGCTGGATCTTTGACAAAAACTAGACCGAAGCGTTTAACTGATCGACCGGCACGAACCAGAAATATCCACTTTATTCAGTTGTGTATTGATTCTAAACTGACCCCGTTTTGTTCTGCTGCAGATTCAAACGAATTCTGGTGTTGATTTCCCATTCCCAAGACTTCCTCAATGGGGTTTGCACGAATATCATTCATCTGCACCAGCGCAAGTTGAAATACTACACAGTGAGTAGAGGTGTCCTCTAGCCATGCAGTGCATCACTTTAGGTGAATGGACTCCTCATTGAATTCCTTCATCTCTGAAGGGTAACTGATTATATTCTTTCTCTCTGTGAAGGGTAACTACGACCAGTATGTGAAAACTAGAGAGGAACTCGAGGAGAACCAAATGAAGCGCTTTAACTGGGAGCAGGACCAAATCGCTCATATGAAGGTGAGTGTGTTCCTCTCTTTCTGTTGGATGTTGTAGTTGGTGGCTTTTTCAAGGTGGCTTTCTTTAAACCTCAAGCTTTTTGTCTTCCTATAGAACTACATAGCGCGGTTTGGGCACGGCTCTGCCAAACTGGCCCGTCAGGCACAGAGCAAAGAAAAAACGCTGCAGAAGATGGTGGCGTCTGGCTTGACTGAACGTGTAGTGAATGACAAGGTGGGTAACACGGCAGCTTCTTTAATATGTGAACTGGCAGACCTTCTACTTACAGAAATTGTACCTTTTTTTTTTTTTTTTTAAACACTGTGGAAATGATCAGTAATCTTTCAACGTGAGTTTAAAAACAGTCCCTTGTCCCTTGTTTTGCAGACACTGTCATTTTATTTTCCTCCCTGTGGGAAGATCCCCCCTCCTGTCATCATGGTTCAGAACGTCAGCTTCAAATATTCAGATGAGACGGTATGGGTGCTAACCCAGCAACTGGTCAATTAAATAATTGCTCTCACTGGATTACTTTCTTAGCCACCAGTCCAAAGAGTTTGCCATTGTGAGTCGGATAAAAACAAATGCGATCCCTGCAGTAGCTTGAGATTTTACAGAAGCTAGTTTTTGCTGGATGTCTGCCTTTTTTCAAGTGCTATCTCCACCACACACAAGGTCAGTATACTAGGTACAAGGGAGAGAAGAGTTGCAAAATCTGCCCCTGCAGCAGAACCATTTTCTCTTGCTCAGTGAAAGAGGTGCAGCAGTTGAGGCAAGCTGTGGTCAGCATGTAGCTCATGAAAGCAGGGAAGCCGTTTACAGAGAGAGAAATGTTCTAAAAGACTAAATGCTTCAGGTCGCTCACAGTGCAAATGTTCAGGCGACGTGCGTCAAAATCTGGCATTTGATGAAAGCAAAGATTGCGTAGAGAGAAACTGTAAGGCAGGGCACAGTGTAGTGGAATGTTGACAGTGCTCCAGAAGGTCTTTAGATGGAGCTTGTCGCTATGCACTGATCTCAAAGCGAAATTTAGAGGGGCACAAGGGAGTCCAGATATTATCTGACAGTTTTCCCTGTCCTTCCCAGAGCTGTCTGAGCTGGACAGGTGAGTGTTTCTTTGGCAGCGCAGATTGGTGAAAAACCCTTCTCAGTTATGAACATCACTAGGAAAGTGCAGATCCAGACAAACTGAAGCCCACCTTCAGGACCACTCGGGTTGTCTCCAAATGTATTTCATTCTTGGTGCATTTCCTGTTGCTTCATTTTGTGTAGTGGCGCCATCTCCAGGTGCAGATTTTCATGTATGTTTGTTTTTGTTTTTCAGCCATTGATTTATAAAAATCTGGAGTTTGGGATTGATCTGGATACCAGGGTGGCCCTTGTGGGGCCCAATGGTGCTGGCAAATCAACGCTACTTAAGCTGCTCGCTGGGGAGGTACGTGCTTCATTAAACACTAGCACCAACAACTACGTGCAGCCCTAAGATGTACTGACACCCCATCTGTGTGTGCACACCACAAGTGATAAAATCCTGGATTAGGTTCCAGTTCTTCACAGGGCGACACACACTTGCACATTCATTCACACATTCTCACACACTCACCTATGGGCACTTTTGAGTTGCGAATCCACCTATTAGCCTGGACCATGGGAGGAAACAGCACCAGAAGGAAACCCTACAACCCATTTTATATCATTTTGGGAGACAAGAAAAAGTGAGTGGAGCATTTCTGAGGGACGTTTGCATAGAGTGGAGCTGAGTTTCATTGCGTCACTGAATTTGCCCACTTTGTCGTTCAATGCCGCCCAGTGTCGCTGATTGTCATTGAAAATTAATGACTTCTGCCTTTTTTTTGTGCTGTTAAATTGTTGTTGATCTGTGATTTTTCTTCCATCTCCAGCTCCTCCCCACAGACGGTATGATCAGGAAGCACTCCCATGTCAAGATCGGCAGATATCACCAGGTGCTGACCAGCTGTTTGTTCATATTTAACGTGCACTTTTTAAAAATTTTATTCGTATAGTTTAATAGATGCCTAAATTACAA
Organism: Hoplias malabaricus; assembly: GCF_029633855.1. NCBI lineage: Eukaryota > Metazoa > Chordata > Actinopteri > Characiformes > Erythrinidae > Hoplias > Hoplias malabaricus. Next base: position 38,927,699 of record NC_089808.1, on the reverse strand, counting down.
TGCACGTGTTGATGTTAATGGGATGCTCACCTGTTCTCTCTCTCTTCTCCTTGTTGTGCAGCATTTGACAGAGCAGCTGGATTTGGATCTGTCTCCTCTGGAGTATATGATGAAGTGTTACCCAGAGATAAAAGAGAAGGAGGAGATGAGAAAAATCATCGGGCGCTATGGGCTCACTGGCAAACAGCAGGTTGGTTGTGTTTGAGCACAGAGACCTGTTTAAAGGGGACATTGTCCCACGAGGGAGCACAGTCCTGGGTCTTAATGAAACTCCTGATCTTTTTTTGGTCAAAATACCAAAAGGATCAAACGTCACACAGCAGCGTTCTTCCCCCATCTAATCAGCCCTGTTCAGAACGGCTGGTTTTGGCACCTGTTGCTTTAAATGATGAGCTGCTTGCTATTCACCCCGACATGAGCGCACAGGCACCGTTTTTTTTGTTATTTCTCATTAACGTGGGTCCAGCGCTGTGATTGGACAGACTGATGGGGTCATGTCTGCGTTCTATGTAAAATGCAGCACATGAACCAACTACTTTTATCCCGTGTTTTTTTAACTTAGTAAATCCACAAAAACATTACTGTGTGGTCTTGTTTCACCGTGTATGTGTTGGTGGGCTCCAGATCTCCTGGGTAATGTGCACATGGACTAAACTTTTAAGGCAGGTTTAATCCAGTGCAGCTAAACACCAGGATCCTGGACGTTTCCTCGACAGTTGATTTAATTTATTTAGCAGTGGTGGACAGTAATGAAGTAAATGTAATTCGTTACTGTTAAGTCCTTTTTTTAAATGTAACATTTCAAAGTGAAATATCTTACTCTTTATGCCTCCACATTTTGAAAATCTGCCATTCCTTTTGGTTTGTGTGGGTAAAATTGCAACGTGTCTCAACAAATCTCCCAGCTCTGCACAAGTCCTCGCACGGCACCGTTGCCAAGGATACAAGTAGTAAGAAAGGCAGACTTTATTTTAACTGTTGTGCGTAATTGAGACTGATTTCTATTAAAAGACTGGGGAACCAAGAGTGACACGAGTCTTTTCACCTACAACGTGTTAAACATGAGTCTTGTTACAAAAATGATAATGGGACATTAGAGCCATAATACGTCCTGGTACCTTTTCTTTTGATACTTAAGTACATTTATACTTTTACTCAAGTGGAGATCTACAATGAGGACTTTTACTGGAGTAATATTTTACCCTGCATCTGTTCATGGTTTGCGTACTTTGTCCACCACTGTTTATAAGAGAATAAGTTGTGACCCTGTCAAATGTCATGGGTCTATAGGCAGCTCATGTAAAGGCCTGTCACAATTGTTGTTTTTTGTGGTCCATATGTTCTCCCAGAAATAATTGTGATTAAATATTGAGCGTTTTATTCCACCGACTATAATGGTATAATAACGAAATTACACTCTATTAAAAAGCAAATAACTTTTAAGAAGAAACTTGAGATTATTCAGACATTGGAACTGGAATATTAAAATAATAATAATTAAAAAAACTGACTAAAATACTGGTGAAATTCATTCTTATTTAAACAAACATGCAAATCAACAGTGGAAAATTGAGGTCTGAGAAATTGAGGGGAAAATCCACATGTTGTAAGAAGTCGATAATGTAACTGTTGTGAAAGGCTCATGTATCTATTTCTGACCCCAGGTGAGTCCCATCAGGAACCTCTCGGATGGTCAGAAGTGCCGTGTTTGCTTTGCCTGGCTGGCCTGGCAGAACGCCCACATGCTCTTCTTGGACGAGCCGACCAATCACTTGGATATTGAAACGATTGATGCACTTGCGGAGGCCATCAATGAGTATGAGGGTGGGATGATGCTGGTTAGTCACGACTTCAGGCTCATTCAGCAGGTGCTCCACTTTCTTTCAAAACTCAAGTCCATCACTTTATACTTTTATTTTTAAAATAAACATGAACAAATTCCTCAATTGCTTCGCTTTCCTCTCAACAGGTTGCTCAAGAAATCTGGGTTTGTGAAAAGCAAACCATCACCAAGTGGAAGAGGGACATCTTGGCCTACAAAGAACATCTGAAATCCAAAATTGACAGAACTGCATGATGCAGCCTTCTCCATTCACTGCGGTTTCCAACAGTCCAGCATCATCTCTGTCGCTCTCCCACTGATAAGACAAGGCAATGCATGCTGCTGATACTGCAGTCCAGGCACCAAGTCATCTACTGTTAGTTTGGGCTTTTATTTTCCCTGTTCTCCTCATCTGTGTTAAGTAAAATAAAATAATTTCAACTTGTAACAGAGTCTTACAGCATTCCAACAGGACCGAGGCAATGCGGATGAAGTCACTTACTAGAGGCTCTTAAAGAGCTTTCTTGTTTTCTTTATATATATTTTTTTTAATTTAAAACTGTATCTGCAATGATAAAGTTGTCTGAATATATCAATAAAATGACTTTTGCCTATAACCACTGATTCATTCCCTCGTGTTGTGGCCTCTGGCCCCGTAAGGTACATCAGGAGAAAACGTACACACAGGTGCTGGTCATAAAATTAGAATAATTCCATTCAAAAAGTGAAACTTGTATATTATACTCATTACACACAGACTGATATATTTCCAAAGGAAATGCAAAATTTACTTTCGTCAGAGAAACGTACTGTGGAGCACTCAGCAGCAGACCAGTCCAGCGGGACGCTTCTGATGCTGTCTCTTTTTCAAGAGTGGCTTTACACAAGGAATGCGACGCTGAAACACATGTCTTACATACGTCTGTTCAGTGGTGGTTCTTGAAGCACTGACTCCAGCTGCAGTCCAGTCTTTGTGAATCTCCCCCACATTTTTGAATGGGTTTTGTTTCACAGTCCTCTCCAGGGTGTGGTTATCGCTATTGCTTTTACACTTTTTTTCTACCACATCTTTTCCTTCCTTTCCCCTCTCTATTGTATTGGTGTTAAGTAATATTCTAATTTACTGAGATATTGATTTGGGGTTTTCATTAGTTGTCAGTTATAATCAAATTAAAAGAATAAACACTTGAAATATATCAATCTGTGTGTAATGAATGAGTATAATATACAAGTTTCACTTTTTGAATGGATTTACTGAACTTTTTCATGATATTCTAATTTTATGACCAACACCTGTACATCTATTCCTATATAATATACAAAACCATCTGTGAAGCAGTACACACCCTGGATGAGGCACCTGTCCATCACGCTCAACTGTGGACAGTTTCACAGAGCCAAGCCACCTAATGTGTTCTTGGACTGGGATGAAATCTACAGCGACACTGGGAGAAACACTCCTTCCTAATTGCAACTCACCCAGGGTTCATCTATTAAAAAACACACAAAACACTGCGGATCATACCAAAAAAGTAAGGTGTACACGCTTTTACGTTTGAATTAGCTGCTGAATATTCACATTTACTTTGAAATAGTGTTTACCCGCGCTTACAGGATGTGCGTCACGGCGCCGCTTGGGTCCGCTGTGTAGAGTGATGCACGACTCCGGGTTTTCTGGAGTCGACTCCGAGTCCCGACTCCTGCCGCTGGAATCAAAAGAATCGACTCCTCTACAGGAAAAAGCTACCACTGTTATCCGAGTCATAATTTAATATACACATTCACTGTGTTCTATGTCACAACTGTTCATTTTACCAGCTCCATTGAACATATAGATGCAGTTTGTAGTTTTACAATTACAGGCTGCAGTCAATGTGTTGCTCTGCATACTTTGTCAACTTTGAGAGTGATATTATTTAGTTATATGTACACTGAGTGGCCAAAACAAAACCAATATTCTCCACTCTTTAATTTCTCATGTCCTCTGACCATACAGATGCACTTTGTAGATATCCAGTTACAAGCTGTATTCCACATGTTGCTCTGCATACTTTGTTAGCACCTTTCAGCCTGTTCTTTAATGATCAGGACCACTACAGAGCAGGTATAATTTGGGTGGTGGATCATCCTCAGTGCAGCAGTGACACTGCCGTGGTGGTGGTGATGTGTTAATGTGTGTTGCAATGATATGAGTGGATAAGACACAGCAGTCTTGCACAGTTTGCGTTGGTCGTCCTCTAGTATTTCATCAGTGAACGCAGGGATGCTGTCAACTGGATATTTTTGGTTGGTGGACTATTGTCAGTCCAGCAGTGACAGTGAAAAACTCAAGCAGCACTGTTGTGTCTGATCCACTCCTACGGGTCCAACTGCATTACTGAAAAGGATCCACCACCCAAATCACACATGCTCTGTGCTGGTCCTGATCACATAAGAGCCGGGTGAAAGGTGAAAGTATGCAGAGCAACATATGGAATACATCTTGTAACTGTATAGCTACAAAAGTGCGCCTATATGGTCAGAGCTGAGAAATTAAAGAGTTGAGAATATTGATTTAGTTATAATAGTCTAATAACATAAGACTCTCAACCTCGAAAGGCAAGAACCGATACCCAGTGTAAGAATCGAAGAATCGGTTCTCTCTGAATCGGCTCTCTGCCACTAGTTGTGTGTGTTGTTTTAATTGTCCAGCCTGGTTTGACCGTTACAGCGAAGGTGAGTTCACCGCAAACACCAGCAGCGCTTGTTTTAATCTAATCCGGTTCGTTAGTTTGTTTTCGCGTCAAATGTATCGTTATTTTCGTGCGAAAACTGCGATATTTTACCTCGGTTTCTGTCGTTAGCCGATTGCCCCCTTCAGTCCAGCCAAAGCAGCGGTTTTCATCAGCTGTTCACAGCTGGAATAACGAAATAACCAACTACTGATAACCGTTAATACTGTATTTGCACTCGGTTACCGACGGTATGTCCCAGTTGTAGTTTCATAACGAGACATTGCAGTCCGTTAGGCTTCCTAACCCCCACCTTCTCACTCGAAATCACCGTTACACCTTAAATACTGCAGCGCCGCAACGGACACCCCGCGCCATTTAAGGTGGAACGGTGAATTAGAACAGGAACCTAAGCCTCTTTCTTGTTTGTAGTCCTGCGTCCGAGGCTCTACCCTCTGTATAATTCAGTAACGTTAGTTGAGATATGGCCAAAAGTTTGTGGACACCTTCAAGGCTTTCCTGTGGATGCTTTGGGGTAGATGTTGGAACATTTCTGTTTAGTTTTGATGGCATTCAGCCACATGAACATCAGTCAGGTCATGTTGGGGTGAGAGGTGATCAGCTCTGGATCACAGACAACCCACCCCCCAAAGGTACTGGAGGGAGCCACTCTACCACTCGAGCCCAGGCTTGACATTGAGTGGTGATCTCAGGCTCATGTGCAGCTGCTCCAGAGCGTCTTGTGTCATGTCATGCTTTTTTATTTAAGTTATACAAGCTGTGAGTCAACAAGTGAACATCTGTGTTAGTTGAATGCACAGGTTATGATAGGTGTCCATAAACATTTGGCCACGTAATGCACTGCATGGACCTCTGTGAGCGCTGGCCAGCTGGGTTCGAGATGGGCATGGGCTCTGGGTGGGTTGGTACATGTGTTATTACCAGGACCCAGGTGGGCTGCCTATATCAGATAACCATGGGCAGCCCAGTGATTCTCTATATATGAGGTCCATGTGGGTCCAGAGTGGGTTGTCTTAATTTAGAGAGCTGTTGTGTTTTCAGGTGGGCTACCCATACTGAACCTATGAGTGACCCATTCTTGGTGTCTGAACTGACCCTGGAGGGCATAGATCTGTGAAAACAACATTTAACCTATGGACAAAACTTGCTGGTACCCATCTGAGTTGCATGTTTGAGCCCCATTATATCTCAGTGCTGCGAGAAACATTGGGTCACATAAATACAGATACAAGGATACAATAAAATACAACGCCCAGGCCGTACGTATGTAGAAATACCTAGACTTTAAAGGGGCATATTACTGAATGTATTTGTACATTAATTAGTTTCTGGAGCTCAGTGAGTTTGTTGAGATCTGCTTAAGTCTGAAAAAATGGGATAAAACGAGTCACTCTAATTTGTACTGTGTCTGAAGTGGAGTGACTTAAGAATTGTTCAGACCAAACGAAGAACAGACCAAATGAGTGTGGAGAAAAAAGAGATCAGAGCAAAACTGGCTAAAAACCAGAGCTTCTTCTCTTCGCTCCTCACTGCTGTGTATCTCGCATTTGGAGTAAACAGAGGTCCATTTTCAACAGGCACTGAAATAGGTTGTTCCCAACGACCAAAGATTGTCTGTTTTTATTTATTTAGACCCCAGAATGGTATAAAAGGGTAGAATATTGCCTCTTTAAAGGAGAAATATGTCATTTTCTCCAATGATTCCTTCATGTTGTGAAACGACTATTATGCTGACACCTAGTGGCCCAGATGTATTATTCATTCATTCATTCATTATCTGTAACCATTATCTGTAACCGCTTATCCAATTCAGGGTCACGGTGGGTCCAGAGCTTACCTGGAATCATTGGGCGGGAATACACCCTGGAGGGGGCGCCAGTCCTTCACAGGGCAACACAGACACACACATTCACTCACACGTACGAACATTTTTAGTCGCCAATCCACCTACCAACGTGTGTTTTTAGACTGTGGGAGGAAACCAGAGCACCCGGAGGAAACCCACGCAGACACAGGGAGAACACACCACACTCCTCACAGACAGTCACCCGGAGGAAACCCACACAGACACAAGGGGAACACACCACACTCCTCACAGACAGTCACCCGGAGGAAACCCACGCAAACACAGAGAGAACACACCACACTCCTCACAGACAGTCACCCGGAGGAAACCCACACAGACACAGGGAGAACACACCACACTCCTCACAGACAGTCACCCGGAGGAAACCCACGCAGACACAGGGACAACACACCACACTCCTCACAGACAGTCACCCGGAGGAAACCCACGCAGACACAGGGACAACACACCACACTCCTCACAGACAGTCACCCGGAGCAGGAATCGAACCCACAACCTCCAGGTCCCTGGAGCTGTGTGACTGCGACACCTACCTGCTGCACCACCGTGCCGCCCTTAGATAAACTTAATAATAATCAATAATGATAATAATCAGAATTATACATTACATTTATATAGTTCTTGTCCAGATCCCAAAACATGTAGTAAAGTAGTACACAGAACAATAAAACACCAAAAGCCGCTAAGCAAAGGGACTTCTAATGTGACACTTCATACTTCTTTTTTCCCTTCTTTAGAGAGTGGACTGAGGCACCATGAGCCTGCCAACCTCCCCCCCGAGCTACGCAGAGGCCACAGCAGGAGATAAAGAGCGTGGAGTTGGTGATCTGCCCCCTCCAACCATGCCCATGCACCCCAGCTGGGCCTATGTTCATCCGACACCAAGTGAGTGCTGTCCCACTGCTCTGACTCTGAATGATAAATGAATAGATGATTTTATTGCATTTCCTAAATATACATGGCGTCCTGTTAACCACGTGTTATTCTCTTACACCACCTACAACCTGGTTGTGAGATGTTATATTATCCCTGATCATACATGAGGAAATGAGGCTTCTCTGACATGGGGAATACGTCTAGACCGAAATCGTAATGTTGTAGTTGTTTCACTGTTAAAAGTCGTATTTTGTCCAGTAATCTGAGCCTGGGAAACCAGCCTGATGACTTGGACTTAATCACTGGTGATTCGGACTATAGCGATTTAAACTTAATCCCTATTCCCCAAATCCACAGCCTGTAGTTGTATACAATGGACAATAAAGTCTGCATATTTCTGCATGCGTAGGAATGAGCAGAACCTACTGATTGACTTGTAAAAATACTGTGTGGACATTTGCTCATGGTTGTGGTGGGTCAGGAACACACTCTGGACAGAGCACAAGTCCATTGCAGGGCATCACACTCTCACACATGTAGACAGTCTCACACAGACAATCAGTGCATTTCTGTACTGTGGGAGACACAGGTCTAAGTAACTAGAACTACAGTTTTACTGTGTGTCACTAAAGCGGAATGAAATTTAGGAAGATATCTCAAGTTACTGTCTCATCTTAACATTATATGAGAATACATATTGTTATTTATATATTTATATATGCCTGTGGTAATCCACTGTCAGTCTACAGATGTGTCAGGCAGAGATTAGGTTAAATATTTTAGGTATATGGGCGGCACGGTTGCGCAGCAGGTTAGTGTAGCAGTCACACAGCTGCAGGGACCTGGAGGTTGTGGTTTCGAGTCTGTGAGGAGTGTGGTGTGTTCTCTCTGTGTCCATGTGGGTTTTCTCCGGGTGACTGTCTGTGAGGAGTGTGGTGTGTTGTCCCTGTGTCTGCGTGGGTTTCCTCCGGGTGACTGTCTGTGAGGAGTGTGGTGTGTTCTCCCTGTGTCTGCGTGGGTTTCCTCCGGGTGACTGTCTGTGAGGAGTGTGGTGTGTTCTCCCTGTGTCTGCGTGGGTTTCCTCCAGGTGACTGTCTGTGAGGAGTGTGGTGTGTTCTCCCTGTGTCTGCGTGGGTTTCCTCCGGGTGACTGTCTGTGAGGAGTGTGGTGTGTTCTCTCTGTGTCTGCGTGGGTTTCCTCCGGGTGACTGTCTGTGAGGAGTGTGGTGTGTTCTCCCTGTGTCTGCGTGGGTTTCCTCCGGGTGCTCCTGTTTCCTCCCAAAGTCCAAAAACACACGTTGGTAGGTCGATTGGCGACTCAAGAGCGTCCATGGGTGTGAGTATGGGTCGCCCTGCAAGGAACTAGCGCCCCCTTCCGGGGTGTACATTTCACAATGTACGAAACGCTGAAGCTGAAATATTGGCCACATTTTTTGACAAACTGTGGAGTCCCACATGTGCTGAAGTCATACGGTATGATAAATGTATTAGGCCAGTAATAAATCAACACAGAAATAATTCATGCAGCATTTATATCATAAAGAATCCAGTCAAGCAAATCAAGTGGATTTTATTGTCATTTCAGATATAGACAGTGTGCACAGTACACAATCAAACGACGATCCTCAAGGAACAATTTGCTACATAACCAACACAGGACTAAAGTGCATGAGTGCAAATGTGCAGCTACACAAGACAAGGAGCAATAATCATATCCGCAGTCACACTGCGCCTGAACAGTAGGCGGCATGTGGTCAGAGGCCACTGTGGAGTGTGTCACGTTACACAATCAATAGGTAGTCAGTCTGTATCTGCATTAACCTGATGATTATTCCTCAGTGTGAACCTGCCATAACAGTGAAGCCACATGACCACATCGCTGCTACCGTTGAGGCAGGTTGTGTTTTCGAGTCCCTTAATATCCCAGTGCCTTTTTCATCCCTCCATTTCAGGTCCAGGATACACAAACCCATACGCCTCAGACATGTCTTCTCCCTTCTCTGACCCGAGCTCTAGCGGCAGCTTCGATGGCCTCAGTGGAAGCGGCTGGGAGGACAAGAATGTCCGTCGTATGTTTATCAGAAAGGTACGTTTTAGCTCAGACTCCTTTCTACCCGGTTGTCTGTGAGGCCAGTGTTTGATGTGGATAATTTCCCTGTGCAGCGATGTACATTTGACTTAGTCTTAGCCTAAAACAGTGCTGTTTCTTTTCTCCTGCAGGTGTTCTGCATCCTCATGGTTCAGCTTATGGTGACTTTTGGTGTCGTAGCACTCTTCACTTTCTGGTGAGAGAAGTGTGGACTTACTTCTACGGTTTGTTTAAGACAGTGTTATTAAGATTTCACTCTCCTGCTTTGGTTTCTCTTCTGTTTTTGCAGCGAGCCAGTGCGGCAGTTTATTCAGTACAATCGCATCCTCTACCTCGCCTCATAGTAAGTGTTTTTTCCTGTCCGGCGCTTCTACTCTGTGAGGTTTTAGAGGTCCTGCACAGACGATCGGGCTTCTCTCTTGTTCTTTTTTGTGAAGGCTTTGTCTTTCGGTTTCAAGGGGTGTATTGAACACCTCACTGTCCACATGTAACCGGATGACTCTGTTCATGTGAAATATAAACAGGGCCACTGTCCGTAAACTCCTCCCACCCCGCATCACACAGAATTGTCCCAGCCAGCACAGGTATCGGTCAGCTGATGTGACAGACCTAGGCAGTCAGCATTCTCCTCCTCGGACATGTGGAGCTGTCCAGTGACACTCCGTTAGCGCCAGTGAAAAAGAGAAAATGGCGGTGGTTGGTATCATGTGTTACAGGAAGCATGTGCTTGTCCACGCTCCCAGTATTGATGACATTGTGTTGAAATAGGGGAGTTTAGTTAAGGGTTAAGGGGAATTTGGAATTAAAGAAGACTGAACGAAAATGATTGGGTGAAATTTCAACAAAAAAGCAAAGATATACAAATATCAAAATGAAAGTAATTTCAGAGCGAACAAAAGCCTCTTGTGCAGGATCTTTAAGGCTTAAATGTTTCAGAAATGACAAAGCTGTGTCTCCTCTAGTATGACCTTCATGGGAACATACCTGGTGCTTGTATGCAGCACGAGTGCACGGTAAATACCATTCTGATTCTGAGCACCACAATCACATTATAATATTTACATTTATTTCTTCTGCTATTTGTGAGGCTTTATTTATTCCATTTATCTCATAGACGAAGATACCCAACCAACATGATCCTCCTTGGCATCTTTGTGAGTGCCTCATTATTTGGAACCAATGACAGTGGCTGTGTAAATGAGATTTCTAAATCTTCACTGTGGGCATTTTCATTTTCTCTTTTTCAGACTTTGGCAATGTCTTACATGGCGGGAATGCTTGCGAGGTAAGGCAGGTGTAGCACCTCTTTTCTGGTTTGTGTTTTGGTTATCTTCCTGTGAGTTGAAGTAGGTAGTGATGAGTGTTTTACTGTCTTTGTTTTAGCTACCACAACACCAAGGTGGTGATGCTGTGTGTGGGTATAACCGCTTTGGTGTGCCTCGCTGTCACCCTCTTCTGTTTCCAGTCAAAGGTGAGCTCGTTCGTTTCTCCTCGGCTTCTAAGAGCAGGCGTGTTTCGTCCGTTTTTCAGTTTGTCTGACCTCACGGCTGTTTGCGGTTCAGGTTGATTTCACTTCGCGCCACGGTCTGCTGTTTTCACTCATGATGGTGCTGATGATCACTGGACTGCTGCTCATCTTCACTGCGCCGTTTGGATATGTGAGTTGGTCTGAAATAAGTATGTCAGGACTGAAAGGATTAGTCAGTTACGATACTAATCTTAATCAGAAATACACAAGAAAATCACATCACACAGTGGGAGTTACAGGATTAAGCAGCTTCATTCTGAATAGTGTGAAATATCAGCAAATATGCAGATACCAGTTTGTTTACTTCAAAAAGCATTCTGTGATGTTTGTATCTTGGTCAAAGAGTGCGTTTGCATGCACTTAATAATCCAATATTAATTGGATTTCTGCAGTTATTGGATTATTCAAGTGGTCGTATAAACAGCATACTCCGATCTCTGAGATCAGAAATCAGTTGAAGAAATCTGTGATGTTAGATAAGTACAGGGGGTCCTCGACTTACGACGTTGATCCGTTCCTACGTCGCGTCGTAAACCGATTTTTGGTGTAAGTCGGAACATACGTACATTCATTCATTCATTCATTCATTCATTATCTGTAACCGCTTATCCAGTTCAGGGTCACGGTGGGTCCAAAACCTACCTGGAATTATTGGGCGCAAGGTGGGAATACACCCTGGAGGGGGCGCCAGTCCTTCACAGGGCAACACACACACACACACATTCACTCACACAATCACACCTACGAACACTGTTGAGTTGCCAATCCACCTACCAACGTGTGTTTTTGGACTGTGGGAGGAAACTGGAGCACCTGGAGGAAACCCACGCAGACACAGAGAGAACACACCACACTCCTCACAGACAGTCACCCGGAGGAAACCCACGCAGACACAGGGAGAACACACCACACTCCTCACAGACAGTCACCCGGAGCGGGAATCGAACCCACAACCTCCAGGCCCCTGGAGCTGTGTGACTGCGACACTACCTGTTGCGCCACTGTCACCCACATACGTACATACTGTACGTAAATAACATACTGTAAGCACTTATCCTATCCTAACACCTATCCTCCTCGGTCCTGAGCTGCGTAACTGTGTATTCCTCCGCCGCGCACACCAAACACGAAGTTCACGTTACGACGTTTACGACGCAAAACCACTTAAGTCGAAACAAGGCTTTATACAGTAAATGGGAGATGTGTCGTAACCACGAAACATCGTAACTCGGGACTGACGTAACCCGAGGACCTCCTGTAATCTCATTTATGGCTTCAGTTGTTTCTTACCTGATGTTGGCAAAGAGGGAGAAAGGTAAAAATAGTTGTGTTACAGGAGGACGATTACAGCTAATTGCAGCTGTTGGTTCATCACTTTTGCAGTTCATTACTATCTCATATACTTTCATCTCTCCTCAGATACCTTGGTTACAGACCGCCTACGCTGGACTTTGTGCCCTCGTTTTCACTTTGGTCAGTGTCCTTGCTCTCCATGTTCAGTCTGCATCAGACATAACATCATGAGTGTCCTTTGAGAGCTCTAAGTGGTGTGTGCACCTCCTGTTTTCTTTCTAGTTCTTGGCATTTGACGTGCAGCTGTTGATGGGGAACCGCCGCTACTCGTTGAGCCCCGAGGAGCATGTGTTCGGAGCCCTCTGCCTCTACATGGACATCGTCTACATCTTCTTCTTCCTCCTGCAGCTGTTCGGGAGCCGCGAGTGAGCCATGGCTCGGCCACGTGTCCGTGTCCACATTTACAGACACGCATTAAACCCTCCTTACTAACCCCCGCACCCACCCACCCCCGGCTCCACAGAGGCGTCTTCCTTAATCTGTAGAATAATGTCTCCTGCTGTGCTGCCTTTAGTGGCACTGGCCTTTGAAATCTCGCTTTGCAGAGACTCGGTCGGTGTCGGCAGCCGCGCGTATACGTACCTGACGTATTCTGTATATGCAACATATACACTCCCATACACTCCAGCTTATATTGAGACCACACTTCAGCAGTTGTTATCTGTGTAGAAGACAATCATGCGACATGTGGTGGTTTTAAGGAGACGGTGTTGCTCCGGAGACGGCGAAGGCCATTTTGTTGACTTATTTATGAATTATGGTCATTTACACTACAATGTACGTGTGTTTTTTGTTAGTCCAATCTCAAGCACGGCAGGTTAAAACTACGTCTGTGGGTTTGCGGGGAATTACAATCATCGCATCGTGGAGTTTTCTGATCTTTGTTTTTAAGACGAGTGTTAAATTGCATTATACTTCTTTCGAACTCAGTCTGTAGTAACTGAGACTGTGTCCTATTTTGAAACACACAGCCATCCATCCTTTCCAGTCACGTATAAAGAGCTGAGCCAGAGCAGTCCGACAGTGAATCTGCATTTTCCTTTGTGCAATACCCTGCTCTAGACTGTGGGGGATGAATCTAGCAGTGTCCTTTAGGGCCAGTGCATTTTCTGGCCTCTGAATGCTGGCTAACATAGAGGTATCCATGTAAAATGTGATGCACTTTTTACTTTTCCTGGTTGGCTAATATATGCAAACGCAGTCATCGTCTGTAGAGGACACACCGTGCTAAGTGTACCTCTGTCGTGTGAATATTGGTGAATATTCACTGCCTGATTCACATTGGTAAATGGTGCTGAGGTCATTTCCAGTCGTTTTTGTTGTCGTGAAGATGGTGGATTTCTTTGAGCTCCCTCACAGTGATGTCTTTAAGGAGGGATTCCATTTTGACGACGAACTCACAAAAGGGTCATTCATGTACATTTGCTATTCACGCGCTCACAGGGCGATCTTTTTCTGTTCTTAAGAGAGTCTTATATTTAAAAAGGCTCTCCGTTTTCTTTAGAGCCTTTTATTGAATTCAGTTATTATTCACTTTTATTTAACCACGAGAGTTGATTGAGAATATGTCTTTTATTGAGAAATCCGCCGGTTACAAACACAGCACATCCGCTCGTGAACACATACAGTGAAAGTATGTGAATTTCCCTGGAAGCTGAACCTGTCTGCGTCATCGTTTCGTTGCTCAGGAGGTGACTTTTCTCATCCAGCATTTCACTCCGCGTCTTCAGAGGAAACCGAACAACATTTTCAGCACTGAACGCTAATTCATTTATTTCCAATGAAAGCAAAGGGCATGATTTGAACTTTTGACTATGACCAGTGGTGTATTATTTTGTGTGCGTGTGTGTGAGTGTGTGTGTGTGAAGTCATTACTATCTGTTCATGGTTCTGTACATAGGAGAGTGAGGTTTATTGAATTTAGACCACCTTCTGCCTTTCCTCTTTACTCGTGCACTATTGTACTACGTCTACAAAAGAAAAAAAAACTCAGTGTGCTCTCAGTACTTACTGCATGATCTATCTGTGTTGCGGGGGCCAGTCCACTCAGTGCTGACCGCTGTATACTAATCTAGGATTAAAATGCGAAAGCCTCGCCACATTCCTTTATTTCACAGCGGTATAACGGCAAGGTGGCCAGTGGGATATGACAGAATATTGTGACGTTTTGTAACCTTAACTGTTCATTAGTAAAACAAATAAAGACTATGATAATAAGCCAGGGGTGTGCCTTTTTACTGGTGCTTGAATAACAGTCATCAAAAAGGAATGATATTTATTTATCTCTGCATCTATTCTTTACTTAGATCATTAACTTTAAAGCAACACTTGGTTAGATTTGGTCTTTTTGTTCCTCGTACAGTTGCAGAGTGTAATTCACTTTTACAGCACTGTCCTGACATCAAGGGGGTGTTGGAGGGAGGGGAGGTGTTTTCCTACCCTCCTCCAAAAGTTACATAGTGTAGTTTCCACAGTGCTGAGCCCAGAGAAGCATCACAATGATTCTGAAGCTGTAAATTTAAGGAAAAGTGTTTTAAACACGGCTGACCCCATGTAGAGAATGAACTGGTTACATCAGAGTCAACAAAGACATTATAAGCAGATTTAATTTTAATTATTTTAAAATAATAATAATATTACTGGAATTATTTTAAAAATATTATTTACTCGCTCCTTTAATTCACTTAATTCAGGATAATGCACCTTGTCCCAGAATGTGTTCTCTCAAACTGGTCCCATGAAGATCTGAACCCAGCAGAGCAGCTTTAGGGTGTGGTAGGAGTTGCAGCTTGAACTTGCAGCAAATAAACCTTAAAATTCATTCATTCATTCATTATCTGTAACCCTTATCCAATTCAGGGTCGCGGTGGGTCCAGAGCCTACCTAATTCCCTACCAAGATGGGAAAACACCCTGGAGGGGGCGCCAGTCCTTCACAGGGCAACACAGACACACACACATTCACTCACACACTCACACCTACGGACACTTTGGACACTCACCAATCCACCTACCAACGTGCGTTTTTGGACCATGGGAGGAAACCGGAGCACCCGGAGGAAACCCACGCGGACACGGGGAGAACACACCAACTCCTCACAGACAGTCACCCGGAGCGGGAATCAAACCCACAACCTCCAGGTCCCTGGAGCTGTGTGACTGCGACGCTACCTGCTGCGCCACTGTGCTGCCCAACCTTTAAATTGTATTCATTGATTCATTAATTAATTATCTGTAAGCACTTATCCAGTTCAGGGGCACGGTGGGTTTGAAGCCTACCAGGAATACCTGGGCACAAGGCGGGAACACACCCTGGAGGGGGCGCCAGTCCTTCACAGGGCAACACACACGCTCACACTTATGGACATGGAATTTTGAGTCACCAATCCACCTACTAACGTGTGTTTTTAGACCGTGGGAGGAAACTGGAGCACCCGGAGGAAACCCAAGGTGACACAGGGAGAACACACCAAACTCTTCACAGATACCAAGAGCGGGGCTTGGACCCACAACCTCTAGGTCCCTGGAGCTCATAAACAATTATTTTTATTTTGAATTACAATTTTTTACATTTAAACAATGTTTATTATTTTAAAACTATTTTTTTCCATGATAAGATTTTGTTTTTAATTACATATTAGTTTTATTTAAATTACATTGAAGATACTAAACTTATTTTTTAAATAATTTTTCAAATACTAAGAATAATTAAGAGAAATTAAGTCATATTTATTATGTGCTAAGTCATTTTTTTAAGATCGTAATCGTAACTGGGAATTATCAAGTGGAGTTATCATTTTGAGATTAAATCATAATTTTGAGCTTCATAAGTGTGATACAGCAGGTCATTAATAAATGTTTTCACATTAATGAGCTTTTTAGTCATAATTTTAAGGTGCTGAGATATTATATCCTAAGTCATTAAGCTCATTTATTACTAGATACTGAGCCAGACTTATGAGGTGCTATGTCATGACAATGTCATTAAACGCCAAACTGAATAATAATAAAGTGCACAAAAATCATTTAAAACATTTTATCTTTATTTTTAGTTCATACTTGGATTTTTTTGTTCACATAAATATATATCAAATGTCTCTTAATGTGACACATAAACAAATATATCAATATAACCAAATATGTCAATATAAAAGTAATTTTAAATTCATGTGATTACTTTTTTAGGATCAAGGCTGAAAATAAAAACGTTAAAAATAACAGTTATTATTTTTTCCAATAGATATATATAAATATTTATATGTATATATTTTGCCGCTTTTGTGAGATCTCTGTAACGGCTTAGGAACCGCTTAGACTAGAGGAGCAGATGTCAAAATAAAAGTCTCCTATGAAAATTCATATAATCGATTTGGACGATGGGTGAAGTCTGAGAATAATAACATATGTTTGATGTTAATAATAAAATAGATGATTTTCTAATAACAATAATAATAATAATAACATACACAGAATCTGAGCGTATAATTCATATTTGAAGAAAACGACCCCCAGTTACTGGGTTATATAAGTCATCACTGAAGACATTATAAGTTAATATTGTGGTAATAAATGGCTGTTGATACCAAAAGTGTCTATGTTTATTCTGTCCTGTGTCACGTGACCCAAGCCTTCATCCTGTCACGATCAAAGCGGAGTCGGAGTAAACATGGCGCTGTCCTCCAGCTGTGTCCTCTCCCTGAGTCGCAGGGTCTGTGTTAAAGTCTCAGAGGGTCTGAGGAGGGTCTATTCCACCAGGCTCTCACCGTGTTCACCGCTCTCTTCTCGGTGTAAGCCGCTCTCCTCCCCGCTGACAGACCCCCGGAGAGGCAGGTGGTCCAGGCTGTGCAGATACGCGGTGTGTACAGCGGAACAGAACCGAACCGAGCACAGGGACAGGTCTCGGCCCGGGTTCACACTGTGGGGCGCCTTGGGTGAGTACAGTGTACATCTCACAGGGAAATTTACACTGCGGTCTGGGACCGGACACCGCACAATATATACTGTATATACTGACCCACATCCTCTCTCTCTCTCTCTCTCTCTTCTTCTCTCTCTCTCTCTCTCTCTCTCTCTCTCTCTCTCTCTTCCTTCTCTCTCTCTCTCTCTTCTCTCTCACTCTCTTCTTTCTCTCTCTCTCTCTCTCTCTCTCTCTCTTCTCTCTCTCTCTTCTTTCTCTCTCTCTCTCTCTCTTCTCTCTCTCCTTTCTCTCTCTTCTCTCTCTCTCTCTTCTCTCTCACTCTCTCTCCCTTCATTCACTCTATCTCTCTCACTCACTCTCTCTACAACTATTTTCTCTTTCGCATGCACACACACACACACAGACAGGTGCTGGTCATAAAATTAGAATATCATGAGAAAGTTGATTTATTTCAGTAACTCCATTCAAAAAGTGAAACTGTGAAAAGTGTTTATTTTATTTTAATTTGATGATTATAACTGACAACTAATGAAAACCCCAAATTAATATCTCAGAAAATTAGAATATTACTTAAGACTAATACAAAAAAGGATTTTTAGAAACGTTGGCTGACTAAAGTAAGAGCATGTACAGCACTCAATACGTAGCTGGGGCTCCTTTTGCCTGAATTACTGCATTGTGTTATGGAGGGGATCAGTCTGTGGCACTGCTCAGGTGTTAAATATGAGAGCCCAGGTTGCTCTGATAGTGGCCTAAAGCTCTTCTGCATTGTTGGGTCTGGGGTATTGCATCTTCCTCTTCACCATACACCATACATTTTCTATGGGGTTAATGTCAGGTGAGTTTGCTGGCCAATTAAGAACAGGGAGACCATGATCTTTAAACCAGGTACTGGTAGCTTTGGCACTGTGGGCAGGTGCTAAGTCCTGTTGGAAAATGAAATCTTCATCTCTATAAAGTTGGTCAGCAGCAGGAAGCATGAAGTGCTCTATAACTCCCTGGTAGACGGCTGCTTTGACCTTGGACCTCAGAAAACACAGTGGACCAACACCAGCAGAGGACATGGCACCCCAAACCATCACTGACTGTGGAAACTTTACACTGGACCTCAATCAACATGGATTCTGTGCCTCTCCTCTCTTCCTCCAGACTCTGGGACCTTGATTTCCAAAGGAAATGCAACATTTACTTTAATCAGAGAACATCACTGTAGACCAATCAGCAGCAGTCCAGTCCTTATTGGAAGTGAGACACTTCTGACGCTGTCTCTCGTTGAAGCGTGGCTCGACACAAGGAATGCGACGCTGAAACCCATGTCTTACATACGACTGTGTGGTGGTGGTTCCTGAAGCACTGACTCCAGCTGCAGTCCAGTCTTTGTGAATCTCCCCCACATTTTTGAATGGGTTTTGTTTCACAGTCCTCTCCAGAGTGTGGTTATCGCTATTATGTGTACACTTTTTTCTATCACAACCTTTCCTTCCTTTTCCCTCTCTATTGTATTGGTGTTAAGTGATATTCTAATTTTCTGAGATACTGAATTTGGGGTTTTCATTAGTTGTCAGTTATAATCATTAAATTAAAAGAAATAAACACTTGAAAGATATCAGTCTGTGTGTAATGAATGAATGTAAAATACAAGTTTCACTTTTGGAATGTGTGTGTGTGTGTGTGTGTGTGTAGAAATTGAAAAGCTATCTCCATGTTGTAGAGATGATTCTCACCATGAGATGGCACCATCAGCACAGCTCTCAGAAGATCACTGTGTCATTACATTACAGTTCCTCTATCCTCCAGCTCTGTTCCTTTTACTTTAAGGTTCACATTACTGTCACTGTGTGATCTCAATAGAGATGAAACATAACCAGACGCCCCGGAGCAGCTGCACACGAGCCTAGGCTCACCATGCTCAATGCCAATTGCTGCCAGAGGGATGTGTAGAGTCCCCAAGTATTGTGCTGTGAGGCAGAGGATCAATTTGGAGTGGCTTTTGTGATTGAAAACTAATTGCCCAGCATCAGTACCTCACCTCACTAGTGCCCCTGTGGCTGAATGCCATCAAATCCTCACATACATTCACTAATGTCAGGATGATGATGATGATGAAGAGGCATGAGTCGTCGTATCACATTCAGAGACGTATTTCTTGTTCGTTACAGTGCAAGGACTTTGATGACGTTACAGTGGGTCAGTGGGTGGGGAGAATTAACATTAACTAATAGCATCATGTTTCACCTGCACCCCACCCCTGCCGCCACTCCCCACCCCACTCCACTCCCCCTAGTATGTCCAGGTTCGTCAGAGACCCTCCCTGTTGCGTCACATTACAGACGGGCGATGTGTCATCTTTTGCAAATCATACTCACTTTAAAATCTGTGGACAGCACAAAGATAAGTTTTGAGGGAAAATTCAGGACTTTCGGAATCCACGTTAACACTCTTTAATGTCTGATATTTAACATTGCCTCCTTGTTTTTACACTCACTGTCCTTTCTCTCAGCTCCACTGACCATAAAGGAGCACGTTGTAGAGCTACAATTACAGCCAGTAGTCCGTGTTTTGCTCTGCAGACATTGTTTGCCTCCTTTCACTTTGTTCTTCAATTGTCAGGACCCCCACAGAGCAGGTGTGATTCTGTCGGACAGTGAGTGAACAGTGTTTGAAAACCCAAGAAGCAATGCTGTGTCTGATCCACGAGTACCAAAGCAACACACACTAATTCACTGCAGAGCAACAGATGGAAAACCATCTAATGGTAGAACTACTGTGCTTCTGTATGGTCAGTGGAGCTGAGAATACATTGAGTGAGTGTAGATACAAGGAGGTAGTTGTTGTTGTTGTATTTGTATGTAATTATTTAAGAGAGTTGCCCATTTATATCCAAATGGATTATGTTTGTTTGCAGCGTTCTCCATATTCGGAAACACAGATGACAGAACCGAGGCCCAGAAAGCTGAGGACGAGATTATTCTTCTCCTGAAAAAGGCCAAGGTAACTTAAGAACAGTTCCACACTTGGATGTTGTGGTTTTGATACGATGGTTTTTCTCTTAATAGTTTTTAGATCATTCCTAAGTTTATTTAAAAGATAGAGACCTATCAAAGTTGTACCGAAAACAAGAGCAGATTTGTGCTCTGAATGATGTATAAATAATTTAGAAAACCTTTGTATGACGTCGAAACCTGTAGCAACTTTAGCCAAATTCAGTATGTCATTTATATTAAACACACCTTAAGGTTAATATACGTTTACAGATTCTTTACATGAAGCAAACCCTAATTCAAGCAGGAATTTCAACCCTGAGCCAATAAGGGAAAACCATCCTGCTGCTCCTGAGCCAATGGTTGTCCTTTGCAGTCTGAATGGGGTGCTCCCTCTGCTGGCCAGAGCTTGAATAGCTTTGTCCTGTTAAAACTACAACAATCTGAGGGGTCGAGTATTGAAATGTGGATCATTTCTAGGGCTGGGGGATTGGTTATATCGTGTTAAATGGTTTATTGATGTTACATGGGATGGGTCCGTTTCTGTTTTTCACAGTACAGTATGATGCTGGGGGAACTGGACGCCGCAAACGGTTTCTTACATAAAGCAGTTCGACTCGCTCACCAGAGCCACAACAATGACGCCATCATCTTCACATACAGCCTGGTATTAACCTCATACACTGCCTCCATAACTCCATGATAGACATGGACAGGATGCCCTCCTGTCCTCAGTCGTCAGAGGTACTGATCAGAACGTGTCTTTCCCTACAGATGGCAAACCTGGCCTTTGTCCAGGGGCAGCTGGACCATGTGAGTAAAGACTGAGGGCAGGGTTTATATTTCTCTGCCCTCACTCCCCTGAGGCCTGTGAAGACCTTACGACCGCCAGGACGATACAGGTGTGTGACCGCTGTGCTCTTGTGCCCCCTGCAGGCAGAGAAGCTGTTCAAAGCGGCAATGAGCTTCATGCTGTCGGGAGGAACGCCACAGGTACGAACTCACCGTGAGCTCAGCGCGTATATGATCAGAACAAAACCTTGTAGAGCCTCTGTTGTTGCTACTCTGGTCTCAACACTGCAGAAACTGCACTATGTAACTATTGGAGGAGGGTAGGAAACCACCGTTCTGGATAAGGATGCTTAAATAATGCAATAAAACCCAGAGGAATTGTTGAAGTCCTGAATGCTCTCTGCTGGTCCAAAAGTTTGTAGACACTTGCTCATTCAACTTTAGTGTTGTAACAGCTTCTACTCCTCCGAGTGTCTTGCTGTGAGGATTTAATAGTATTCAGCCACATGGACATCAGTGAGGTCATGTACTGATACTGAGTGATTAGTTCTTCACCACAAACACCACTCAAACTCATCCCAAAGGTGCTGGGTGGATCTACATCGCTCCAGAGAACACAGCAGAGGTCTTAAAGTAGCTGAATTAGGATTATACAAGGTGTCGTCAGGCTTTTGTGTTTGTGTGAGTGTGTGTTTTAAATCGGTGTGTGGTCCACAGGACGACAATGCAGTCATTGAGATGTCCCTGAAGCTGGCCAGCATTTACGCCACTCAAAACAAGTGAGTTTTTGAGTTTCTTCGTAGTGGAACGCTACACTGCATTATTGTGGTCCTCATCAATCTGTTCCCTGCACGTGATGTAACATAAATCTGTTATATTAAATTATATTAAACACAAATCTGTTGCTATATTAAAGGGGACATATATCTCTTTTCCACAAGTGAACACAGTTCTGGGGTCGGAAATGAATGTCTGTGACCTGCTTTGGTCAAAACACCACAAGGATCAAACCCCACAGCAGCGTTCTCCGTTTGTCTGAACAGCCCTGTTGAGAACGCCTGCTTTCAGCGCCTGTTCCTTTAAATGATAACGAACCACTCTCTGTTCACCCCGGCCCCGAGCGCACAGCAGTGAGGAGCGAGGAGCAGAAGCTCTGTTTTTTTAGCTGTTTTTGCTCAGTTCTTGTTTTCTCCATTTTTACTCAGTGCTCTTATTTCTCCTGAAGCTCTTTGTGTTTGTTTCGCTCCAGTTAAACTTGTCTTTGCACTCTCAGATAAACGCAGGTCCAGCGCTGTGATTGGACAGACTCAGACGAGGGGGCGGGGCTGGTCTTGTTTCCGTGTGTGGGTTGGTGGGACCCAGATCCTCAGATATAATTTTTTTTTCCAGTACATATCCCCTTTTTAAAAAAGCTGGCAGTGGCTGAAGGAGAGTTCAGACATTTAGGAATGTAGGAAAGTGCATTGTTGTAAAGGTAAATGATGCTCTGGATTTACATTGTTTTCTTTGTGTTTTTTGCGCAGAAATGAATTGGCGGAGCACGGCTTCCAGTTCTGCACAGAGTCACTGGAGGCAAAGATCGAGAAACACAAGGAACTTCCCCCTGAAGATGTGTCAGGTATCACAGGCCTGCCCTCTTCTCTACGCTTCTGCTTCGGTGGAGCTGTTTGACAAGCTTGTGGTTGTGGTCGGACAGTGTTTTTGTTTGTGTAAGCACAGTTTCACTGCAGATACAGCCTTAACAGTCTTCTAATGTGATGCTACTAACACACAGCTCTGGAACATTCAGCTATTTATTGGGAAACGCACTCATTAAAATCACATGTTTTGTTAATGTTCTGTGAAATTAAGGATGTATTCACTATAGAGAACAACGTCTGCACATTTTTACATTTTTATAACTGTCCACACTCTGTATCTCACCCTGCTGTAGTCCCACCACAACCTTGCCATTGCAGACCTCCGCCTCCATCCCTTGCATCTCCTTTTGTGTACATTTCTCTAACCATATTTGTATTTAAGTTCATTTGATATATATTCTCTGAACTTGTCACAGGAATTATGCTTTAGTCTTCTGACGTCAGGTCATCCAAACAACCAATCAGAGCTAGCAAGGGTGCAGCCCTTTGCTCTCCGTCTGCCTCTCAGCTCTCTTCCCTACAGAACAATCAATTAAAACACTCAGAAAAGTGATATATATATATATATATATATAGGGGCGGCACTGTGGCTCCATGGACCTGGAGGTTGTGGGTTCGATTCCCGCTCCGGGTGACTGTCTGTGAGGAGTGTGGTGTGTTTCTTCCTGTGTCTGTGTGGGTTTCCTCTGGGTGACTGTCTGTGAGGAGTGTGATGTGTTCTCCCTGTGTCTGTGTGGGTTTCCTCTGGGTGACTGTCTGTGAGGAGTGGTGTGTTCTCCCTGTGTCAGCGTGGGTTTCCTCCGGGTGACTGTCTGTGAGGAGTGTGGTGTGTTTCTTCCTGTGTCCTCGTGGGTTTCCTCCGGGTGACTGTCTGTGAGGAGTGTGGTGTGTTTCTTCCTGTGTCCTCGTGGGTTTCCTCCGGGTGCTCCGGTTTCCTCCCACAGTCCAAAAACACACATTGGTAGGTGGATTGGCGACTCAAAAGTGAGTGTGTGTGTGTGTGTTGCCCTGTGAAGGACTGGCGCCCCCTCCAGGGTTTATTCCCACCTTGCGCCCAATGATTCCAGGTAGGCTCTGGACCCACCGCGACCCTGAACTGGATAAGCGCTTACAGATAATGGATGGATGGATATATATGTGTAATGGACTTGTCCTCATATTATTTAATATTTCTTCAAAATACGTGAAAAATAAATAATTATATGATTACTAAATAAAAATATAAAAAATATATCAAAATGGAAGGTGTTCTCAGACTCTGTTAGGGCAGGACCAGCAGTGCGTCGGTAATGGTGCTTTACCACTGCATGGTACCTACTTGGCTTGGCTCTACGCACTTTTTTTGGGACCTGATCTCTGGTAGCTTTTCCATTAGCACAGCTCCCCCCCTAAATCTAACCAGTGATGTTGCAAAGCCCTGTCTCAAACAGGAACCACAAGTTTCCTAAACCACAACCGGTTCAAGGTTCCAGGACCAAATTTGCCTAATGGAAAAGCAAAAAAGGCGAGTAGAGCCGAGCGGAGTTGTATAGGATCCATTCAGTAGAAAACACTAAGAGGATGCTGTGTGTGGAGAGTTAATCTCTGAGTGTGTTGTGTGGTCCCCGTAGAAGAGGAGAGGAAGGACACTCGTCTGCTGCTGGGACTCAGTCTGGACGCACAGGCGCGATATCTGGCAGCGTCTCATCGTCTTAGAGGAGCCTGCAGAGACTACCGCAGAGCCCTGCAGATCTGCCAAGAGGAGCAGGGAGAGACCCATCCCCAGGTACAGCCTGTGCCGCCAAATGTTTGTGGACACTTGCTCATAGAGATTTAATCAGCATTTTACTCCATTCCCCTGCAGTAACAGCTTCTAGAAATGTTGGAAGGCTTTACATTAGATGTATGAATTTGTTTGCATTCAGCCATGCTTTGGATGATTTAGTTCTGGATCGCATACGCCATTCCAACTCCAACAGAACACACTTCCACTGCTACCACAGCCCAGAGTTGGTGTGTATATAACTCTCTTGCACATTCAGCATGGTGACCTTAGTGTGCAGCTGCTCTGGAGCACCATATTTCATGGTTTTCCTGGACCTTACAGAAGCTGTGTGTGATTACAGCTGAGAATCTGTGAGCAGAGGGGGCACCTTAAAGCCCCACTAGGTAGAATTTTCACCTTAAAATTACAGCTTCAGAATCATTGTGATGCTTCACCGAGCTGTAACAGGGAGAATAGATCCTCTGTCTTTCCTACTCAGAGCTCAGGACTGCAGAAATTGCACTATGTAACTTTTGGAGGAGGGTAGCAACCACCTGGCGCCCACCCCCTTGATTTCAGGACTGTGCTGTAGAAGTGAATTACACTCTCAAGCTGTAGGGGGAGCCCAGGAGCACAAATACCAAATGTTACCTAGGGTTTCCTTAAAAAAATTTACTAAGCAGAAGGTGCCTGCAAACATTGTCCATCTACACAGCCTCCTGCATGAGCAAGTGTGTGTTTATTCCAGACCCTGGTTCTGATGAGTGACCTGGCCACAGTGTTGGACCTGCAGGGGAAGCACGACGAGGCTCTGGAGCAGATGAAGAGGGCTGTGGAGTTGGGTCAGGCCTCAGGACACCCGGAACAACACATACTGCTGGGAAACATGGCCGGGATTCTCATGCACAAAGGTCAACATCCACTTCTGTTCCCTTCATTCTTTAAAGCAACAAGCTACTGCATGAATGTTCATTATTATTTATTATTAATTATTTTATTTAGTTATTAGGTAGTTGTCTTTCAGGACGAGTAGAGGATTCTGGGGATTAGTTATAGCAGGAGTATGGGCCACATTAATATTTACAGATCTGAGGGAGGGATATTTTTCGTTTCTAGGTTGTTGTCAGAAAAGTAGTGACAGTCTAAAACTCCAGTAGCACTGCTGTGTCTGATCCACTATGTGACTCTATGTACTGTTCTCAGAACAGTAGTGACAGTCAAAAACCCAGTAGCACTGCTGTCTGATCCACTGTGACTCTATGTACTGTTCTCAGAACAGTAATGACAGTCTAAAACTCCAGTAGCACTTCTGTGTCTGATCCACTGCGACTCTATGTACTGTTCTCAGAACAGTAATGACAGTCTAAAACTCTAGTAGCACTGCTGTGTCTGATCCACTATGTGACTCTATGTACTGTTCTCAGAACAGTAATGACAGTCTAAAACTCCAGTAGCACTGCTGTGTCTGATCCACTATGCGACTCTATGTACTGTTCTCAGAACAGTAATGACAGTCTAAAACTCCAGTAGCACTTCTGTGTCTGATCCACTGTGACTCTATGTACTGTTCTCAGAACAGTAATGACAGTCTAAAACTCCAGTAGCACTTCTGTGTCTGATCCACTATGTGACTATATGTACTGTTCTCAGAACAGTAGTGACAGTCTAAAACTCCAGTAGCACTGCTGTGTCTGATCCACTATGTGACGGTAATACGTGACTCGAATAACCATTCCCATCCCTGTTATATTCACTGTGATTTCTTGATCCTGTGTGAATCCACCATAAACCTTACTGACGTCCTGTGGTAATATGACATCACCCCAGCTCCCCACGGAAAACTAATCCCGCCCGAATAGGGCTTAAGTTACACAGAGCCAACTAATCTGGACATACTCCTCCCTCACAAACAAGCTTTCGACTTAGCGATCCATTCACTCACCACACACTCGCCTCTGACGTCACACTCTCCAGCTCCTGTTTACCTCGCTGGAAAAACAGCTAGTTATATGTGGTCAGATTATTCCTGAGGGTTTTCCTCAGTGTTGTTTTCTTTGAGAACGTTGAAGCCCACTGGCTTTCTTTTCACTTACAAAACAAACAAAACCAACCCCCTTTACTTTTGTCTTGGAAAAACAGGACTCGTTGTTGACTTTCCTTCACTTTCACATTCTTGCAGACCAGACGTTACTGACGCTAGAGACACAGCGGGTCATGGTCCTTGCAGCTGATTGGATGGATTGAACACGACTCGTTTTATTTGCGTAACAACCAATGGCTTTTGTAGAAAGGTGGAAGACAGCCAGTAAAAATGTTGGATTCAACTGGCAGGAGATAGACAGTTGAACAGAGGATGGTTTGTGGCCCATGGGCTGGAGGTCCCCCCCACCCCTGAATTATAGGGCATCCAGAAGTTTGAACACTTGCTCACCGAACACATCTCTTTAGATGTGAAGGGTATCATTTAAGGAGTTCGCCCTCCTGCTGCAGTTGCTGCCTCAACTAGCTGTATGTTCACCCCCCCCAACCCTACCCCACCCTTAATGCAGTGGCAGTTTTTACACTTTTATGAAGGCTTCGCTGTACCTTGGACCATTTCTTTTAGAAATTTGATGGTATTCAAACATTAAAACATTAAATATGTCAGGTACCAATTTGGGATTATTGGTTCTGAGTCACAAAAAAACACTCCAGATCATCCTGAAGGTACCGAATGGTGCTACATCACTCTAGAGAACATGGCTCCAAAGCCCAATGCCAGGGCGCTATATGGTAATGGGAGTGAAAGGTCTACTCTTAGGTTACGTTCATTTTTTAACTCCAGTTTTACAACTTAAACAAAGACAATGACTCCACTCGGCTCCACTTGGATGTTTTGCTTTTCCATTGGGTAAATCTGGTACCTGGAACGGGGAATTGTTTTGGACCTGCTCACTCGTGGTTCTAAGCGAGGCGAGTAGGGACTAAACCTGACCTGTAAACCTTACAGGGCTCTGATTTGCCAGAGAGAGTCATCTACATGATGCAATGCAGACATCCAGCACAAACTGACTGACTGTAAAATCTCCAAGAATCCAGTGAGAGCTGGACAGTGCAACAAGGAATGACAAACTCTACTGATCTGTCTGCACTGATGCGTGGAGATGTGTTCAGTCCCAAACATAGTGAACGATGTTTAATGTTACTGCCAATGTTACTTTCCATAGCCAGCTGTTTCCATTGGAGACGGGGTTTTATGACGTCAGCTGCTACATTTCGGGGCGGGCTCTATAGTGGAAAACCAAACAGGGACCAAGTGAGTAGAGTAGGTATTCTGCAGTGGAAAAGCACAATGATATAATGCTAAACATGTCCTCAGCAAGCTCTAAGCTAGTGGCTCCATCTCAGTGCTGAACGACACCTACATTCACCACATCACTTCTATATACAGATCACATGCTTTCTGCTGTTGAGGGATACTCATAGATAACCCTTATAAAGCATATGTGTGAAAGGTGTTGTTCCTCTCTTCAGGAGATTTTGAAGGGTCCACAAAGCTGTATGAAGAGGCTCTGAGTCTGGCGCGAGCTGCTGGCGACGGGGAAGCCGTGGAGCAGCTGGAGGAGGGCCTCAAGGAGCTCAGCAGGAGGAGAGAGGAGCAGAACAACAGCACTAAAGATGACCCTCCAGCTCAGGAATGACCCACAGAGGCACACACAGCCCAATGAACACACTGGATAGGCACTGGGAATCTTTCCAATAGACTGTGTCCAAACACTCCTTTGAGGAACTACCTGACTGTGCACATGATCCTTCCTCACCGTCCTGTTGTCAAGGCTGTTGTCGTAGACGGCTGTAATCTCCGCTGCCATTTTGTCTCCTGTGGGACTTTAAAGCACATGCATCATCCACTGGATTTTCCTTTGGAGCCTCATTAGTGAGGATTAAGGGACAAAAATAAAAAGGATTTTGAGAATGAGAGATTAATATTTCCAGTTATCAAAAGTAGCAATATTTCTAAAAAAAAAAAAATATATATATAAACCTATGATAATGTCCAGATAAATGTTGTAATATTGGCATTAAAGAAACACTAGGTAGTGTTTTAACTTAAGGTTATCGCTTCAAATTGAGTGTGATGCTCCACTCGACCTCTGCTGTTGCTACTCTGGGCTCAGCACTGCAGAAACAGCACTATGTAACTTTTGGAGGAGGGTAGGAAACTCATGATCTCAGGACAGTGATGTAAAAGAGGATTACACTCTGCAGTGTAGAGCCCAGGAGCAAAAATATCACATCTTACCTAGTGTTCCTTTAACTAATATCAGGGGCTTCCAAGGTACGTGGTGGCCGTATCATCTGCAGATCTAAGGGTTAATGCCCTGCAACACCTCAGCCATCGAGAACCTAGAGTTAACCAGAGCACAGCCGGCCTCCTGGTCTAGGTGGGTAGGATGGCCCCTCCTCTTCCCCCAGCTCTCTGCTCACAGGCATATATTTGCCGATGTGACAGATCTGGGCAGTTGGCATTCTACTCTGAATTGTAAAAACAGTTCCATGGTGTTGCTTTAGATTTAGTTGGAAAAGAAGCAGTGGTTTGGCCTCTCCTGTCTTGTATCTATTAGCTGATGTGACAGATCTGGGCAGTTGGCATTCTACTCTGAATTGTAAAAACGATTCCATGGTGTTGCTTTAGCTTCAGTTGGAAAAGAAGCAGTGGTTTGGCCTCTCCTGTCTTGTAGGAAGCGTGTTCGCCTCCACCCTCCCAAGGCTGGTGGCACTGTTTGTGATTAAGGGGGAGACTCACTGACTGGTGGAATTGGAAAACTCTAATAACTGGGGACAGAATTTGACAAGAAGTTATACCAGATATAGATCTGGAATTTGTTTTTTTTAGTTAAGTCACAGCGGCAAAACCTGTACAATTTGTGACTTGTCACTTTGTAACTTCTGACATTTATTTATCAAAAAAAATTCCTAATATAATGACTCTGTTCTCTGAATATTATGACTCTATATTTAACTATAAAAACGTTTACAATGTCTCTGAAACTCTGCTGTAGTGTGGGGCTTGTCCTGTGATGGAAGTTGAGCTAAAGCTGGAGCCAAAGCTGGAAAATCCCAATCAGGAAGCGCAGTCCACGGTGACGGGAAGTGTGTCGTTCTCCGGCGTGACGATGATCTGCTCATGTCTGGATCTTTCCAGATGGAAAAAAAAAAATGCACAAGTAACAAAAGACTTCTGACGCACACCATTCATCATCGCATCTGTCCTGTCTTTTCACCTGTGCTGGATCTGACGAGTGATGTGATAAAACATGCACAAACCCAGCTGAATGCCTTGTGTTCTTTATAATCACCTTCACGTTTCAGACTCCACATATAAACCCAGTTCCACAAAGGTTTGTTCAAATGCAAATAAAAGGAGAAAGCAGTCGTTTTGTTACGTTTAACAAGATCATGACAAAGGCAAGATGTTTAATGTTTGACCTCATCAACGACTTTGAATCTTGTAAACGTGAGCTCGTTCTCAAAGCGATGCGTGCAACACTGGGACTAGGAACATTGTGAGAGGCTTTGAGAACAGGTGCTGTAATCAGGCTTCTGTATAAAAGCAGCTTCCAGGAAAGGCCCAGTCCTTTATGAGGGAGGATGGGTCGAGGCCATTTGCCGTAAAACAGACCAGCAGTTTACGTGCAATGTGTGGTTGGAAGAATTTCAGGGCTTTAACCTTCTACACCACATGATATCTTCAAAATATTCAGAGAGATCTGGAGAAACCAACCAGAAGCAAGACATAAAAACAAAAAGCAATAGTTTACACCAAACCTGTAGAGGTCAGCACCTGGGGACTCTTTGGGAGTAACCACCTCAGTGAAATAGTGAGTAGAGCAGCAGGCACCACAGCTGTCTCTAAGATGGAGGGTGTCTAGTAAGTGACTGGGTGAGTGTGTGAAATGGTTCACAGGTGTGTGGGTGTGTGATGCCTGTGATAAATTGCTGCCTTGTCCAGTGGCCCCCATGATTCTCGGCGGGTTCCTGACCCCACCATGACCCTGATCCTGATGTGCAGTGTGAACAAAGCCAAAAGAAAGCACTTGTGATGCTGCATCGTGAAGGTAGAGGTACATTTATG
This sequence comes from Hoplias malabaricus, assembly GCF_029633855.1. NCBI lineage: Eukaryota > Metazoa > Chordata > Actinopteri > Characiformes > Erythrinidae > Hoplias > Hoplias malabaricus. Next base: position 38,897,244 of record NC_089808.1, on the reverse strand, counting down.
GGTTGGATACTTGGGTGTGTGGCTTCTCCTCAGTCCAATTAAAAGCATGTATCTCCCAAAATAGCAACTTTACAGGGGAATGAAAAAACTTACAATAGAACTCTGCCATCTGCCACGAACAATGTGAAGAAGCCTAGCGTGTCTTGATTGAGCCACTTTGTTTTTATTTTTTTCACTCGTTTACTGACGCTAGGGTTTCATAAACACATTAGACCATTTCCAGTGTGAAAATAGACCGGAAAGCAGCAAATGGTGAGGAAAAAGTGGTGATTACAGTGTTTTGATTACAGTCGACTTCCCTTTAACTTTAAACCACGAAAAGCTACGGTCGGGTTCTTACTCAAACAACAACAAATAACAAATCAAATAACGTTCCACCTTAAAAGATGCAGAGCTTCTGAATGAACACAAACGGGAAGGGGAGTTTGTTTTGCTGTGAGGGCAGTATTTCTCCAGAGTTGTCTACGTTGCCTTTAAGAACACACAAAGAGGTTAGTGATTAAAGTTTGAGTAGTCTGTTTAATGAATACCAGTCCTGCTGCTTCCTTGAATTTGTAAAACTATCAATTACTAGCTTCACAGTGAAGAAATAATGCTCTGCTTTCCAATAAGAGTTAAACATCAGCAGGGTCGTGTTAAACCTTAGCCCAGATATCTGTGCTGGTCAGCATCATGTGGGAGATGTCCTCATTAACAGCGTGTGCTCAACTGCCCTGTCATCACGTTCCTTTATACCCACACGGGAAAAATGAGAATCATAAGGTCCAGGGAGGAATAGAAGACTCTTGGGATGGGAAAGATGGATAAAATGATCTCATACACAGCTCCTCTCCCTGCGCTGGAGAGAGTCTCACAACACTCAGAAGCAAAGAAGCCCACCGTGTCTTGGCTTCAAGAGAAGGGTCCCACTGTGTTGTATAATTAGGGGGAAAAAAACACTATCTGCTGTTAGCCATATTAGCATTTACATTGTAGGATCTGATGTAAAACTTTTAGCACGTTAGACTCCCATGCATTTCTCTGCCCTTCTGTCTGAATCAGAGTGAGTTATTCATTCATAGATCACACACAAGTTCAGTAATCGACTTATTTCACTCGTGTTTTGTTTTAGCATGAGAGAGACTACAAGCCACATTCTTGTGTGTTAAATTATTCCCTTGTTTTGGCTTAAATTGTGATAAATTAGTTATCCTTTTTTCACTGAAAGGTGTTTCCACGCAGCAGCGAAGCCAAGGCAGAGTCCCAAATGTCTCCCTACACCCTCCGTAGGGCACATTGTCTGTCATAAAAAAACATATTGTGTTGTATTTTGACAATAATATTAGCCATTTCACATTTCCCAGAATGTATGCAGTATAAACATTGCTCCTCTCTATAAACTGAGCAATGTTTAAAAATGTGACAGAAATTAATGAGTAAGGCATTCATACTTATATTTGTTTAATTTAAATGTGGATTAAAAGTGTGGTAAAAACAATAAATCAGTTTGTATTTGAGTTGTGTGTTGAGTAATAAGTACTTGATAGGGTGGCTACCATACACAGTCCCTGTGTCTAAATTTGGCTCCCTATTCACTACAGCGTACTATTATAGGGAACTGAATTTAGGAGACTGGGAGTCTGAACTGCATAAGCGCTTACAGACACCGAATTACTCACGCGACACACACTCATGGACACTTTCAAGTCACTAATCCATCTACTAACGTGTGTATTTGGACCGTGGGAGGAAACGGGAGCACCCAGAGGAAACCCACGTGAACACAGGGAGAACACACCACACTCCTCACAGACAGTCACCCAAAGGAAACCCACACAGGCACAGGGAGAACACACCACACTCCTCACAGACAGTCACCCGGAGGAAACCCACACAGACACAGAGAGAACACACCACACTCCTCACAGACAGTCACCCGAAGGAAACCCACACAGACACAGGGAGAACACACCACACTCCGCACAGACAGTCACCCGAAGGAAACCCACGCAGACACAGGGAGAACACACCACACTCCTCACAGACAGTCACCCGGAGGAAACCCACGCAGACACAGGGAGAACACACCACACTCCTCACAGACAGTCACCCGGAGGAAACCCACACAGACACAGGGAGAACACACCACACTCCTCACAGACAGTCACCCGGAGGAAACCCACGCAGACACAGGGAGAACACACCACACTCCTCACAGACAGTCACCCAAAGGAAACCCACACAGGCACAGGGAGAACACACCACACTCCTCACAGACAGTCACCCGGAGGAAACCCACACAGACACAGAGAGAACACACCACACTCCTCACAGACAGTCACCCGAAGGAAACCCACACAGACACAGGGAGAACACACCACACTCCTCACAGACAGTCACCCGGAGGAAACCCATGCGGACACAGGGAGAACACACCACACTCCGCACAGACAGTCACCCGAAGGAAACCCACGCAGACACAGGGAGAACACACCACACTCCTCACAGACAGTCACCCGGAGGAAACCCACGCAGACACAGGGAGAACACACCACACTCCTCACAGACAGTCACCCGGAGGAAACCCACGCAGACACAGGGAGAACACACCACACTCTTTACAGACAGTCACCCGGAGGAAACCCACGCAGACACAGGGAGAACACACCACACTCCTCACAGACAGTCACCCGGAGGAAACCCACGCAGACACAGGGAGAACACACCACACTCCTTACAGACAGTCACCCGGAGGAAACCCACGCAGACACAGGGAGAACACACCACACTCCTTACAGACAGTCACCCGGAGCGGGACTAGAACCCACAACCTCCAGGTCCCTGGAGGTCTGTAATTGCGACTCTACCTTCCGCACCACCATGCTAGTTTACTGCAGTAGCTTCTAATCTTTTTGGAAGACTTTACTCTAGATACTAGACCATTTCTGTTAGTAATTTGATGGCACTCTGCCAATGAAGTTAGGTACTGCTGTTGGGTGATTAGTTTTGTATCACCACTCCAAATCATCCCTAAGGTACTGGATGGAGCTTAGGGTCATACATACTAGCAGTGGTCAGGGTGACCTTGAGCTCATATGTGGCTGCCTTAAAGCATCAGATTTCATAGCATGCATTCCTGCTGAGATTATAGGAGCTGTGTACATACAGCTGGACATCAGTGTCCACACTGAAATCACCTGTTATTAGGGCTTTGGACAAATGTTTGGACTTGCAGTGTGTTGTGGTGTTTCCAGCAGGGTTGTAAAGCCCTTTGCATCATGTTTCATGATGGTCTCCTCCTCCAGCTCCTGGCGCAGGTGAGATTGCTCAACATCGGTGACCGTGCCAGTTAATTCTGCAATGATGCAGATGCTTCATCCTTCTTTATTCCCTGGAGAGGTTTACTGGGATGAGGATTAAGCCTGGAGACCCACTCTGAAAGACTCTGAGCCTGTCTATGAGGTCCTTAATCACTGTTTGAGCATCAGACATTTGTAGACTTGAGTTCCCATCACTTGCTTTTACCAAGCCCTGGGACCTAGCAGGACCACACTGACAGCTAAACACCCAAAACACACCCAGAGCTTTACCTTCTCGGCGTATCATTAATTTCCTCTGCAGTCCAATGATTATGGGCTTAAATATAATCTCAGCATTTTGTCCGCTTCAGTGACACTTTCTCCCTGAAAGTGAACTGGTTTATGTCGGGCTGTGCCTGCTTTAACACCAAAATAGCTTCGATCGGCTGCTGCCGCTGCTCCGAGAGGCTGATTTAGCCACGTGTAATTGCTGGCTATTTACTGCTCTGTGGAGAAGGCCAATGAAGATTTATGAGGCCCTTTACATCAAGCCAGAACCTTCGTTAATTTTCGCCTACAGTGTGGTTTCATGGCCTTACACACACACACACACACACACACAAACACACACACACACATCTCTCTCTCTCTCTTGCTCTCTCTCTCAGAACGCACTCTAACAAGTCTCAGTTGTGTATGATGCTCTTTTTTTTTTGTGCCAGTTTGTGTGAGATGAGGGTGGGCCCTACACTCTTTCTTATATCCGCCCCCACCCCCCTTTTCCTTCTGTCCCAGCCCCTGCTCTTCTAGTAAGGCTCAACACTGGAACATTGTTGTGAGGATAGATTTGAATGCATTTGGCCACATTGGTAGTGGATGGTTACTTCCAGATCCCAAAAGCCACTCCAACTCATCCCAAAATTGTAGGATGTGTTCTGCAGAAAACACAGTTCAAATCCTCCTCAGCCCAAAGCTGGGGGACTTTAGAGACCTCTAGCTGACACTTATTTTTGAATTAATTTCCCCTCTTGCCCTATAACCTTTGGGTGTTGCGTAGGGGTGGGGTGTTTCAATTCCTGTTGGGAACGGGGAGTAGGGCGAAGTGGTAGGGGCGACATGGCCTTTCAAACAAAGGGTTATGAACGTGTGAATCACTGGCGGGACACTGTAAGGGCCCAACAAATTTCAGTATTTTCTCCTTTTACAGCTATGATCACCATTTTATTATTTACTTTACATTTACTTCATTAATTCATTCATTCATTATCTGTAACCCTTATCCAGTTCAGGGTCGCGGTGGGTCCAGAGCCTACCTGGAATCATTGGGCGCAAGGTGGGAATACACCCTGGAGGGGGCGCCAGTCCTTCACAGGGCAACACACACACTCACACATTCACTCACACACTCACACCTACGGACACTTTGGAGTCACCAATCCACCTACAAACGTATGTTTTTGGACTGTGGGAGGAAACGGGAGCACCCGGAGGAAACCCACGCAGACACAGGGAGAACACACCACACTCCTCAGGAATCGGGAGCGGGAATCGAACCCACAACCTCCAGGTCCCTGGAGCTGTGTGACTGCGACACTACCTGCTGCGCCACCGTAACGCCCACATTTACTTCAATGTAGTTTTATTATATTATGATGTTTTAGTCATAAGAAAATGTACAGTATCACGAGTAGTACACTGATGTCTCTGTAGTTAGTACATTTCCAGTTCTACCTTAAATAGCGAAGCAATTACTTTCTAGCACCTGACACTACTGCAGTATGGAACTGGAAGGTTTATAAGGAAGGTTAACAATTATCTGCTGAACAAGAAAATGAATTCATCTTTATATTATAGATGAGTGAGGAGTGGGTGATTATAAATGACTGTGGAACCATTCTGAAGTTGTATGAAGCCCTAAATTTGACAGAAGTCCAGCTGTGCTCCTCTGATATCACTGCAGACTGGCAGAGCTGCCTACAGAGCACCGCTAGTCACCTGAGAATTAGCCATTGCTCTTTTTTATTTGTGTTCTGATGATGCTTCAGGCTCTTAAAGGGTGGTCCCATTTCCTAGGGGAAGATTTTAACCACTACACACTGTGACTCAGTTCCACGGGGCGAGATGACTCTCAAAAACAAGGGGCAGCAGTAAAAATAAGAAACGGGATTGGGCCTTGTCCTTTGTGACCTTTAAACTGTTTAAAATGGATTATTAACAACACTGATAGTGTTCACATAAAGGAGGTAGAATGGTGAGATTTATATAGAACACTGAAATATAATGGACACGGTTTGTGTTGTTGGCTTTTAAACTTATATTTATTTCAGTTTAATTCCTTGTTAAAGAGACTGAAGGATTAAAATTTTAATGACTTTGTTGAGTCAGGAGCCAGCGCTGTCTCAGAGCTCACTCCAAGTGCTGTGAAAGGAATTTGTCTCGTATGAGGACGTCAGGATCTGTGCCTGCACCTCGTTTGACCTCAGTTTAATTTTCTACATCTTAAAGGAGAGGAAAGTGAGGGAGGCTGGAGTTTGCCCCTGATTCTCAAGAAAATCTTGCCTTTCTGCTGTTCCTAGAAATCCCTTACATCAGAGCTATTCAAACCTTAGCCCCCATTGCCTCTTTTTTACCACTTGCACAAACAAACAAACAAATATTCATCGATAAACAAACTACCACAGCATCTGTTTAAAACAGATCAAATCATTTAATATGTCCAGGACTTTTATTGTGTTTTAGTAAACGGATACATTCATTCATTCATTATCTGTAAGCGCTTATCCAGTTCAGGGTCGCGGTGGGTTCAGAGCCTCCCTGGAATCATTGGGCGCAAGGCGGGAATACACCCTGGAGGGGGCGCCAGTCCTTCACAGGGCAACACACACACATTCGCTCACACACTCACACCTACAGACACTTTTGAGTCACCAATCCACCTGCAGGACTGTGGGAGGAAACCGGAGCACCCGGAGGAAACCGGAGCACCCGGAGGAAACCCACGCGGACACAGGGAGAACACACCACACTCCTCACAGACAGTCACCCGGAGGAAACCCACGCAGACACAGAGAGAACATACCAACTCCTCACAGACAGTCACCCGGAGGAAACCCACGCAGACACAGGGAGAACACACCACACTCCTCACAGACAGTCACCCGGAGGAAACCCACGCAGACACGGAGAGAACACACCACACTCCTCACAGACAGTCACCCGGAGGAAACCCACGCAGACACAGGGAGAACACACCACACTCCTCACAGACAGTCACCCGGAGGAAACCCACGCAGACACGGAGAGAACACACCACACTCCTCACAGACAGTCACCCGGAGGAAACCCACGCAGACACAGGGAGAACACACCACACTCCTTACAGACAGTCACCCGGAGGAAACCCACGCAGACACAGGGAGAACACACCACACTCCTCACAGACAGTCACCCGGAGGAAACCCACGCAGACACAGAGAGAACACACCACACTCCTCACAGACAGTCACCCGGAGGAAACCCACGCAGACACAGGGAGAACACACCACACTCCTTACAGACAGTCACCCGGAGGAAACCCACGCAGACACAGGGAGAACACACCACACTCCTCACAGACAGTCACCCGGAGGAAACCCACGCAGACACAGAGAGAACACACCACACTCCTCACAGACAGTCACCGGGAGGAAACCCACGCAGACACAGAGAGAACACACCACACTCCTCACAGACAGTCACCCGGAGGAAACCCACGCAGACACAGAGAGAACACACCACACTCCTCACAGACAGTCACCGGGAGGAAACCCACGCAGACACAGAGAGAACACACCACACTCCTCACAGACAGTCACCCGGAGGAAACCCACGCAGACACAGGGAGAACACACCACAGTCACCCTACAATCAAACCCACAACCTCCAGGCCCCTGGAGCTGTGTGACTGCGACACTAACCTGCTGCGCCACCGTGCCGCCCTAAACGGATACAATATAAGATAAAATAGCAGCATGTGATGATTAGAGCTCCGGTTTCCTCCCACAGTCCAAAAACACACGTTGGTAGGTGGATTGGAGACTCAAACGTGTCCGTAGGTGTGAGTGTGTGTCACCCTCCGAAGGACTGGCGCCCCCTCCAGGGTGTGTTTCCCCCTTGCGCCCAATGATTCCAGGTAGGCTCTGGACCCACCGCGACCCTGAACCGGATAAGGGTTACAGACAATAAATGAATGAATGAATGATGATCCTCATCCAGGAATCCATCAGTAGCCCAAACTCCATGATTTTGAGTCTTTATTATTAAAATACAATTAACCAGTGTTAATAAATTACACAGTGGTAAATGAGAACAGGTTCGTGACAGAGTTATTTTATTTTATTTTATCTACTTCTTTTTTTGCCAGGTCAGAACCCACCATTCTTCCAAGAGGCCCATTCCTTATTTTATTGTTTCTTTGGCATCTTGTCTTCACAGTTAATGCAGAAAAAAAGAAGTGAGTAAAACATCCAAACAGATGGAGACACTCAAACTAAACTGAAAAACCCTCTGTAGGTGGTCAGTGCTAAAGTTTACATCGACGTAATACAGAAGCTGACTGTAAAGTGCATGGAATGTGTGTAAAAGGTGAGGATACATTTGAACACAAACACATTCTAATAGTTTTATCGGCGATGTCACTTCGGGTTAGAATAAGCCCCTCATAATGGACTATAACTCTACTCTCACATCAGAGGCGATTGCTCTAAGACTGCAAAAGATAAGTGATCAAATATATACTGTTGTGTGTACATGTCATTGAATAAATATGCACTACAACGCTCTCAACATTTGTTCAGAATCAGCTTCTTATCACTGGTAAAGACGCGGCTTTCCTCTCAATCATTCTCGCAGCTTCACAGTGCTTTAAACAGCGTCCACAGAGTAGCGAAGCAGCGAAGTGCAGCGAAACGAGACGAGTCATTGGATAAATGCTGGGCTTTGTCCCGCCCATCGGACGCTCAGCGTCTCTGGGGGTCTAAGGGGCAGTGGGCTGGCTTTGGCTGGCCCGGACGCTCAGCTTCTGCATGATGATTGGATGATCTGTCTGAGGCTGAATCCCTTTTTGATTGACAGCGAAATCAGCGAATCAGCGATCCTTTGGTGTAAAGATCCGTGGGAGCACAGGCGGACACACTTCACATGGGCCAAGGCCGTTTAAGCAGCCTAGCTCTGCTGGCCATTGAGAGGACACTAGTCAAGTCCCTGGAAAAGACGCCTTGTTGGTACGACAGGGTCACAGAGCATTTTCTTAAAAAGGAACGGAGGGTAGAATTTACGTATAAATAAACCGACACATTTTATGATGTAGGCCGAAATTGAGCTTCCCCTCCTTGAAAGACCAGCATCCGCCACTGCTTCACATCCACTACATCACTTTAAAGCACACTGCACTCAGTTCCTTACTAACTGCTTATTGTCATTTCACTGTGAATACCAGATCCTTACTTACGTGTATATTTCTTATTTATATTTTTCTATTGTTTATTGTTCTGTGGCTATGTTTTAACGTTCACTGCGATACGTGTGTCACGGTACGTTAACCTCTCTATCACAAGTCCCCTAAATCCTGCTCAAATGACGCAGAGCAGTCAATAGTGAGTGTTCTCATTTGGCCTCGATTCGAAACGCACCAAGAAAACAAGACGTTTTTCCATCCTGCCTTTTCCCATGCGCCTCCCAGTGCATGTTAGTCCTGGCCTCTAAACTCACTTAAGCTGCGCAGACAAACACGTAAGACCAAAGTGCTTTAACATTTATTGAATTCCTGCAGCGTGAGACGGATACCGGAGCCCTGGCCCCAGGAAGCCCTGCTGGGGTCCTGCTGGGCCTCCTCTGGGCCACGCTGTTACCTGCAGCCCTTCAGTTCTGTGCTCAGTGGGCTGTTACTGGGTCACGGCTCCTTGTTTCTCAGCGTGACCTCGTGTGAAGAAGGTGAAACCAAGCCTAATCTTCCCAAAGCCGAGTTGAAGTCGTGAGATCTTTCTCCTGCGAGCTACGATGAAGTCCAGATGGTGGAAGATTAGCCTGTGGCGTCTGTTTTAAACTGTAACTGTATTCCTTGTCCACACACACACACACACACACACAGTGTGTACACACTTTTTCTAACCTGGCATCACCAGCATGGTTAAGCATTAATGTGCTGATTTAATCTATAAATGAAAATGAACAAGCTCTTGAGCGAGTAGCCACAGCAATAACACACTGTTGGACCTCTGTGTCTTTTGGTTTTGAATGTGATGTAGATAAACTCCAGATATTGATTGGACCTTTTCCCTTCAATGGAGTCATGAATAGTAACCGCAGGATTATTAAACACTGACTGTTTCTTTCCTGGATCTATTAGCCTTCGCTCACATTCCTGAAGAAAAACCCATCACAGGACTGTCAGGTCTTCACCAGGTACAGCTCCTATACTTTATTATTATTATCATTATTATCATTATTGCTACACGACTCATTGTCACTGCTCTTAGATCAGTAGCAGTGTGACCTTGTGTGCTGAACTGAGACGACAGTTTGAAGTACTCTGTGCTATTTCAGTCTGAAGTAGTCTCATAAAAACCCAGTGAAACCCAAAGAACGCACCCATTTGCTTATTGCAGTTTGTGAGAACCCGCCTTTGTTTGATGGCCTAAATATAACAAGCAGTATCTTCTCCAAAACGCAAATATTTGCTCTCTTACAGTCCACTCTCCTTTCTCTACTTAAAACATACAATTTACAAAGAACACCATGCTTTATTTCACATGGATTTTGTAATGGAACAGAGTATTTGTTTTTCACTCACGACCATTTCATTTTAGAGATAATATATGAACAAATCTATCGAGAACATTGACCTGACGTGGTGTTTAGACCCAGAAGCTGCACTGAAAACCAGAGATTTCTCTGCTTCTCAGCTAGACCAGTCTTCTTGAGCTAGCTGCACCAGTTCTTTCAGGTTTGATGCATGCTCTGCACCAACCGAGCTTCAGCTCCTTCCACTGATGTTCAACAGGACTTAGATCAGGACTCGTAGCTTACAGAGTGATTCCTTGTCAATCGTTATTTTAATGGCAAAGACCAGATCGGTGTAAAATTGAGTGTTGATTGATGCATGTTTTGGGTCATTATCCTTCTGTAGAGAGGCAAAGAGGCTACAAGAACATCGCAGAACGTCATCTGTGCTCCACACGAGGGGTGGCGTTCTGTTCACCGTGAACACAGAGGTGTGATTTACCAGAGAAGGCTTAATATCGATTCATTCGTCCAAATGATATTATCACGAGAGTCTCCCAATCCTTCAGTACAACACTGGCCAAAGTGAGCTCTCTTTAAGCTTGTGTGACAGAACCAGAGCTCTCCTCCAAGCGTGTTCAAAGCCAGTGACGGCTGGTTTCACAAGACCTTGAGGAAGTGTGATATCATCATGTGTTTGGTAGCGATTGTTAGCCTGTGGAACCGGCATTGGGTCTTCTAGGGATGAGGCTAGGGCTCTACCATAACATCTGTTTTATTTCAGACAGAGCCCAGTGTTCAACTGTGGCACCTTGAGCTCAAGCTCTCCATATTCATTCTCATAATTACATTTAATTGTTTTTACAGTGAATGTGTGAGTGTGTGTCGCCCTGTGAAGGACTGGCGCCCCCTTCAGGGAGTGATCCTGACTTGCACCCAGTGATTCCAGGTAGGCTCTGGACCCACCGCGACCCAGAACTGGATAAGAGTTACAGACAATGAATGGATGAATGACTGGTTCTATTACCATTTTTGTTTCACTGTGATTTTCCAGATTCCTTCTTTTCTTCCTTCCTTTGTTTGTTCATTCATTCATTCATTAATCAGTTCATTCATTCATTCGTTTGCTGCTTCAGATGCGCAGGCAGGAACACATTGGACAGGACCCCAATACATTGCAGGGCCTCAAGCAGGTCATATTTAATTTCCACATAAATATCTCTTAATAAAAATAAATAACTTGCAATAAGTCTTTCAGTTTTATTGGAAATCACAGGAATGGACAGCAGACTTTCACATTTAGTACTTTATTTAGTGCTGCATTTATAGTATTTTACATTTCATAGAACTCTAGTAAACACTTGAAACACAAAATAATCCCCAGCCGTGATCTTCGAGCTGGCTTACTGGGAGTCGTATTAATTCAGAGAACTTAATGCTGAAATTAATATGGAAAACACAGGGGGGTCCTGTGAAGCCCTGCCTTGATTTACCTTGTAGAGCAGAAAAAAACACTGCATCGGTTCGGTGCTTATATAATTAATCGCAGACATAATTAAAGGCATGGATGGAAATGTGCTTAGTGCGTAAATGTTAACGTTGTGCAAACTGCAGACGTCCCACATTAACAACAAAAACAAAACAAGGCTTTTCTGCTTTCTGAATCTCTACAAATGTTAATCAGATTAACTTCTCTCACATGCAGGGTAGTAGTTTCCCACCCTGCTGTATAATCACGCCACTGTTTACTGCAACACAGCCACCTTTCACTCCACATGCTTTTCTACTATGGGACAATCACCTCTAATTATTATCAACGCAGTTTAATGACAATAGAAGATGCTTGCGTTCCCATAGTTCGTGTGTTGTAGCCACTTTATTCCCTCTCTCTCTGCACACGTAGGGACTGTCTGACGCTCGAGAGAAAGAAAGGCATAATTATAAAGTCATTTCACAATACCTTTCACAGGAGAGTGATGAGAAGGCTGTAGCCTCTCAGACATAAATGTACAAAAACGTCACTGGGGTGTACCCCAGGGCTACATCTTAAGAACCTTTTAGTTGGGAACATATCGTAGCTCTAAAGAAAAAAATATATATATATCCATGATAGTAACTTTACAGGAGATGGAAAAACCTTCTTAACTTTGTCCCTGTGTCTGCGTGGGTTCCCTCCAGGTGACTGTCTGTGAGGAATGTGGTGTGTTCTCTCTGTGTCTGCGTGGGTTTCCTCCGGGTGACTGTCTGTGAGGAGTGTGGTGTGTTCTCTCTGTGTCTGCGTGACTTTCCTCCGGGTGACTGTCTGTGAGGAGTGTGGTGTGTTCTCTCTGTGTCTGCGTGGGTTTCCTCCGGGTGACTGTCTGTGAGGAGTGTGGTGTGTTCTCCCTGTGTCTGCGTGGGTTTCCTCCGTGTGCTCCGATTTCCTCCCACGCTCCAAAAACACACGTTGGTAGGTGGACTGGCGACTCAAAAGTGTCCATAGGTGTGAGTGAATGTGTGAGTGTGTGTCACCCTGCAAAGAACTGGCGCCCCCTCTATGGTGTGTTCCTGCCTTGCGCTCTGTGATTCTGGGTAGACTCCGGACCCACCGTGACTTGGACTGGATAATCACTTACAGACAATGAATGAATGAATGAATTATGCACTTGAAGACCCAATGTTTCCACTGAAATCCAGGGCATTTAAAATTTTGTCAGGCTTTACAGAAGACATTTGAACATTGCTGTTAGATTTGTTTGCACTCAGTCACATGCATAAGTGAGGTTAGGTACTAATGCTAGATGATTTGATTTGGATCACAAAAGCCATTCCAACTCATCCCAAAGGAATCGGATGGAACTGCATCATGTCAGAGAATACAGTTCCACTGCTCCACTGCCCAGTGCTAAGGGGCTTTGAGGGCCCTTCCAGTCGACACCTAGCATTGAGCATAGTGAGCTTAGCCACCAGTGTGCCGTTTCACTTTATGTTTTTCTACAGAGACCGAATGTGTCTGTGTCTATAATGGGTGAATCTTAAACAAATAGGTGTCTACAAACTTTTGGACATACGGTGTGTAAATTGAGCTTATTTTCATTCTGAACTGTGCTGCATGATGCCAAACTGTACACAGAGACACATATCTTATTACTGAAGCTTATTCCAATCAGTTTATCCATGGCCAATGTCTATAAATAATCTGGACATTGGAAAGGTGATCTGGGATCAGGGGTCCTAATGTCCAGTCTGATGTGACTGTGATATGCTGAGGTGCACTCACTGACCTTGTAGCAGCACTCTTTCACTGAGACGTTCCATGATTTTGTCCCCATTCATTGCATAACTGGGAACTGTAACCTAGATATCCTTAAATGCACGTCTTGAATTCAAGCTCTTAGGCCTCAGAAAACCACCAGACTGCTGCTGAATTTATAAACAGCTCCAGAGCCTCTGGGTCCTGGGTTTGATCCATGGTTTGGTGTGTTGTCCCAGTGTCTGTGTGGGTTTCCACCCACTGTCCAAACACACGCTGGTATGTGCATTGCCTATGTTACATTGCACACAGGTGTGAGTGAGTAAGTGAGTGACTGAGTGAATGTTTGAAATTTTAAACAGGTGTGAGTGAATGAGTGAGTGAGTAACAGGGTGAACGTGTGAAATTGCCCACAGGTGTGAGTGAGTGAGTGAGTGAATGAGTGAGTGAGTATCAGGGTGAGTGTGAGAAATTGTCCACAGGTGTGAGTGAGTGAGTGAATGAGTGGGTGGGTAACAGGGTGAACGTGTGAAATTGTCCACAGATGTGAAAGAGTGTGTGAAATTTTCCACAGGTGTGAGTGATTGAGTGAGTGAGTATCTGGGTGCATGTGAAAAATTGTCCACAGGTGTGAGTGAATGAGTGAGTGAGTTAGCATCTGGGTGCATGTGAAAAATTGTCCACAGGTGTGAGTGAGTGAGTGAGTGAGTAACAGGGTGAACGTGTGAAATTGTCCACAGATGTGAGTGAATAAGTGAGTTAATATCTGGGTGAGTGTGAGAAATTGTCCACAGGTGTGAGTGAGTGAGTGAGCGAGTGAGTGAGTGAGTGAGTGAGTAACAGGGTGAACGTGTGAAATTTTCCACAGGTGTGAGTGAGTGAGTATCTGGGTGAGTGTGAGAAATTGTCCACAGGTGTGAGTGAGTGAGTACCTGGGTGAGTGTGAGAAATTGTCCACAGGTGTGAGTGAGTGAGTAACAGGGTGAACGTGTGAAATTGTCCACAGATGTGAGTGAATAAGTGAGTTAATATCTGGGTGAGTGTGAGAAATTGTCCACAGGTGTAAGTGAACGAGTGAGTGAGTACCTGGGTGAGTGTGAGAAATTGTCCACAGGTGTGAGTGAGTGAGTGAGTGAGTGAGTGAGTGAGTAACAGGGTGAACGTGTGAAATTTTCCACAGGTGTGAGTGAGTGAGTATCTGGGTGAGTGTGAGAAATTGTCCACAGGTGTGACTGAGTGAGTGAGTGAATAACAGGGTGAACGTGTGAAATTGTCCACAGATGTGAGTGAATAAGTGAGTTAATATCTGGGTGAGTGTGAGAAATTGTCGACAGGTGTAAGTGTTTTCCACAGGTGTGAGTGAGTGAGTATCTGTTTGAGTGTGAGAAATTGTCCACAGGTGTGAGGGTGTGAGTGTGTGAGTGACTGGGTGAACTTGCCCTGTGATGGAATGGTGCTCTGTCCAGGTTTTGTTCCTGCCTTGCACCCAATGACCCTGAACAGGATGAAGTGGTAACAGAAGATGAATGAATGAAAAGGGGAATTCCACTGTTTCAAAATACTGCAGAGTCAATCTTTAAGTTGCAAACAAAGTTATTCTTGTGTGGTTTGTGGTGAAGCGCTCTATTTTAGAGTAACTTACCGAGTCTGAACTGCTCAGAGTGTTGGTGATGGGAACCACAACCATTTTGATTTATGTTTTGGGATGAAGGCTATTTTATAAAGTGAAAGTACATGTATCTCTGGTTTAGCACTACAGCTCAGTGCTGGTAGTTTCACTGACACTGTAAAACTGTCCATGTGGTGGCTGTCTGGTGCTCTGTTATAGACTGGCTCTCTGATCAGCGTGTGTTCTGATCTTGCACCCACTTATTCTGAGTATGATTCTGTTATGAATGAATGAATGTATGAATGAATTAAAGCAATTCATAAAAGAATTCAAAACGTTCACTCAATATGTGGATAATAATTAAAGGAACATTAAGTAATATTTGGTATTTTTGCCCCTGTGTTCTCCTTTAAATGTTACAGCACTATCCTGAAATCAGGAGGGTTGGTTCCTACCCTCCTGCAAAAGCTACATAGTGCTGTTTCTGCAGTGAAGAGCCTAAAGTATCAGTGGCAGAGGCTCTTTTCTCCTTGTTACAGCACAGTGGATCATCACTGTGATTTTGAAGCTGTAATTTAATGCATAAAATACTACCTAGTGTTGCTTTAAAATGGCTATATTTGTGTTAGGAAGCACCTAATCGAACTGACTTGAAACTCGCAGGCATTAAAAACCCTGCACACGGCATGCTATTCATTACTCAGCGTCAGTGACAGTGTGTTTTCATAGTTGCTAAAAGCAGCAGTTTGCAGAAGAATAAAAGATTTCCTATTTCTGGTAAACACTCCCTACATTTGTTCAAAGCTCATTCACAGGACAAACCCAGACCTACACATAGCAGGAGAATATCTGACATGACAGAGATGCTTCAAAGTGTAACACGAGGTTCACAATAGCAGGAAAAGGCCTGGGGTTAAAATAACAGACGGTTTATGCTAAATAAGCAGGACACTGACTTCTCCAACATTAGTCTGCAGATTCTGGTCCCCTTTTCCGCTTTTCCGCTGGCAGTGAACTGAAGCTAGGACCAACAAGGACAAAAACAGACAAGACTTTACAAGGACACCATGTGGCAAACACATTCACGTATGTACTTGTGCAAAAGGTATTAGTTTCAATGTATAGGCAAAACATCCAGAAGAACATGTATTCACATAAATAAACACATACACACGGACACAATGGAGTGTGAAATTGGGGGCTAATCTGTTTGCTGTATGTCTGGAATGTGACCGGGTTCTTGTTGCTGCTCTCTTGGCCACTCTCCTTTCTTCCCCGAGGATTTAAAAGCTGACCAATTAACACACCTACATTTACACACACTCTCACACACAAGGCCATCCACCTCTTTATATAGTGGGCCCTGCTTGAGAACTTCGCCAGCTCTGCTGAGGACACCCTCTCAACAGTACCCTTACAAATCTGACCTTTGAAGAAAGGGCCTCGTATTGTGCTTTTCTCCAAAGTCTTCTACTTTTCTCCGAGACGTGACAGCGCGCTCCTTCTTTCATTTTAAAGCACAGGATACGCTTGGGATGGCCAAAGAAAGGTATGTTTACAGACCTGGCACTTCAGCCCTGTGATCTTAAAGAGCTAATGCTACATATTGTCAGTGTTGAGATGTAAACAGTGTGATTCAGAGTGTTTCGCATTGCGGAGAAACTTACAGGCTCTGATTTCTTTACGCTCGTGACAGTAACTAAGGGTTGTAATGTCAACAGAACATTTATAGACGTTTTGTTTACTATCAAAAGATTGAATCCATCTGCACATGTCTCCTGAGTTCTATAAAGTGATGTTGGCAATGAGTCAATCTGGAAAAAAAAAAAGATTTGTTTGGGAACTGTATTTCCTCTAAATGTCCTTCATGTTCCATTCCACTGTGTATTCATTCTGTACTCCATAATCTTTTCTCAAAGATATTATGAAATTAATGTCTCAGACAAAGCAGATAAGGCAATGTATTGGTAACCAAAAAACCACATCAGAATCTGTGACGTAGATTTTACACTCTACAACTATCAGGTTCCAATCACCACCATTGTTATTTATAACCTGCTTTGATGTGCTTGTATCTTTTAATATTACATTTAATATTACTGTTTTGCCATACAGCAACACTGCATATACACACACACACATATATATATATATACTGAAACAGCCACATAGTGTGTGATACAGCTCTGTGTGGCACTGACTCCTATTACCACCCAACTCTTTAAACCCAGGTTTTTATGCAAATGATGTGGAAATTGGGAGTAATTCTCCTTTAAATCTCCCAGAAACATGAAAATATTTAATCCTCCCTTCCTCCCTGCATTCTTTTTGGAAACCTAAGCCATGCTGACTCACAGACTATAGTGACTGTGGAAACCTGCTCATCCAGAGTTTCTTCTGAAATGAAGGAGGGTTATAGGTGAATTTGTCCCCCTTTTGTTGCTCTCACAGTTCTCTACTGTTCGTTTAGATCAGATGTTTGATGAATTTGATGACATTTAACCATGAGAACAGTGACCACTGCTGATTAAGATAGGATACGTAATCCTTTAACAGTCCCACAACAGGGAAATTGCAAAGTTTTCATTAGTTTTTTCAGTCATAAACAGCCCTCCATAGCAAAGCTATTGTATAAAGCTCCATCTAGGGCTTCGTAGTCCTCCAGTCAGCATTTTGTGCATGTCACCCCTGAGCATCCTATTTTATTTCAGGCTTTTATATGAAGCTTAGCTGTTTACTCAACTGAATGTAAGGGTTCACATTCAAGTAGCTGAAACCAGTGTTTTAGTTGAGGGGTGTTAGCAAAGCTATAATGTAGCTGACGTGGCGATTTAAAGCCTTTTTTAAAAATAAATATGTCATATTTCCCCTTTGGAAACCATCAAGTGCATCTAGAAACCCTCACAGGTCACTATTAAGACATTTTACATGGGAAACACAATGCTATTGGACTGCTGGACAACTATTTACTGTCTGTTTCTAAGATTTGAGGAGTTAGCATTAAGACTAGCTCACTAACGTTCTCCACAGCTAACATTAGTACAATTCAAGAGGCTCCTGGGTCGATTTAGAATGTCTGTGAAGGTTTGGTGTCACTGAAATAGTGTTTAATAGCGAAAATATCGCTATTTAACCCAAACAAAACACTCTCTCCCCAGCTGGAGATCTAAGGGTTTCTCCCCGCTCAGTAAACAGAGCAGCACGGCGGGTTAAGCCCGACCTCCACTGGCCACGTTTACTTTTCCTTCCCCTTGTTCGTTTCAGGGATTTTTTTTTTTTAGAAGCTGAATGCTTTCACAAAGCAGAAAAACCGAGCTGAAAAAGCCCACTGTGCTGTGTGTGTGTGTGCCAGGCAGCTGCTTTATGGTCGGTATGTGTGGGTTGGTTTATATTTTGCTTTGTCCTTCTCCTGCTTAACTTATATTGTTTATTTAACCTTGCTGTTTTTGTGGGCAGCTGTGTGTGTGGGTTGTTGTATGTGTGTACTACAATTTTAGGCAGATTAATAGGCTATAATCCAATGTTTTCCTCCCCATCTCGAGAAGGTGTGGTGTACAATGTGTAATGATGATGAACTGAGCTGTTGAATTGATTGTGTTTACACAGAGAGCACTAAAAATGCCCCCAGCTGAAGAAACCTGCACAAACTAGCGTGGATAACTGGTCTAAACTGGTCTATACTGGTGCTGGTGCGGGTTTAGCTGAACCCAGCCGGGTCGTACTGGTTGGCCAGTATACCAGCACCTACAATTCACCATATACTGGTTTATTGCTGGTGTCACTCCATTACATCAATGACCTTTTGACCCAACACTGTAGTAATGGTGCAAAACATAACATACTTTTTTTTGCTGGTGTCTGGTCTATCCTGCTTTTTCTAGCAAGGTGAACAGTCCAGATTGTTCACTGTAGGCCACTGCAAAGGGACTAAAAAGAAAAGCATAGTCAGTTTTCCATTTCCCCCTAAAAAAAAAAAATACAAAATTCCTCTGGGCAGGAGGAAGTTTGTCATTAGCTCGGCCTGAATCATATGTGAGACACAAATAGACCGTCAAGGGTTTATTTCCAAACACAGGATTGGAGGCCTGTACGCTGGGTCTACATATATGGCCATTTGAATATAGAAGGTATTCATCATCTGAAGAGCTGAGATGGTGCCCTATAATTAGGACTGAAGGGTCAAACGGCTTAAATAAAGTGTGACCAGTAAAGGTATGTTGTAAAAATAATGGTGAAAAACAAGATAAAAAAGACTTGTAATGAATGTTGCAACCCCAAGTGATGAGAAAAGACTTGTGGTGAAGTGTGAAATGCCTTAAATGTCTGTAATGGTCTGGCCAAACATTACACACATTAGTTCCTGTTTCAGTGTCATGTGAGCTGGCGATGCCCATATAACACCAAGCAGTTAGAAGTTAAAGGGGAATTGCATGTTTTTCAAACACTGTAATTAAACTGTTAAGATGTAATTAAAGTCATTCAGAGTGGACGGTCGTGAAGCGCCATGTTCTCTGGGAGACTACCAAGTCAGAATTGTTCACAGTGGTGGTGACCCAAACCTTAAATCTGGTATGTTTATCTTCAGAGAAAGCTATTAAACAAAATGGTCGCAAATACCCTGCCTAAGACCAGAGACTCTGTTTTTTTTTTGATAGTTTCCCGTTAAGACGTAAACGTGACCGTGCGCAATGCTGAGAGATGGACGGAGGGATGTAGGATAAACCTCCCCAGCAGGGGAACAGCTGGAGTGACCTCAGTAATGTGACTTGTGGCTGAATGCGATCAAATCATCGCAGCTTTGTCTCCACATGTGATCTAATGCCTTCCCAGAAGAACGGAAGAAGAAGAAGAATTTATGCTTTGGGGAAAATGAGTCTCCACATTTATCCTATCCATGGAAGTAATATAAACACACACACACACACACACACACACACACAATATTACCAGTAAGCAATTTTGTACACACACACATCTGGAGTACTGGGCAGCCAGCCATATTGCTTGGGGAGCAGTTGGACGTTAGGTGTCTTGCCCATGGATGTTGAAGGAAGAGAAAAGCCTGTTCCTACTCTTACCCAGCCACATTTTTTCTGCAGGACCTGGGGATCTTCCCTGAAACCTTCCAGTCCCAAGTTCACGTCTCTAACCTTAAGGCCAGAGCTAAATAGGAGCTATTACTGGAACAAACTAACCCTAATGGTAGCCTTGATTACAGAGGAAACACAAAAGTGTAAATAAACTCAAGGCATGTGAATTCACTGGTGGTTTCGAATAGTTAAAAAAACCCTTGAGTCAACGCATTTCTCTAACAAACCATTTGACATTGAACCACTCTATATTTCTTTATAATTGACGGCATTATGTAGGGATATTGATCAATCTGCATAGTTCTCTGCCTTAAGTGACTCAATATCAGTGTGTGTGTAGTAGTGTGTTGACATCAGCTGTAGTATTCGAATCAGTGTGATACAGTATCAGACAAAAAGAGGCTCTTGTTGTGTATGTCTGTTCCACTGGATACACCCAGAGTACACTGAATGGACTCCTTGTATCATCTGAGCTCTTAGTCATGATTATTTTGTATTACTTCACACAGATTTTTGGCACATCAAGTAGTCATAGAGCTTTTGGATAGATTTCCTAGGCACCGCTCTCAGTCCTTGACTATAGCAGATAATCTCTGTTGACTCATTGAGTGATTAGGTGGGCTTGAACCACACCACTCCAGACCTGTAATATGCATGTCATTTTTTATATACACCAATTAGCCATAACTTTAAGTCCACCTCCTTGTTTGTACACAAATTATCCATGCTCTGCTCCACTGACCGTAGAGGAGCACTTGTTTGTAGTTCTACAATTACAGACTGTAGTCCATCCAAATTTAGTTTGCCCCCTTTCACCCTGTTTTTCAACGGTCAGGACCCCCACAGAGCAGGTATGATGTGGGTGGTGGATCGTTCTCTGCACTGCGGTGACACTGACGTGACGGTGGAGGGTCAGTGTGTGTTGAGCTGGTGTAGAGTGGATCAGACACAGCAGTGCTGCTGGAGTTTTTAAACCCCTCAGTGTCACTACTGGACTGGTTGGTCCACCAAACAAAAATAGCCTCTACTCTAATAATACCTGCTTGTGGGGGTCCTGACCAGAAGAGGGAGTGGAGCAACAGAACTAGAGGAAGTGCTCAAGTACAATCAATGGACAGTGACTGGAGAAACAAGGAGGTTGTTGTTTTGTTAATGGACAATGGGTGTACACAAAGTTTTATATGATTAACCTGACAATAAATATGATTTTAACATATAAATAACAACAAAATGAAAACAATGTTTGAATGACAGCAGTATTTACATAATTTAACCCCAACGACGTTCAAAATAGGTCTAAAAGTAGTCTGTCCGTCAAGGACAAATTTGAAACGTCAATGGACGTCCAAAATCCAGCTTAATAAGTTAATTAAGTGGTGACCAATCGATAACGTCAGTGGACGTCCAAAACACGTTTTATACAAGTAATTTATTTCGGGACCAATTAATAACGTCAATGGACGTCCAAAATACGTCTAATAGTCGTCTTTTCAATGTCTGTGTTTGGACGTCTTTTCAACTTTCATTTTCAACCTTAAGAGAACGTTGATTAGACGGCAGTCATTACGTTATTTCAACGTTGAATCAACGGCTAAATGTTTGCTGGGATGAGACTGAAACATACTGAGTATTAAAAAAAGCTTATACAAACATGTCAAAACAACAAAATATGAGCTGTATATAACAAACTGTTGAGAGAGTTGCATAATTGTGACAGCTCGGTAAGACATGGGAATGACTTAATACTGTGTGGGAACAACATATGTAAGTATCTTTTTTTCCCATGCTTTGTTAAGTCATTCACAGACCTTAATATATATATTGAATACATGCCTTCGGGGCTGTGTACTTACTAGTCTCTCATGATCAAAAACCCTTCCCATAATTATGATCCTTTCCATAATAATGGTTTTCTGTCTTATGATATGAGAAGAACAAAAACTTTCTTATTTGATGATAAATTGTAATTATGGGACAGGAGATATTGCTGTGAGAGTCAGTAATTATAGAAAGCTCTGTAATGGCTATATAATTTTAAGTGATGGAAAGGGGCTTCAACCAAGATTTGTAACCTGGCAGAAAGGTCTTTCTGAGATTCAGGCATCTGATAAAATACTTGTACACACTGATCAGCCATAAAATTAAAGACATCTGTTGGTTTCTATGCCCTTTTTTCAGCTCCACTGAACATACAGGTGCACCTTGGAGTTCTACAATTAAAGACTAGTTTGTCTCTTTCTCTGCCCTCTTTCACACTGTTCTTAAGTGGTCAGGACCACCACTTAGCAGGTGTGTTTAGGGTGGTGGATCATTCTCAGCGCAGTGGTGTTGTTAGTGTGTGTTGCACTGGTACGAGTGGATCAGACACAGCAGTGCTGCTGAAGTTTTTAAACACTGTGTCCACACTGTCTTCTCTGTTTGTTAAACACTCCTACATCATAGGTCCACCTGGTAGATGTAACGTCAGAGTTAGTAGGTATCTGCAGTTTGTGTTGGCCGTCTTCTACTCCTTCATCAGTGGAAACAGGATGCTGCCCACAAGATGCTATCTGCTGGATATTTTATGTTGGTGGTCTATTCTCAGTCCAGCAGTGACATTTACATTTACATTTAAGGTCTGATAGCAGACGCTGTTATCCAGAGCGACTTAATGAAGTGCTTTGCCCATTACTCTGAAAATATCCTTAGCCAGTTTGTATAGGCTATGATCCAAAAGATACCTCAAGCATAAATACTGCCAAAAACAAACATTTGTATACCTGTACACAGTGCTTCCTTTTACCTTTATTTAAATTCAAGTAGGACATGGGTACAGTTGTAAGCATTTTAGAAATGAAAGAGGGGTTTACAAACGTATCGTGATCATGTGATAAAAAGGGCAATAAATATGGAAACAATGAGGAGGTTCTTATGTTTTGGGAAAGCTGTGTATATATGGTTGTCGTTTCATTTCCCCCCGCTCAACAAAGAGTTAACACGAGAGTTTCCTTTTACGTTCTCTCTGTGAGCGCAATGCGATTGGTTCGATGACGTGTCATGCGGAAACGTGATTGGCTCTTGAACCCGCCCCACCGCCCGGTGATTGGCTGAGGCTGTGGCAGCGGGCTGCGGTTGAAGAGCCGTGGCGCGTGGCAACCAGAGAAACGGTCATTTAAGCGAAGGCCGAGCAGAGGAGCGGATGTATAACATTGAACGCGAACCAAGACGTCCAAAACAAATAGAAATCTAACACAGACCGCCTGAAATGCTCACTAAAGTTGGGCTAAGAGTAGTACTCACGGCCGAGACTCGTTTTTTACACTAACTTCCTATCTTGGGTCCGTTTAACTGGCTAGAGAGCGCTAACCTGTGCTACCAGAGTCAAAAGTGAATAGATATAGGACTATATCAGAAGATAAACAGTTGAAACCGGTATTGTGAATTAAAGTAACCGATGTTTCCCTTTTAAAATACGCACACGACAACAAACTCCCGAAATGAATTAGGAGGGGAGGAGGAGGAGAGCACGTACACAGGTGAGCGGTGTTTGCTGTTATACCTCATCTGTCAGGTACAGCAAACGTCTTAATATTATTTACTCTTTAATTTGTATTAGTCATTTATAAAGAGCTCATTATGATGACTTCCTCTCATAATACATCTCTGCTATCACTTCAGTTTAACTTACTATAGGATGCTTTAATATCTCATAATAATGACTTAGTATCTCATGATCTTATCAAGTTAATATCTCGTCTAAAGACTATTTAATATTTCACAACATTAATTGGTGTCTCAGTGATTACTTACTGTCTCACATTGACTTCTTAATGACTTACTGTCTCAAAACAATTATCTCATAATGATGTCATAGTGTCTCAGTAAAGCTCTACTATCTCATTAAAGTAACCACATTTTTTTATAAAGGTGATTTAATATCTCACAATTTAGTATCTCAATGTCGACATACTCGATGATTCTCATCTTAATATTTAATAATAAAACCCTACTGTCTCATAACAGTTACTTTCTATCTCAAATGAGGACCTGTCTTTTAATGAAGAAATATTATCTCAAACTAATGATGAGAAAGAATACGATCTCGTTTTATGAGATGCTAAGTCATAATTATTAGACAGGACCTCATTATTGGGTAATCAGAACTCATTAGATGGTAAGTTATGCTACCTCTGATTTATCATAACTGAATGCTGATGTATTCTTTAGTGGTGGATACAGGCTTTGTGAGAACAAGTGAAAGTGAGAGTGATGTAAGACTATTGCTTTCACTGAATCGCTGGCTGTAACTGTGCCTACGCTGTGTCCTCAGCATCCTCCGTCTTGTAGTAAGGACCAATATAGATCAGTGTTTTTCATTTGTAAGGCGACATATAGGATATTTTACAGAAACAGAGGTTCACTTTTTTCCACAGCACCTCTGAAAGGTTTTATATTAATGCTTTAATTGATGGTTTTATATTAATGTTGCAAAACCAATTAAAATCATGTTGTATGATGCTCCAGGGGCCTGGAGGTTGTGGGTTCGATTCCCGCTCCGGGTGACTGTCTGTGAGGAGTGTGGTGTGTTCTCTGTGTCTGCGTGGGTTTCCTCCGGGTGACTGTCTGTGAGGAGTGTGGTGTGTTCTCCCTGTGTCTGCGTGGGTTTCCTCCGGGTGCTCCGGTTTCCTCCCACAGTCCAAAAACACACGTTGGTAGGTGGGTTGGCGACTCAAAAGGTGTCCATAGGTGTGAGTGAATGTGTGTCTGTGTTGCCCTGTGAAGGACTGGCGCCCCCTCCAGGGTGTATTCCCACCTTGCGCCCAATGATTCCAGGTAGGCTCTGGACCCACCGCGACCCTGAACTGGATAAGGGTTACAGATAATGAATGAATGTATGATGCTAACAAAGTCACAGCAATTTTCTGAAAACTTAGCTTTTAAAGACAGTAAACAGTAAACTTTCCCCAAAGAACTACATTTCTTTGCGATGGTCACTGGATGTCTTGTGTGATTCCGTGTCTTCTCCACTTTGGTGAGTAGTGACTGTGGGTAGTTTTGGACCGGTGGAGGTGGGACAGATTACTCCAGTTGTTGATTGATTTGGAAAAAGGAAGATTTGTTAACAGAAGGGGATGGAAACCAACTTTTGATTGATTAGCAATGTCTGCTGCTTCTTAAAGGCAACCTCTACCATTGTGGGAAAACACTGTTCTCTGGTTTGATTACGTTCAGAAGCTCCGCGCCTTTGAAAGTGGAAAGGTGGGTTTAAGGGGAAAAAACGACTCTTGACTGTACATGACTGGAGTGTAACTTGGCTAAGTTTTTACTCACTGTTTGAAATACCACAGAAACTTGTTTGTAATTTGAGTTGTTTAGTTTTGTAGCACTTTTACCCTGTGTTTACTTTAATGCAATTAGTGCTCTTCTGAATGTCGAGTCAGTTTCATCTACAGCAAAAATAAGTCACATATTACCCACCAATCTCAGTTCACGCAAAGTTTTGAGCCTAAAAACCTCCAAAATGCCATTTCCCTGTTGTGAGCAGAGAGCGCGAGCCTAGCGTCCCCACCTTTAAACCCTTTTTTTATGTTTAAAATGTCAGTGTTTGTGCAAAAGGTTTTGATTTGACTATTAAATGTATAATGGATGGAACATGAGTAGGCACTTAATGAATAGTTCTATAACCTGCGATAAACATCAGCCTTCAGCACATTGCAACACTTCCTTAGATTGTTTTTGAAAGAAATTGTATTTCTTTTCCACTTTATTGCTCTCAAATACAGTGTATGTCTAAGAGGTTATAAATAGTGAATTCAGCTTATTTAAAGTGGACTTACATCTTTTATCTTCACAATTGGGAAAAATAACTGTTAAATAAAGTGGCTTACTCTGGAGGAACTGCACATGAGCCCAAGTTCTCCAGGTCCAATTGTGAGCATGGGCCAGAAGGCTGTGGAGCAGTGGAACTGCCATGGCTGGAGTGATGGCGCTCTGTAGTACCAGAACTAAACCTTAACCATAACTAATCACCCGACATCAGAACCGGACCCTCTCCAATGCTGTGTCTGTGTGCAATTAAAGTCTCAACAAAATGTGTGTTTGTTTTTAGTGTAAAGCCTTTTTTGAGAAGATTAGAAGGCAAATGAGGATCAAACTACCTGTTGATACGCTCAATTTCAGAAGAAATAATGGACGATCAGGTGTCCGTCAATTAGCCTTTGGCCTTGTGCATGTTCACTGTATTTGACCTAAATCACCACTAAGACGACAGTGGAGATCAAATAGCTAATGTCTTCACACCCTTAAGCACAAAGGGAGATGATTATATGCCTAAAGTCAACTGCTAATTAGGCTAATGTAAGCGTGTCACAAGTCATCATCAGAAATGACCTACAGATTCACAGAGAAGCAACACCAAGCAGGTGGTAGAACTTTTTCTAGTTCTAGTTTCAGTAAAGGTTTTCCGATGAATGAAGCATTGTGGGTTGTCCTTTTGAAGCTTGAACTTGAGTATCTCAGATAGTTTTTACTTTATTCACCTGTAATCTGTTTGTTTGGTCCATTCTGTTGCTTTAAATGGACTTAACACATGACTGGTCCAATTCAGTGCGCTTTCATTGAGTCAGTGCCATTGGTGCCAACCTGCCTTTTGTGCACGGTTCTCTGAAGGTCTGTGCTTGTGCATGTGTTAGGTCTTAACATGGTAGTTCAGTGGGAAGTCAGATTCACTCACTTCTCCCTTTACCCCGAAAGGAGTGCAGTTAAGCTGCCGCAAAGGGTTTGAGGTCTGAACTTTGCTTCTTGCCACAAAACAAGGCTAATGCAGTGAAAAAGCTACTAAATTAGCAACAGGGTAAAAAGAGATGGTGGTTAACATGGCATTTTGAAGGAAACGTGTTCAAAGAAATGTGTATCGGGTTACTTTCAGTGGAAGTCAAAGTAAAAATAGTTGTCTATTGGTTCATCCACCATGAAATGCTCACATTTGTTGTGTTCAAATGATGTAGAGAACTTAAAAATAGACTCAAAGTGAAGTACTTTTTTTTTTTTTCTTTGGAGAGTAATGACATGTTCATCCTGCCTTCTACAGTGTTGGTAATTAATTAACTCAGGCCATTAATTATTGGGTTAAAAAAAATAGAGACATATATATAAATATACTAAAAGATATTCTTTGTAGAAAACTCCTCAAACTGAGCTTCCCTGGTTATGTCATGCCAGGGCTGGGCTGCTCATAGAAAATTAATCAAAAGTGACATTCAGAACTTACCAACGTAATTTGCCTCTATATCAAATTGATTTTTCTTGCAGTTCTTTTCACCCTATTTTTTTTATTGGTTAATTCTGTTAATGTCTCCACTGTGTTCATGTGCTCTCCCTGTAACACCACACTACTACGCTGTAGTCAGGGGACTCTACCCCATCCAATCTGCCACATGTAGGAGAACCTAAACACAGAGGCTGACCGAGCAACTGGAGCAGCTTGTACCAAAGATAAATGCGTGTGGTTTGGACGCTTTTCGACAAAACTGAATGTAAAGACGTCTGTTTCAACACTTGAAGCACAATAACATCACCAAATATAAACAGTGCATGGCTCAAAAAATGAGGCTGAAATAAATAACCCACCTTTTAATACTGGAGCATATTTAGAGCACGAGCCTAAAAACCAAACCACATCATCGTTCATTAATTATAATCGAGGTAAAATGTTGGGTTGATCGTGAGATTGCTGTGAGGTCATATCGCCCAGTACTATGTCATACGCTAGGCACATCATAAGGGATGACATGCTCAAGACCCATCAACGGTGAGACTAACTGAATTAGGGATTTAGGGGAAACCTAATATATGTTGGTTCATGCTGACCTCAGAATGTGCGTGTACTGAGTGTATTGAGACACGAGGGGTGTGTCTGTGTCCACAGAGAGATTTCCAGAGTTTTAAGGCCCTGAGCTGTGGTGTTGAGTCATGTCCTCATGGTCACATGTTTGTCAGAAGGCTAAAGGAGGAAGCCTAATCGCGGTGGTGGAGGTGGGGAGGGGGATCAGTGGACGTTTAGCGGTTGGAAGTAAACAGTGTGAGTGTGAATGTGTGTCAGAGAGAGAGAGAGAGAAAGAGATGGAGGACGAGTGCAAGAGCTGGAGGGTAAGGTAAAAAGGGGGTAGTGTGTTACTTGAGTCAGGAAATTGGTGGCGTTCTCCAATCACTCCCTCCTCCTCCTCCTTCTGCCCCTCCTTCTCCCTCCCTCCCCGTCCCTCCCTCGTTCTTTCTCTTCTGCTCCGTGCCTCGTCGCTTTCACAGTAGGTTTTGCCATCGCAGTACAATGACCGCTGTGGCTGTAGGCTCCCTGCAGTAAGCACTCTAAAGGTAAGACCGGCTTTTCTTTCTCTCTGTCTCTTTCTCTCTCCATTTCTCTCTGTCTTTGTTTCTCTTGTTGTCTCTCTCCCACTTTCCATTTGATTCCCAATGTCCATCTTGTTAGTTTTCCCTCTCTCTGCCAAACTGGACTCAGCCCCTCTGTCAGTGTCACTCAGCACTGATTGAACACACGTTTTCCCAGTGTCTGCTTTTGTTCTTGCGCCTGTGCTTGTGTTCAGCTTTTGCTCTGTTTTCTCTCGCTCTTGTTAATTTGATTCCTTACTTAATAGCCGCTCATGTAGTCGCAGTGTTTGAGAGAATGAATGGTCGTGTTTACTTGGAAGAGGACGGGAACATACTTTCCGTGTTTCCCTTTTAAAGAGAGAAAAAAACAGATCTTCCTGTGTTGCAAAAAAAATGTTTCCTGTCCAATTTTAAAGTCAATTTCGCCTGTTTCTGCTGGCAAACGTCGGCAGTTGAAATATGCAGCAAGAAGCCACAGAGGAGACCGCTCCGCTGTGCCTCTCCGGTTCAGTGGCGCTTTGATTCTGGGTTCGTGAGCGCTTGGAATGTGACTTTCTCCTGTCCTCCATCAGCAGTAATCTAGTGTCTTCTTACACAAGCCATCAACAATAATACTGACATTGGCTCGTAATTGGATCCGTCTGTGATTGAGTTTTAAATCCATCTTTTTGCATTGGGGAGTTTAATCTCAGGCGAAATAACTTCGTTAACTTACTTTACTAAACCTCGTGACAGCTGCTGCTCTGAACAGTGGAGATGTGTTTATCTGCTCGGTCGAGATGATCCTTCTGCCCCGTTTAAGTGGCGCCTTCAAGTGGCATTCTTTCCATCACTGTGCGCTCACAGAGAGGCTAGACATGTGAGAAACACAGCAGAGAAATCAGAGCAGGCTTCTTGTTTATTCTGTAGCATGTTGTTGCTGTTGGTTGAGTTCATTCACTTCATAAGCATTTGTTTTACTTACATTTCCACAAAATATATTTTGAGTTTTGAGTTTGAGTTCTGTGCTGTATGTCTTTTGTTAGACACAGTGAATAAGTTTTTCCTCTCTGCTGATTCATTCCCCTCTTTAACTTTGAACCAACACTAAACTAAACACAACTGAACCCCGCTGTGCCTTCGGTACCTTTGTTGCATTCATGGATTTTGTTTCAGCGCATTGTCTCAACTCTGGTTGAGTTCACAGGCAGGATTTCGCCTCCCTCCATGCCCACGGATCTACATCGGTCCTCTACTGTGTAATCATGTTTATAGCGACGCTCTGTTTTCTCTGAGTTTA
The DNA here is from genome assembly GCF_029633855.1 of Hoplias malabaricus. Taxonomy (NCBI): domain Eukaryota; kingdom Metazoa; phylum Chordata; class Actinopteri; order Characiformes; family Erythrinidae; genus Hoplias; species Hoplias malabaricus. The sequence continues at coordinate 38,867,633 of NC_089808.1, read as the reverse complement.
GGAGAAAACTCGGAAGCGAGACTGATAAAAGTTCCTGTAATTAACAAAAGGGAGGCCCTGAGATCGTCATTATGTCCCGCTCGTTAAGGGCCCCTCTGAAAGGAAAGTGCTTACTTCACTCGAGTTCTGTGCCTCACACGCGAACTAAATGAACAGACCCAAGCAGGAAGTTTCAGGAAATTGAGGAAGTGGATAAGGAACGCTATCAAACACATTTGTAGAAACCCTCGGCAGGACTCCAGCACTTTCTGAAGGACGAAAGCCTGCCCATTAACAGCTGGACTGACTCTTCCTTTGAGGGCAGCCTGCAACTTTCTTTTTTCTTGCTGATTTGATAAAGCACCTGGAACAGGTTCTATTTAAACTCCTCACTCTGAAATATTAGTGTGTGAACTCTACGGCCTCTGCGTGGATCCAGCTACTTTAGTCTTTCCACAAGAAGTGTAGACCACCTCAACCTCACAACCTGAGACTGCACAGTTGACTTACAACCTGCTGATCATTATTTTTTTAATTTAATCTCTATTCAGTCAATTAAACACGGTCTTTTTAAAGAAATCACAACCCTTTTAAAACTACTGTACTGGGTTCTGTACTTCAGAGGCGCGAGACCCCATGTCACCGGGGAATTTACTCTGATTCATTCTTTGTTTTCCTTTTATTACTGGGGCTTTACCAAGAATTGGGATTGACTGGAATCAATGTTTCACAGGAACTCTGCTTTAAAGCGAAGAGCGAGGAAAGCCTGGGCTGTTATCAGTTTTATAATTCGGCAGATTTAATACAGCAGATAAAATCTCTTGACTATGGATTTGTTCACTAGCTGTCAGCCCTGAAAACAAGCTTAATAAAGAGATGAGAGCTTCAATACTCTCACAGTGTCAAACTGTGGAAAATATAACTAGTCTCCAACTGAGTCGTTTAGCCTGTGCAGTGATCTTTTATTACACTTTTAAATATCGTAAGCTTCATTAAACATGTCAAGGATGATCCCTGTCCATATTCAAACATCACTTTGAGGATGTTTGTTTTAGTCGAGCTTTTGTGTGGGGGATTAGACAAGCTTTGCGTACACGAGCGAACGTCTGCGTCCACAATCGGCTCCCCCTCTTAATTCAACTGAGTTCACTAAGAATGAGAGGCGTCTACAGACCCTCTGATAGTTTGAAATGCAAAATAAATAGTAAGTGAACGTCTGAAAGGGAGTGTTTCGTGGGCAGCGTCCTGGCAGAGTGATTAGTCATCCGGCTGACTTGGAGGAGACATCCCTGCCAGCTCTGACCTTGGCCAGATGAACACTCCCCAGACAGGTCTGCGGAAGTGCTCGCCTGAAACCGAATAGGTGCAGAATGCAGAAAACAGCTCAAACACACACGGCTTCCCTGTCAGGCTCAGAGGTCTTGTTGTGTAGGAGGCACAAACCAAAATGTATCCAACCCCCTCTCTCTCTCTACACTCTTCTGTTGGAAAATGTGGTAATAATTTATTAGACGGTGATTCACTGTGCACGATTCTGTTTCTCTCTCTCTCTCTCTCGGTTTAGATGAAATGATTATGAGGCTGTTTATTTTAATGCACTGGTCTTTGTGTGCCTCCCTAAAGCTGTGTTGTAATCTAATTGCCATCACGTTGTAAACAACTGACCTCCCGGTAATGATGAGGGTGCTCTGTAAATACAGCCATATAGAACCAAGCGACGTTTGGCTAGTTTTATTTATGTAAACCATCACTAGGATTTTGAAGAGCTGTTTTAACTGTTGGTTGCGTGGAGACATCAACTTAAAACAGACCAATGAACAAAAGCGTAAACAGAGGAGGAGGCTTATTCAACGAAATCTGTCAAAACTAAGCAATGACTTTATTCGTGTAAAGGATCTTGCTGTAGTTTTTGAAGAACGTCTTTAACACATCTATTTTGTTGGTGTTTTCACTCAGGTTATGCTGCCCGAACGCTCCCAGCTGAGTCTGAGCGAAAGAGAAAAAGGCTAACGCACAAATACACTTCAACGCGCACACAAGCAAACTGAGCCATGAGTGAGACTCAAGACACCGCAGACACCAGCACTGCAGTGGGGTTGGCTGGACACACGGTGAGTATCTCCTGACGGACAGGTTCCCAAGCTGATTCACACACTTGTCGGTCGTCTGAATTGCCTGTTAGCACAAGATAAGATTTCCTAAACAATATGAGGTCAAATATTGGCCACCTGTTGCAGGCCAATGTCCTGTAGACCTGTTGAACCATAGGAATATAAATATATAGTAGAATTTGAAAGGGTGTGTATTTAAATTGGTCTGTTGACAAGTACTTGAACACGAAACTTTGTTGGTTTGATTATCTTTCAAGTGGTTTACAATACAGTTCTTGTGAACCAATGAGTGAAGGCTATGACTTAATTTACACACAAGTAAAGTACTACATTGAGTTACTGTACATTAAGATCCAAAATGAATTGGAACTATAACTCACAAGGCTCTCAATGAGTAAAAGCCTTTGTCGGAGGAGTAAATGCCTCTGCTTCTGATGATGAGAGAACCCAGGAGAGCGACAAATAAGTGAATAAGCCACTGCCACTTTTACCCCTGGAGCTTATTTACCAGCTTCATACTGGATTTTTCATTTCCACCTTAACACTACAAGGCATCCTTAGTGATTTCACCTTCAAACACCTTCAGCCCTGTTGTTATTTCTGTTTCCTCACATAAAACACACAAACCACAAACTTTATACCTCTTTAACCGCATTTATTCCTCACTTCCTCTTTGTGTAACATACACTACATGGACTTTAGACCTTTTAATATCCCTCTTTCCACTCTTCCTTGTATAGATCACACAATACATTGTCTAGCATTGCCAGGTTCTTTAGGAAGAGTTCGGTACATTTCGCCACTAAACGTGGCCAAGAACCACCTACTACTGCAGGTAATGAGACACAAGGACCAATCACCAGTCTGCTATTTTGGCATGATGTCTAGGAGGAGGCGACGCACGTCAGACTAATATCAGTACAAAATGGTACACAGATTTTCGTGTACGTGGATGCACAGAGAGCCAATCAGAATACAGCAGGCAGAATCCTGGCGTTGAGGCCAATGGTTAGTGCACTGAAAGTATCAGAATCCCCATCAACTTTAGGGTGGAGCGTCTGTGGCTGGGACTCGAAAAAACATGGACGTCTTTAATCCGCACGTGTCTGAAGTTTGCTGAGGTACTGGAAAGTCGAACACAAAGGCGGAAGAAAAGTGGCGTTGCAGGCTAAGGTGAATTGGCTGGAAACTTGGTTAAAAGTGAAATTCTAAGTGCAATTCAAAGTAAAAAACAAAAACACAACTTCTGTCTTAAAGCTGAGTGCGTTGCCAAGGTAACAAACAAAATATTTTGTGCCAGTGACGAAAGGCGATCAGTCATGCAGGTTCATTGGAATATTAAGACCACGCCCACACTGTTCACACAGGTTTAATGATGAGCACCTTGGCTATTTCTGAGGAGTGTTTTATCACTCCCCCTCTCATCAGCCCTGATCCGAACGACCGGATTCAGTGCCTGTTCCTTTAAAAGATGATGAGCCACTGTTCTCCCGGACCTAAGCTCACTGCAGCGAGGAGCAAGTGAATGACTATAGTTCAGACTGGGGTTCACTGTATCCTTATATGGCTCCTGCTTCTGGAGCCTCTGTCACAGTTTGTTCCTCTCTGAACACATCACTGCTCTTGATTTCTCTAGAAGTGGTGTTTTGGGTGAAGGGGGCAGGACTGGCTGAGTCCAGCCCTAGTTTGGCTGAGAGCTGCAGTGGGTCAGGTCCGTCCTCCACCGTGGGTGACATGTGGTGGTACAACACCTACGCGCCAACATTCCAGCACGGCTTTACTTATTAAAACCAGCTTTGACTTAACCGAGCAATCGCCAGAATGCTTTCGTAGGAGGCCAGTCGTGATAGTGGGAGTGCTGTGCGAGAGCTCGGGGCCGTGAAAATGTGTGTAGCACTAGGGGCAACCTTTTCAGGTTATTTTTGATCTTTAGGCTTAAGCCTAATCACTCTGTAAAACAATAGCCATTGATTCTCCAGCAGTTTGGTTCAAACCGCAATAAATTAAAAAAAATAAATAAATATGTCGGTGGAGAAATGCTTCCTGTCACTATGGTGATGGGGCACCTGCACACTGTGTTCCCAGAAATCAATTTACTGCAGAGGGACTTCATGCCATAATGTCAGCTATGCAGCTGTGATTAGCTCTGACTGTGCAGCTGCTGGATTTAAAAGTCCTGCGTTCACAGCATCCCTGGGAAAATATAATGTTACAGTGGTTTCAAGACATGGTTTTTAAGACATGACACACCCCAGGTGGTTCGCTTTTCTGCCAAGAGCAATACAACCATATCAGTCCGCCTTGATGTCTGGCAGAAGACATGGAAACCCTACTGTTTTGGAGATGCTCGGACCAAAACACTATGACTTTATCATAATTTAGCCCTTGTCAGTATGACTCAGACCTTTACTTGTGCACATTTCTGCTGCGTCTAACCCATAAACGCCACCAACTTTTAAGATCCCACTCTTCAAAATGTTTTTGTAAGTGGTGATCAATTACCTGTCACTTTCACTTTTACCTGTTGGTGGTTTTAATCTTGTGGTTGATTAGTGTAGATAAGCCTTGCTCGGTTTAAGTGACTTCATGAATGATCCCGGTTAATTACAGCTCGCATTGTTGACCGTGTGGGATACTTTTAAAGCAGGTCAGTGATTTCCACATGGATGTGGACTGTAGTCTTTTGAGCAACTGGATCTGTCTGCTTCCTGTCTGACCCGACAGCCATCGCCAAATTGGAGTCACTAGACAAGGCCAAGAATTTCACCAGACAATAGAAAAACAAACTTCATTGCCTCTATCGTTTTTTTTTGTTTTTTTTTGGTAATTTGTGATTATAATGCCAGTGTTTCAGTTCGGGTCCTCCCTCACAATCTTGGTTTGCATGACCTCATGGACTTGTTACTCAGCGTCAAGGTGAGCATTATCCTGCTTTGCACAGAAAGTGAGGCAAAGACTCGACCCACGTATTGTTTGAAAAGCTGAAATGATGCAGTCCCTCAATAGTAGGTTCTGCAGTAGATCAGGTGTATCTTTGAATTTGCTGTGTGACTAATCATGACTAATCCCTGCATCTAGCGGCCGTATACTTATCAGAGCACCATTTTAAGGAGGTCCACCCACCTTTGTTCGAGCCTGTTTTAAAAGTTAATCTTAGATCTGGTGCGTATTTACGGGGATGAAGCTCCAAAACAAGATTAAAATTGTGATTTTCCACAATTTAAACAGTCCTTTTTATATGAGACGTAGACAGACAGCCACAGCATGTTCAGCGTTGTTCACTAAGACGAGCTTCCTCAGTTTTGTGCTGGAGCTATAAGGCTAATGTAACTTACAAATACTAGAAGCGTACCACAGTAGGCTGGCATTGTGCAATCTGCACCCCTTTATCAGGCCCATCATACCACTCTGAGCTGTTAAGTAATCTCAAATAGGATTGAGTAAGTGCTTTCTGACATGTGCTGATAAAACATATCTTTAAAAACAGACAAAATGTTACAAAACTCAAAACAACAGAAGCAGTGATCGTAAAGGCCATGCCTGTTTATCACTTTCTTTTGTCCTTTTTTTTTAACAGAGATATCAGTATCTGTCTCTGAAATGTTCCTAATACATTCCCAAAGTCCTGTAGCTCCTTAACACGTCCGTCTCGTGTTGTCATTCACATACAGTTCCTGTCTGTTCTGGGATGAAGGCAGGCTTCCCTCAGCTAACGAGTCACTCGTTTGTCATACGTGGCCAATATCAGCAGAAACAGCCTGTGACGATCGGCATCGACTTTTAGTGGGTGGCCTTCTGACTAATGCAATCTCGTTTATAAAAGTCATTCCTAGCACATTGATTTCGCAGGATTGCTGCGAAGGTCTATGGCCGTGATTAACGCTGCGAAGTGAAAGGCCAGCAGTGCGTATTCACCGAGGCCTGTTGTGACTCCTGTAATGTGATCGCCTGATTCGGCCAGATCTGGGCTATTAGCCCGGGCTATTGTGCTCAATATTAAAATAGTGTCCAGAACCCTGCCGAAACGACACAGTTTCTGTGGGAAAAAGTAACCCAATCTGTGAGCTTTGTGCAGTGGGGCACTGTGAACCACCTTTGGAAAACATCTCAGGACCCAGCAATGAGAAGAGTCACTGTTTGGAAAGCCAACCTAGACCGAGTTTGTTTTTCCAGCAGGTTACACGGGCTGTGTTTCAGTCAGACGTCGATGATGAAGCTGATTTGGAAATTGGGGAGACTGTGTGCCATGTAAAGAGAACAGATACGCCGTGCTTGTTCTTTAAAGATGGGTAAATACATTCAGATTGTACTAACGTCTGCGTATCAGATGCGTCTATCGCTGTTTGTCTGAGCCGTCATTGGCAGGAAGACCTTGTGTGTCATTGGAGATAGTGATGATGTCAGTGGCTGAGGTGAAGATAAGTGTTAGATTAAAGCCTAAGGTGTGGAGATGTGGTTTATTCTGTTGTGTTAATCACATCCTCTGTCAGAGGCCTCTCCCGAGGCACGTAGCTTTGGTTAAACCCAGCAGGTTCACGTAGGCCTCCGCCTCCTTGGGTGTTTCAAGCTGTAGTTTCCCTGTGACTTTTTCGGTAAACACTTCCACCTACACAGTGTCTTTCCACTGAATCTCAGACTCCATGTGTGTCATGTAAGATTCAGTCTGAGGTGTCAGTGGTACCTTTTTTTAAAAAAAAGGTTTGTTTGGCAACAGTGTAGAATCCTGTATTTCACCATGTTTAAAACTAGGTAAACTACATCAGGTAGTGGCTCTGACAGTTCAGGTCTGAATGATTTGGCTGAAATATCTAACGGCTTTTTTCTTTCTCATTTGAATGTTGTTGGTGTCACTGCTCGTTGTTGTCACAGTGTGACAGCCGATTGGTATTTGGCTGTTGAACCCGTTTGGAAAAGGACACTCTTTCAAACTGGGTTTTTGATACAACAATGTTTCCTCTTTCAGCCCTAATGTTCATGCTTCCACAATGCAAAATATAAAAGTACATCGACCTCTGTATTTGACTTGCGAGTCACTTTTCATTTCTTTGTGTGTATCCACTGTTGGAGTGGACAAAAGTGCAAGTTAACTTAAATACTTCATAGCTCTAGTTGAGGGTATTAGTTTGATATGCAGCTGCAAGGTCTCACCGTTTACTCCAGGGCTGATAGTTGCAGATTCTTGCCTTTAAAGGCTAAGCACCACTTAATGGACCTCCATGAATATTTCACATTATTGTAGTTACTGACTTATAGAAGTATGAATTCAAATGAAAATATCACGGAAATTCTTGAACGCAACCGTGACGTCACTGGTGGACAACAGCTGAACAACGCCGCGGTAAAACACCGTTATGACTGACTGTTATGACAGTATCTAGCTAAATAACCAACATTATTCATGACAATAGCCTAGCAATAAGCTAAACTCAAATTTAGAGGCACCGTTATTCTTGTAAATGTGATCGAAGTCGAACTCGAATTCATCCGACACTATAAACCTCCGTAATGCAGCTACGTAGCCGAGTATAATCTGAGCCACCGAGTTTAGCGAGTCAAGCTAACGTTAACTAACACCAACTAAAACAGGCAAAGTGAGTGTCCTTACCCTGTTTACCTCCATGTTACAGAGGCTCTTGAACACCTTTCGTTGGTGTCCTTACATGCCCATATTGTTGGAAAAGCGCCAGTGAAATGAGCTACAGAAAACGGAGTGAGCGGATGGTCCTTTCCAAAGTGCCCGTTTAAAGTGGACAAATTCCACTTTAAGTCCATTTTCTGGATATTTTGGGATCTTTGGGCCATTTGTTCACAGATGTCCCACTGTACATTGAATGATTGCAGCCAAAAACAACACACCTTTTCGTCATTTTGCATTAAATTAAGTGCAGCTTCTAGAGTTGTTGTCCACCATCTACGTCACAGGCAAGACGCCTATTAGAGTTTCCCAACACCGTTGGGGGGGGGGGGGGGGGGGTGGGGGGGGGGCAACGGTCTTTTAAACTTTATTCCTTGAATTAGTAAGAAATAACATGTTTTCTGACTGTCAATAAACACAAGTTAGGAACTCAAACTCCACTGTATTTATTTGTTTGACACTTTCATATCGCTGCTGCTTAGCCTTTAAAAAAAAAAAAAAAAACAGTAGTGAAAGATGTCATCACAGAAACAGAGCTCTGCTCCATCAAGTTAAAGCCAAGTATATTGATTACCAAAACTAAAAATATCAGTCAATAAAAAAATGTCTGCTGCATATTTGGGCTCAAATATGGACTCAATGTTACGAAAACAACAAGATGATCACCCAGGGATCGCCCCCATTGAGGCAAACAAAAACTCTAACTGATGTAATACAGATGTGAGGTTTACCTTCAGTAACGTTAGCGACGTAGCTTCCTGTCATTAGAAGGATGCTTGTTTCGTCACTTAAACCAGAATATCTGGCTCTTGTGACCGTTGGGTTGCAGCACCGCTGTAGAAGGCAGGTTGACATGTTTACAGTAGATGTAGTGATAGCTATAGTTCCAGACTTGGCACAGGTTCCACCTCAAGGCTCATCAGTTACTTGATTTCAAGCGGGACGTCTTTTTCAGGAGATTGTATTAATTTATTGAAATTCAGTGGAAGTCAATGTTAAAAAATTGTTCCGACCCATTTTTGGAGCATTTCTATTGGTTCAATCATCACGAAATATTCACACAGTGCTGTGTTCAAATGATGATATACAAAGTACTGTTGATGGTCCATGTCAGACCACTGTGTCCCTTTCTAGGCCACTTTTATATCTGAGAGTTTGTGTGGACTTTATTAACGGTTGTAACAGTTACTGATTTCCATTCAGTGCACAGTCCAGTGCTTCGTGTTGAGATGTTTCCAGCGCCGATCAGCTGTGTTGTTTTTTCTCCTCCAGAAAGTGTCGTGACTGAGGTTTCAGGGCTGTGTCTGTGATGATGGTGCTCCTGCGGTGCTCTGCTGCACAGTAGGTGTGCTGAGTCACTCTTTCTCCAGCCCCGCTGTGCGCAGGGCGGGTTGGAGGGCGCCGCTGCTCCACACTGAGCATGTGCCACAGCCGGAGAGAGGGCCTCCTGTCCAGAAATGCTGCATTATACGAGGCACCCTCACCTGGGCCTTAGTCAGTCCTTAAGGGAACACGCTCTGGAGGGCAGGGGAGGGGAGAGTGTGATCTGAGGGGAGGTGTGGACTGAGGTCACTCTTCTCGGGCCGTTTTGAGTGAAGTTCTGTCTGCACAGTGGAGTAGGGCTGAAAAAGAGGTCTATATTGCAACGGCATCTGAAGCTGTGAAGGTTTTCTAGAGGTGAAGGCCCAGACATACGAGCTGTCACAACACATGGGTGTTCGGAGCCGTCTGATTGGTCTGTCTCATGTAGGGGAGACCACTAGCTCTATGTTTAACGTTCAGTGAAGTTGGGAAACTACAAAGGAAACATTGTTGGTGAAGAAGGTTGTGGTAAAACTCATTCTTTGTGTATGAATGTTTGTCTCCCTCTAGTCTCAGTTTCTGGCTACTGCGGACTTTAATCAGTCTGTCCACACAACACTGGACTTCAGTTACTGTGTTTTGCACTTTAACGCCGCCATTTCTTTCTTAATAGATATTACAGCCAGCTAACACACAGTCAACAGGTTTCCTGTCTTTGTCTGTGTCCCTTTTTAATTTGTATAAGCTCCTTTTATAGAAAGATCTGTTTGCAATATTCACTGATCAGCCATAACATTACTACCACCTTGTTTCTACACGCACTGTCCGTTCCCTCGGCTCCGCCGACCGCACAGGAGCACTTTGTAGGTCGGCAGTTACACTCTGCACCCTTTCTTTCCAGTGGATGCTGTTGTCTGGATATTTTTGGTCGGTGGCCTGTTCTCAGTCCAGCAGTGATTTACACACACCACCTCCACATCAGTGCCACCTGCTCTGTGGATGTCCTGATCACTGGTCTGGGACAGTCTGGGATTGTAGAACTACAGAGTGCTCATGTGTGGTCATTGGAGCTGAGAGAATAGACAGTGAAATAAGGAGGAGGTTGTAATGTTATGGCTGGGTGTGTGTGTTACTTATTATTCATGTATTTTATCTTTCCATTAATATATATATATATTTTTTCCTCTTCAGCCAGCTGCTGTGAACCTCCCCCCTCAGCGGCGCGATGATGATGACGACGACGATGACGATCTGGATCTGAATAAAACTCTGGGAGTCCAGCGCTTCCAGCAGATCCTCTCTCCAGCGCCTCGGGTTCCTGCCGAGCAGCACCGCGTCTTCAACGAGGAGGACTTCGAGTGTAAGAACAGTAGCGCTCGAAATTCTTTTGATGCTGTGGTACATACCACAGGCTGGAAATAACTGGGCGAGCCCCACTGTGCCAGAATGAAAATATGGCTGTGTGCAAAGCCTGCAGAGTTTTTGGAAGGTGAATGGGCTCTGGGTCCCTGGGTGGTGGCTGTAGTCTTCCAATTACACTTCCAAATTCTGAGGGCAAAGGCTTATCACATGCTTCCTCTGAGATGTGGAGCCTATTTTTTGTACTGCTCCTAACGGTTATGGAAAGGCTCAACCAGCCGGGAGGGGTACACAGTCGTCCTGCCCCCACCCAGAGACCAGCAGGGACAATTGTATTCGACTGGATCACACATTAAATGGCTGAGGATCAAACTCATGGTCACCTTTTGATGGGAACAGCTGCCCCTGTCAGGAGCCAAATAACACATTAATAAATTAATTACAAATGTTATGGTTGGAATAAAATGAATGGATTCCTGGACGGTTTATAGTGCTACGTGCTAATATTAGCAGCGTGTGTTCATAAGACCGCAGTGGTCAACAGTGTCTAACACACACTTCTGAGAGATAAACTGAAACATTGTCTGACAAGGTTAGACTTGTAAAACACCGTCTGGAATACGCCTTGGTATAAGTCATCGGTTTATAGCAGGAAACTTTGAGGATGTAGGAAATTGATGACGGGCTCTTATTGTGTGCAAGACTGTATTCATAAGATCGTTTGTTGTTTGTGCTGTTCTCAGACCACCGCCACTCTTCACTGCACACCCACCACCCCCTCTCCAAACACCTGCCCTCTGAGGGCCGGAGGAAGAAGAGCGGGCGCAAAAGGAAATCCTCGAGTCGCAGGAGGGGCTCCACTAGCAGCACCGGGGGCACAGCGCCCACCATCGAGGAGGACGAGGAGGAGGAGGATGGAGAGGAGGAGTCCTGCAGTCAACAGGATGGAGAGGGCAATGCCACCACTCCAACACCTGACACCGATACAGACGCCCACACGGACACAGTGCAGGTCTGTACACAGTCGGAGAAGAGTGGGGAGGAGGTGTGGGCGGGAAGACATCGAGAAATACATCTAAGAATGTTATTGTTTTTACAGACCTGGTTTCATAAAATACCTGTCAATCACCACACGAGCCACTTTTCGCCACTCAGTCAAGTCATTGTTAGTGTTTCCATGTTCACGTCCGCACACGCAATCATCCGAACCGTTTCGTATGCTCCTGTCTGACGTTATTGACAATATAAAGGTATTTAGTCTCAGAAAACTTCACCAATGCTTTGTCCTCACGTTGTTCTTGTGCTTCAGTTTTATTGTGATTTTAAAACCACACTGAAACACACGCCCTCTCATTCTCACTGGCTCAAGTGTTCACCTGCCCCAACCCAAACCCACACGTCTTTCATTCTCTGTTTACCATTTTCCATTAATGAAATCATATACACTGCAAAATGGGGCGCTTTAATCCGTCTGTTTTGGCCAAATTTGGCTCCAGTTGTCAGCCTCAACTCGCACGGAATGGGTGAGCTTTCTAAGTTATTAATTTCTTACTTGCAGCCAACAGTCAAATGTTTGGGTCCATTTGGTTCGTTTTAAGTCATACGTTTGCCTTAAAGCTGTTGTGAATATCTTTAAAAATAAAGCACGTTTTGGTGGAGTTCATTTAGTGCTCAGTTCTTTTTTTTATTTTTTTCCTTCTCCCCTCTCTAGCACTGATACACTATTTTTCTTATTGTTTGTACAGATCTGTTTAATCCATCCATGTTTTCCATCACGTCTGGGGAAAATGATTCCACATCCCCATCGTGTACAAGGCAGTCCTGACTGTTTGTGTCTCTTCTGCTCTGTGTCTTGATCCACAGTTCTTTGTGTGTGATGAAGAATCCAGCAGCTCCATTGTGGTTCAGAGTGAACTGGGCTCTCCATCACGACAGCTCTCCATCGTCCCCGAGTCTGCCGTCGTCACCGGCAGCGACACTCCAGAGGACGCCACCACAACTGAGTCAGTGAACACAAACAAAGCACTGTCTTCTAAATACAAGTTTTGTAGGTCTGTTTGTGGTAATGTTGATCTGTGAATTTTGTCCAATGGACTTCAGTCCAGAGTGCGTGATGTTGTACACATATTAATCATGGAATGATTTTACTGGCATTTTTAAGTAATTGGCGCCCCATAAGTGGCCTATAACCTCCTCTTTATATACCACCTTTTGAAGGTGTTTATTTACGTACTGAACTGAAAAGCAAGATTTGAAATGTCCTTAGTTGAGCAGTTCAGCACACTCACGTTTGTCACGCTCACTTTGTCCTCTGTAGTGAAGGGGAATCCGTGGTTGTGCGGGCGAACGGCAGGAGGTCTTCTGTCCCGAGTGTGTTTCCTCTGGGTTCTCCTGAGACGGGCTTTAAGACGGGCCGCAGCTACGACTTGCAGGAGCGTCGCCGCACTGGAGATCTGACGGGAACCGAGCTCTCGAGATACCAGCACGTCCCCACGGACGAGAGTGAAGCACAGATGCTGCCCACCGTCGACCTGGACGGCATCAAGAGTAGGTTCTTCAGCAGTGTGTCCACTGCTGTCATTTATTTAAAAAAGAAAAAAGCCTTCATTTGTCTTTAAATGCCTTAAATCCATCTCCCAAAGGGGGGGGGTGTAGGGTGTGTGTGTGTGGGGGGGGGGTGTATGGGGTGGGGGTTTGGGGTGGTGTGTGTAGGGGGGGGGGGGTTCAGGTGCACTGGAATATCCAGGATAGTCTTCAGTAGGTTTGTTGAATCCCAACGCTGTCTGCTTTTCCTGATTGTTTTTATGCACGTAAAGTCTACGTTTATGAAAATAACCTCTTAATTAATGTCTACCTTTTGATGTGTGTCTTCCACTGACACCACCTCCAGTGTGGAGCTTTTTCTCTCAAATACTGGACCTTTTGTTTCTGTCTGTAGCGCCAATGCTGTTTCATTTGTTGCCACTAGTCCTATTTCTTACATTTTTATAGAGGGTTGTTTTGATGTGCAGTCACACGTTTTCTATCTGACATCTGTGGCTGGGATTCAAGAATGTGGGCATTTTGTAAGCGTCAAGAACTGCCCACAACAACCATACACACACTTGTACTTTCCTTTTGTTTGTGTGTGTACAATAAGACAAGAGAGAGGGAGCTTGTACACAAGACCTCAAAATCTGTGTGAACAATAGTGGACTTTGACAGAATGAAGTATGTTCAAACGTCAGTGGTTAGAGATTAGAGGCCTGAGCTCAGCTGCTCAGTCGAGGAAGAGCTGTCGCAGGAACTCCTAGAGGATGCTGTATCTGGTCTATCTCTCATTTCTGACTAAGTTATAAATACTTAACCTATGGTATGTATTTAGTCGTTTTATTTGCATGGTCTTAGCTCTAATTTACATGGCTGTGAATTCAACTGTACACTAATATATCCTCTTCTCGTACGTGTACCCTACCTACCTTCCTCTGTCCGTCCATCGGTCTGTACGTACATGTCAGTTTCAGACTGATTTGGGCAGGGGTGTGTTGCCTTGGTGTGGGTTACGGTGGTGTGGATTGGACAGAACCTCTCTGAGGAGGGTATGGTTTGGATCAAAATTTCAGGCCTGATTTAAATCTCTAATCCGTCTGTTGATCTCAGGTCACCGCTTTGAAGATGTCCCCGGCGTGCGACGTCACCTGGTCAGAAAGAGCAGTAAAGGTCAGGTGGTTCACATCAGTAAGGACCACAAAGAGCCGAGCGGACGCAGCCGCAAACTGGACCGAACGCCCCACGAGGTGAGACCCTTCTGGACATTACTCTCTCTCTCTCTCTCTCTCTCTCTCTCTCTCTCCATTGTCAACACGGCCCTGCGTTTCTTTCTTATTCATGATGGGATCTTTACTTTTAATGATTAGTTGATTTGTTAAATCAAATGTGCTGGAGACGAGGGAGCACAGAAATACTCCAGGGCCAGGGTTTAAAAACGTGTGCTTTTACTTACACCTTCCTGGATATGACGTTTTATAGAGGGGATAGAGGTAGCACTTCTCTATTTCATTGGATGATGTTAAATGGTGTTTAAAGTGTTGTAGGAAATTTGCATCTTTTTATTGTGGTCAGAAAAAAAGTGGTTTTCTCTCTTATTTAACATCATTTAAAAAAAGCCACTGGCCATTTACATTGTGTAAATGTTTTATAATTAACAAAAAAAGCCTATAAACATGGTTCAATTTATTTAAAGAAATATATCTACAATGACTTTCTGATAAATATGTTTTTGAATTCTCTGAATATGCTTTAGTGCTTTTCATTTGATTTCCAGAGCTGAAACTCAGGCTGTGTTTTCCTGATTGTCAGTTAGTAAATAAAGGCCACTGTTGGGTTTAGATGCCTTTCTCAGGCTGCCGTGTTTTTAACAGCGGAGACGTTGGCCTCGGGCTGCGGACTACAGCAGGGTGCGAATGGCCCGGCAGCTCAAGGTACTGCTGCTTGGAGCACGGCTTTGTGGTTTGGGAGACGGACTGTTTGTTTAGGCTTGTGTGTGTGTGTGTGTGTGTGTTCACTTTTACCAGTTTGCTTCTAACCTCACGCCATGACTTAAGTGTGTGTGTCAAGGAGATGCTCAGCATGTATTTGTTGTGTGTCTAATACTGTGGCTCCTAGGGCTGGCCTGAACTACTCTTTCAGTGGAAATATTAACGTCTTCTACGTAATCGTTGTTAATAAAGTATGTGTTCTGGTCAGAATTTAGCAGAGATTTATAACTGGAGAAGTGGACTCAGGAATAAAAGGTCACCGCTTCAATCACCTCAACCAGGAAGAAAAATGCGGAAGGGGACTTAAGCAACAGCTCTTTATCGTCCCTCACCATCCACAGCTGAAGTACTCTTGAGCAAGTCATCTAACACCCAACAGCTTTCTGGGCCCTGGGCTGGTTGCCCAACACTTCGTGTGTGGGTTTAGTTTGAGTTTCTCGGATGTGTTCACTACCGCAAAAGGGTTAAATTTTTGTGCTACTGGGCAGTGACAGGTGTGTAGGGTTTCAGCACTATGTCACTCAAGACAGAAGAGTCGGTTCTTGTTTTGCTGCCTTTGTTCTCCGCATTTAACCCAGTCCATGCAGTGAAACACACATTTACACACACAGTGAACACTAGGGGGCAGTGCACACATGCCAGGAGCGAAGGGCAGCCCTAGCCACAACGCCTGGAGAGCAGTTGGGGGTTAGGTACTTTGCTCAAGGGCACTTCAGTCATGAACTGACTATGACCATTGAACCCACAACCTTCCTGTTACACGCCCAGTTCCTTAACCTCTAGGCCATGGCTGCCCCATTTTTTATTTTTCTTCAGGAATCTGTGAGAAAGTTCTTTATAAAAAAACACAAAGCATCTGAACACTAACCAATGCAGCAAATTCCAGTGAGATGAAAGACAACACAGGTTCTCAAACCGTCCAAACAGTAGTGGCAGTGGAAGTCGTGGAAGTCCCTTTTAGCCTTGTGCTAATATTGAAATCCGCTCATTTGGCTGAAGAGTCATGTCATGTTCAACACGTACCTCCCGTCTAACACTTTGCTTTATGAGGTGTCTGTTGTGTTAACTGAGAGTTTGGCTAACACCTTTTGCGGCGCAGAATTGACTTGGACTCGCTGTGAAAGTTTTCTGTGTGCATGGGTATGCAGAAGGTCAGCTATTGTTTGTTTTGTGGAAATAGATTTTGAGTCATGAAATTGCAATTTTAGCAAAATATTTCAGTGTTTTGAGCGCTCTCTGATATCTCAAATCCCAGTCTAGAAACCAAGGTATGTACGGTGGTACATAGTCACACATTTCTTAACAGACAGCGATGGTGTCAGTACGATTTAAGCGTGTGTTTGTGTTGATTCTCAGGTGTTTGTGGAGCTGAATGAGCTGGTGATGGATAAGAACCAGGAGATGCAGTGGAGAGAGACTGCTCGTTGGATCAAATTTGAGGAGGATGTGGAGGAAGAGACTGATCGCTGGGGGAAGCCTCACGTAGCGTCTCTGTCGTTCCGCAGTCTGCTGGAGCTCCGCAGGACCATCTCTCACGGTGAGTTGAGGTGTTTAGCCAGCTGAGCCTCCTTTAATGGTTACCATGTGACTGTCTGAAAAGCCTCTTCAGACAGGTGTGGGTTGATTGTATTAAAACTGTTCTGAATTGTACCAAAATAATAAGACCTCGTGATTTATTAAACCTATGGCTGAGTTGTGAGGTCAGAGACTTTACGCCCCTGTTGAGGATGTGTTAAGCGTTTATTAAACATGCTGTGCTACAACCGTGTTGGATCGGATGGTGGGAACTGATGCTAGTTTTACTTTGTGAGCAGGTGCTGTGCTGTTGGACCTGGACCAGAGGACTCTGCCTGGCATTGCTCATCAGGTGGTGGAACAGATGATCATCTCTGACCAGATCAGAGTAGAAGACCGAGCCAATGTGCTCAGAGCACTACTGCTCAAACACAGGTCAGCACGTTATCATTAGTGATGTCTAAAGAGCGTTTAAAATAAGCTATTATTGGTTTTACACGGTGTATTGTATACAGTTCAGCAAGAGATGCATTTACACAGCCACTGAACTCTGCTCTGGTCTCTCCCCTCAGTCACCCGAGTGATGGGAAGGAGCACAGCTCTTTCCACAGAAACATCTCGGCAGCAAGCCTGGCCTCTATGATGGTCCATCACAACAGCAACAACCACATCGCTCCTCCGGAGCCCTGTGCCACTGACCCGCTCATAGCAGGAGCCACCGACTCCGACTCAACCACTCGCATCGACATTGAGAAAACAGAGGTACTGCAGACGGTTCACTTCGGTTACACACTGCCTGTGAGTGCTTCTGAATCTGTGTATAACCACTCCTCTGTGTTTCTGCAGAAAGACAATGCAGTGATGGGAATGCACAAATCCAAATCCAAGCATGAGCTAAAACTTCTGGAGAAGATCCCGGAAAACGCAGAGGCCACTGTTGTGCTTGTGGGTCAGTGGGAACTCCCTTTAAAACAGACTAAGGATGAGCACTGCATTTTTGCAATGAGAAATATTCATGCATCAGAGTAAAACCACACAGGGGACTTGTATGGATAATAAATGCATATATTTAACTGCTCTATTGTATTGAATATGAACCTGTCAGATGACCACGCTGCATACATTTAGGAGCTTGATTGTCTGCGTTTATTGATGCTTTAAAATTCAGGCCTCAAGTCAAGTCTGAGTGCTGCTGTGCTTTATTATTAATAGTAGAATTAAGTATATTTGTAAATGGAGCACAGCTTCACAACAATAAAACACAGTTATGAGGACAGGTGGTGAATATGATGAATACAGGATTAATAAAAGTCCTCATTAAAAGTAAGTAAACAGTAAGTAAGCTGATGGTGATGATCTGATGTCCGCAGGCAGCGTGGACTTCCTGGACCAGCCGTCCATGGCCTTTGTGCGGCTGCAGGAGGCCGTTCTGTTGGAGTCGGTTCTGGAGGTGCCGATACCAGTGCGCTTCCTCTTCGTCCTGTTGGGTCCACCCATCGCCAACATGGACTACCACCAGATCGGCCGCTCCATATCCACTCTTATGTCAGATAAGGTAACCACTTCCGTAAGGCTGTGTACTTTAGTTCCAGTGAAGTAGGATTTATATAATTAGTTTCTAACCTAACCCGGTGTCCTCACGTCTCTCAGCACTTTCACGAGGCGGCGTATCTGGCAGACGAAAGGCAGGATCTGCTGACGGCCATCAACAGCTTTTTGGATTGCAGCATTGTGCTTCCTCCCTCTGAAGTGGGTGGAGACGAGCTGCTGCACTCAGTGGCTCGTTTCCAGCGAGAGATGCTGCGCAAGAGGCATGAACAAGAGGTCAAACTCCAGGCCAAAGAGCCCAAGAGCCCCGAGGATGAAGGTATTAAACAAAGAACGGTCATTTGTTTATTTTTAATAATGATCTTACAGGCTTTTCTTCATCATTATTATTATTTTTAATAATGTCTGTCCAGCTCTTCTGCCCCCATTCAAACCTCGAGACGATCCCCTCCAGAGGACGGGCCGCTTGTTTGGTGGGGCTATCCGGGACGCACGGAACCGCTACCCCAAATACCTCAGTGACTTCAAGGATGCCCTCAACCCTCAGTGCATGGCTGCGGTTATCTTCATTTACTTCGCTGCCCTTTCACCCGCCATCACCTTTGGAGGACTTTTGGGTCAGTTTTATTATTATTTTATTGTTTATTCAAGCAATAGCTGCTTTATGTTGACTTTTATACGAATATACAGCTCTGTTAGTGAATCCAGTGTTCATAATGGACAGAGATGTTCAAAGGCTTGTGTAATCCTTAGATGAGCATTGACCAAGAGAACGGACGTTCTGAAGCAGCTGCATATAAGCTTAATGACAACATGCCAAAGGGCAAGATAGGGAGGTGTAAAGCCTTCCAGCGTTGTGGAGCACTGGACCTAGGTTCTCTGGAGTGATGGGGCTCAGTCCAGTACCTTTGAGCCGAGATTAAGTGGCTTTTGTGATTCAGAGCTAATGGTAAAATATTAGCCCCATCTTGATTCAGTAAAATTCTTTCTGTCACTGGTGAAGAGAGAGCAATGCCCATGATTTTAAAACACATTTGTATGAGCACAAACTTTTGGCCGTGTAGTGTAACGCTTCCTTTTTACAGGTGAGAAGACTGGGGGATTGATTGGCGTCTCTGAGCTCATCATCGCCACTTCAATGCAGGGGATCGTGTTCTGTTTGCTGGGAGCCCAGCCACTCCTCGTGGTTGGCTTCTCTGGGCCTCTACTGGTGTTTGAAGAAGCGTTCTTCTCTGTGAGTGTCACTGATGGGAGAGAAACCTTCACACGAATGCTTTCAAGAGTTTACGTTTCCTAAAGTATAAAAAAGACAATTCTGGGAAACTCGATCTATTTTGAGTTTCAAATATTTCTTGGGGGGGTCACTTTTACTGCATTCAAATGACCTGTGCTTGGGGCTTCTAGTGAGACAACACGGCCTCTATCTCTTCATCCTCCACCTCTGGAGTCATAGCCACTTCACCTGTAGAAACAAGCTGAAGCTGGTGTCAGGTTTAACTATACTTCAGGCTCGTTTTTATTGCCAAGCAGCAAAGAAGTCAATAAAACATTCACTTGCAGCAAGAATTAAATTGAATAAGATATTTAATACTACACCTGCTTTTCCTGTTTGGTTTTATAAGATGAATAAACATGCACTGAATTTATGTACACAGTTGGTTATATGTTAAGTCACTTTTATTTCATAGATTAAAAACAGGAAAACACTTCACAAGAATATCCTTTCTTTTTTTGTACTCAGGTATTTAAATAGAGTGTAGTTTAAAGCTTGTATACAAACTGATGGCCTGATTTTGCAGAAGAGCAGAGGTGGTTCTGTGTGGCATGGTGTGGAGATATCCTAATCTGGCTTGTTTAGCAGGTGTTGAGCGTCAATGTTTTTTGAAACAACCTTCAGTGGGTTTTAAACGTACAAACTCTTTGTGGTAGTTCTGCACCTCCTACAAGATGGAGTACCTCACGGGCCGGGTGTGGATCGGGTTTTGGCTGGTCCTTATCGTGGTGCTGATGGTGGCTTTTGAGGGAAGCTTCCTGGTCCGCTTCGTCTCCCGCTTCACCCAGGAGATCTTCTCTTTCCTCATCTCCCTCATCTTCATCTACGAGACCTTTTCAAAGCTCGGCAAGGTAGACCTCGTACACGGTGATATCAAACATAGAAAATAGTAGCTGTGGTCTGCAATCTCTCTCGTGTTCACACTGCCTTCATTTCTCACACAGATCTTCAAGGACCACCCTCTTAGACCCTGCAACGGTGGGGCAGGAAATGACACTACACCCCAGTTACTTGGCAACAACAGTGTGCCGGCCGACGCATCCGTTCTGAACCAGCCCAACACGGCCCTGCTGTCCCTGGTGCTCATGTCAGGAACCTTCTTTATTGCCTTCTACCTGCGCAAGTTCAAGAACAGTGCCTTTTTTCCGGGCAGTGTGAGTTTTCTCTTTCGCTGTAGACATGTCTCTGTTTGGTCAAAGTGCACAGTTTCTCTAAGTAGAATAGCGTATTACAAACGACGTCTCTAGACCTCAGAACTATACACACATTACACACTATTATTTGGATAGATATTCTTCAGTTATTTACGCTGTTAGTTACAGTGTACCTTTTATTTGTTTATTATTAATTCACTCATTGTTTCAAATGCAAGAAAGTCAACAATAAAATGAAACACATCTATTCCCTGTCTCAGCTCCGCAGGGTGATTGGAGATTTTGGAGTTCCTATCGCTATCTTCATCATGGTCTTGGTGGACTACAGCATAAAAGACACCTTCTCGCAGGTGAGCATTTAAAGAACACATCTGTCCTTAATGATGTCTGCTTCATCTTTGGCCAGTGAGAGAGAAGGAAGAACAGTTGAGGAGTGCCACACGTTCCTTCTCGTTTTGTCTGAAGCTTTATTTATAAATTTATTTTCTACTTTTATTAGGTGGACCATGGTGTTGAGCTCAGGTCTTGCTTGAACACACCCAAGTGAGCAGGTGTTATTTAGAGTAGGGCAAACTACAGGGTGGGCCATTTATACCGGTACACTTTAATATATAAATATATAATTTATATAATATGGATACACCTTATATATTCATTCATTTATTATCTGTAACCCTTGTCCAGTTCAGGGTCGCGGTGGGTCAAGAGCCTACATGATAATCATTGGGCGCAAGGCGGTAATACACCCTGGAGGGGGCGCCAGTCCTTCACAGGGCAACACAGACACTCGCACCTACAGACACTTTTGAGTTGCCAATCCATCTACCAACGTGTGTTTTTGGACTGTGGGAGGAAACCGGAGCACCCGGAGGAAACCCACGCTGACACAGGGAGAACACACCACACTCCTCACAAACAGTCACCCGGAGGAAACCCACGCAGACACAGAACACACCACACTCCTCACAGACAGTCACCCGGAGCGGGACTGGAACCCACAACCTCCAGGTCCCTCGAGCTGTGTGACTGCGACAAATACCTGCTGCGATGTCCAATAGGAATGTCTCTCAGCTCTTTACCTGTTGGACACATTCGACATGAGGTTTAAGCGCTCTGTTTTTTTTCTTTTTGTATTTTGAGCCTTGTTATCTGAGGCAGAAACATTGTGCAACTAAGCCCATGGAACAAAAGTGGCAGTCTCATTTTTATTGGCCAAGAATACAAGGCTTTATGGGTTTATTTGTGGAAACCTTTTACAGTAAAGACTGACTCTCACATGATTTTAAGTCTGTGAGAGAATCATCCTGAGATTTCAGCTGCAGCATTTAGCGCAGACCTCTCTTATTGCTCAGTGTGTAACAGGCTTTGCTCACTGACACAGTGAGTGACTGGCCCTTTATTTACACTGAGCCAAGTGTTCCTCTTTTCCCTCCGCAGAAGCTTAGCGTGCCGGACGGCTTCAGTGTGACCAGCCCAGATAAACGAGGCTGGGTCATCAACCCTCTGGGGTCCGATGGGCAGTTCCCCATCTGGATGATGGCTGCCAGCATTCTGCCTGCCCTGCTCGTCTTCATCCTCATCTTCATGGAGACCCAGATCACCACGTGAGCCTCCATCATATTCCTCCATCTCCACCGTGCTGTGGCCTGTTTAAACATTAGTGCATGGTCTAATCCTCCTCCTGGGGGACCACAGCCTCCCCTCGTCTGATCCAGTTCATTAGGGGATTGGTCGCTGGTTCAGAGGCAGGGAGTGGTTTATTAGAACAACACCCCGCTTGGAATTGTATGACAGAAGTTTGTGGACACCTGTTCTTTCATCATTTATAAAGTCTGCCCTTCACTGAGAGTCTCTACTTGACTATGGACAGTTTTACAATAGATATTGAAGTATTTCTGTGAGGATTTGATGGCAGGCAGTTCCTTCTAAATTTGTAATATCTCTCTTGCTCTCTTTCTCTTTTTTTCTCTCTCTATTCTTTCTCTCCTTTTCTTTCTTTTTCTCTTTTCTTTCTCTCTATTCTTTCTGTCTTTCTCTTTGTTTCTCTAATCTCTTTATCTCTCTATTCTTTCTCTCTGTTTCTTTTTCTCTTTGTCTCTCTCTTTTTCTTTCTTTTTGTCTTTCTCTGTTTTTTTTCTCTGTCTCTTTGTCTCTCTCTCTCTCTCTCTCTCTCTCTCAGTCTTATTGTGAGTAAGAAAGAGAGGATGCTGGTGAAGGGTTCTGGTTTTCATTTGGACCTGCTGATCATCGTGGCTGTGGGTGGGATATCGGCGCTGTTTGGTCTCCCCTGGTTGGCTGCTGCCACGGTGCGCTCTGTGACCCACACCAACGCCCTCACGGTCATGAGCAAAGCCGTCGCTCCCGGTGATAAACCACGCATCCAGGAGGTGAAGGAGCAGAGAGTCACTGGATTTCTCGTAGCAGTTCTCGTCGGTACGTTTTTAAAGGGCTATATCATGAATGTTTATGCAGTTGTGTTTAAAAGTGAGGCCAAAAAAATACACAAAATTGAATGTGATTCTCAAGCTACTGCATCTTCCCTTAGAGGAAGGTGGACTGAATACCTAGATAGGGATTTCTTACACTGTTCCTGTAAGTTACTTTATGGTACGTGTGCCGAGGGATGGAGCGCAGTCACTGAATCACGTCTGTGCGTTCCCACCGGCTCCGCAGGTCTCTCCATTGTGATCGGAGATGTTTTGAGAAAGATCCCCATTGCTGTACTCTTCGGGATTTTCCTCTACATGGGGGTTATGTCGCTCAACGGTATCCAGCTGACTGAGCGCATGATGCTGCTGCTGATGCCTCCTAAATATCACCCGGACCACACCTACGTGCGCAAGGTCAGTCGCCCACTGTTACCTCCCCACACTGACTTTACTCTCACTAGTTAAACCAGGGTTTAAACGTCCACAGGTTTTCTGATGTTGTTTCTTTATTATAAGATTGTCCAGTGTGTTGTGCGTGTTTTAATTATGATTTGGTGAAGGTGGTCATTAGCAGAGAGCTTCACTTGTGTCTCTGTAAACTCCTTTAATGAAGACAAGTGAAACCGTTTAGTCTTCATCGCACTCCCATACACAGTAAATATTAGAACCATTCACTAGATTTAACTGGCAATTACCAGCCGAGTCGTGCACGTGCTGTTGTGTACAACACACACACACACCCACACACAGCACTATGGCCTTTCTCCATCACAGATCATTAACTTTCTACCCTGTGTGTTTCAGGTGCGCACGCTACGCATGCACCTTTTCACCGGGATCCAGATGGTGTGCCTCGCCGTGCTGTGGGCTGTGATGACCACCGTGGCCTCGTTAGCTTTCCCCTTCTTACTCATCCTCACTGTCCCCCTCAGGATGTTCCTGCTTCCACGGATCTTCTGTCAGCGCGAGATGCAGTGTGTAAGTGTTTCTGCGGGCCACTGAAACCTTTAGGTTTAAAACACATTATAAATTGTTTCACAGATTGATTTTACTTAAAAATATAAATAATAAATAAAATTGTAAAAATGGGAACCCCCCCCCCCCCCCCCCCCCAAAAAAAGGTGGTTTTTCTTCTTCTTCTCCTCCTCCTCCTCTCCCTTCTTCTTCTCCTTCTTTCTTCTTTTCTTTTTCCTTCTCCTTTTCCTTCTTCTTCCTCCTTCTCTTTCTTCTCCTCCTCCTTCTTATTCTTTTCTTTTTCCTTTTTCTCCTCCTCCTTCTCTCCCTTCTCCTTCTCCTTCTTTTTTTCCCTTCTTTTCTTTTTCCTTCTTCTCTTTATTCTCCTTCTCCTTCTTTTTTTCCCTTCTTTTCTTTTTCCATCTTCGCCTTTTTCTTCTCCTTCTCCTCCTTCTCTCTTCTTCTCTTTATTCTCCTTCTCCTTTTGCTTCTTATTTTTCTCCTTCTTCTCCTTCTTTCTTTTCCTTCTTCTTCTTCTTCTTCTTCTCCTCCTCCAACCAGGGCTCCTGAAAGGCTGCATCTGTCTAAACTGTGGCACTGTCATCAGGAAATTGCAAACTCTTAGTGTTGAGCTCTAATGACGTGTTAGCAGCAGAATAAAAGCGGTCATTGTCGTCACACGTCTGGGCTGCAGCCTGTCTTCACTCTCCCAGCTCGGTATCATCCTGTGCCTGGAGGGGAGCTCTAACGAACAGATGGAAATGGCAGTGTTTATTAACTGCGGAGAACGTTAAGGAACCCATTCCTCACTGTTTTTGTTGTTCTTCCGCAGCTTGACGCAGAGGACGCAGAGCCCATCTTCGACATGAGAGAAGGGCAGGACGAATACACGGAGATGCAGATGCCGGTCTGACCCTGTTCAGCTCCCCAGAGGCGTCCAAAGACAATCCTCAATCCTCACAGAATCAGACGAAACACAGACAGGGTCCTGGCTGTTGGACAGTCCCAGTCAGGTCTCTAACTTGCTACAAACAACACGCACAACACTCTAAAACTAGTCGTCATCTCACTAAAGGCTGTGCCAGGTGCGCTCCCGCTCCCTGGACCAGAGTTATTCCTAAGAATAGATTTATATGCTTTGTTTTTTTTTTGTTTGTTTTGTGTCTCATTGATGGAAGAGCTGTATTTATGAGTATTTAACGGTTCCCAGTGTCTGTTGGAAGTAGGTCTTTCAGACGTATATATTTCTCGTAGCCAACGTTTCCTGACGTTCAGCGTCCGAGTGCAGAGTTGGCTTTGTGCGTTTGCGTGGAGCCCCACTTAGTTCATAATGTTACATGAAGCACTTTACCACGAATCATATGCTTTTGTTACTATCAGCCGTTTCTTGATTTTAGTTCATTATTATTGTTTTTTTAATCTCACGTAAATCAAGGTGAAATAATAACGTAGACTGAGCAAATATATGAAAATAACGTTTAAAGTAGCAGAGCTGTGTCGGGGCGCTGCTTTTGTACCAGCCGTGAAAAGAGCACTTCGTATTTTAAACTCGTGACTGTGCCCATGACGCGTGTCATGAAGAAAAAAAAAAATATTATGCAAAGCTTTGACTGCCGTCTGCAGTCTCCGTGTCTCTATTTAAAACCAAACGTGTTAAGACCAGTGTGTGGTGAAATAAGCCAATCTTTTAAATAGGAATCTCTCTCTCTCTCTCTCTGTGTGTGTGTGTGTGTGTGAGAGACTGACTGTTTTATGAAGCCACAGAACTGAAATCAATTTGCCGCAGAGTGCTTCAGACTGAACGCAGTGGCTGCAATGAAAGTGCTTTTTAACTGATTTATTTCAATATTAGCAGTGTTTATATCATGTGTGTGTTATACATAAAAGGGAATTGCCAATGAATCCAAATAATTAAACGGTATTTAGAGAGGACTGTGGCGAACACCGTTCCGATAAATGAACAGTCACCCACTGGAGATTACTCTCTGAGCAGCGCCGGGCCGATACTGAGAAATAAAGGGTGTTAATGGGGAGGGTACGCCTCTGCTGCAGTAAGCACCGCCTTATTTTAAACTGTTGTAGGGATTTGATGGCATTCAGCTAAAAGATTCATGAATCACTTGGAGATTTACATGCATTTTGCGCGTGTCTCAAATTCCAACAACTCAAAATATTATTGAGATTAATCATTTTATTAATTCTACAATCGCTTTAGTTAAACGTAGTTATGATTTAATGTAATAGTCACGTCTCAACGATCACGGTTTCATTAAATCAAACAGCAGCTGTGCAGAATACTCTGTTATTTCTGTAAATTACTACTTATTTCTCGTTTATAAATGTGTTGGGTTTTGTTCGTCTCGCGTTAACGGTGAGGTCGAGTTGTGATTCGCCCGTTCAGCGGGAGGCGTGAATCACTGGGTTTACCCGAGGGCACCCAGACGTATGGTTTTTTTGGCCTCTATTTAAAGATAACACTTAAAAGTGTATTAAATTATTGAGAGTTCGCAAACGACGCGACCCAGAATAGTTGTATCGCTGGTGATATTTATGACTAACTATAAAAGAGTGGGCTTGCTAATATCAGCTGATGTTTTCGGCCCGATGATGCATCGGTCGGCCCGAGTAGTGCCGTAGTTCAGTGATATTTTAACATCGATAACAGTAGGCCTCAGTTAAGCTATTAGCAGGTGGTCTGTGCAATGATAGGGCTTTGTTTTAATGTTGATATCTGAATTTCAGTCTCGTGTTGAGCTCTTCTCTAAAGGCCTTTTAAAGAAGGACAGCGAAAGCTGAGACTAAGAACATCTATGCATTTTAAAGTGGTTGTTTTTGTTGTTCCTCTGAATTTGTCTCTGATTTTTAACTGAAAACCATGCACTGGGCAGGCGTCGTGGACTCGTGATTAAAGCGTAGTGTTTTATTGTTTTTATTAGTTATTGGAACAACTGAGACATTCCAGTGATTTTTATTTTCTGTATTTTTTTTTTTTTTCTCAAAAGCTAGGACAGAATTTGTGATTCATCTGTAAACGATCCACTTGTGTTTCCTTGCTGTTACTGCCTTGATGTGTTTGTGTTCCTCAAGCTCACGTTGTAGTGCCTTCGACTTTACTCTGAGACGAGCCGGACGAAACTGTGCGTAGCTGCTTTTGCTTGACGCCAAACGGAAGGTGATCGCACAAATATTGAGCAAAAGTGACCTTCGTTTCTGTTCGAATGATGTGAAAAGAGAATGGAAGAAGTGAGCTGAAAGACTGCTCAAGTCTACCACTAACTTCTGTGTGTGTGTGTGTGTGTACACAGGCTTAATAAAGCAACAGAACATTCCTTTCCAGTGTGTGCCCCTTTCTTCTGATGCTGCGTCCTGACTGAATTACTGGGGACAGTCTGACTGACCTTAGATGTAGTCTACAAGACACTGCAGTATTGTTTTGTCTTTATTATTAATAAACACTGGAAAATAACTGAATATTTAAAGTCCACCTCTGATCAAATCATTAGAGGTAAAGATCTTTGAGAATACGTAAAGCTCATTTGCTATGATTTGGGTTGTGGGTCATTCTCAAGGTGTGTGTTGTGCTGGTGTAGAGTGGATCAGACACAGCAGTGCTGCTGGAGTTTTTAAACCCTGTGTCCACTCTCTGTCCACTCTGTGAGACACTCCTCCCTCGTTGGTCCACCTTGTAGATGTAGAGTCAGAGACAGTAGCTCATCTGTCGCTGCACAGTGTGTGTCGCTCGTCCTCTAGTCCTTCATCAGTGACACAGGACGCTGTGAGATTTAAATGCTGTGTTACAGCTAATCAATGCACTCCACACCCAAACTTAAATTGAGTGTTTGATATAAAAATAAATAAACTAAAGCCCACATCACACATACACTCTTGATTCTGAAACCATGTCGGAGCTGTCACAGTGTGAGCTTTGCTTGGTCTGGGTTTAGTATTTAACAGTGTCTCAGAAAGCAACAGAGAACACTGCTTTAATGTAAAAGTCTCAGAAACTGGAACTACTTTAAAGCAACACTAGGTAAGATTTGGTGTGTTTACTCTGACAGTTGCAGAGTGTAACTTTCTCTTAAAGGAACACTGGCTTTCACTCCTGGGGTCCCCACTACAGCTGAGGAGCGTAATTCACGTTTACAGTACTGTCCTGAAATAAAGGGGTAGGGGAATTGTGTCCTACCCTCCTCCATAAATTACATAGTGCAATGTCTGCAGTGCTGAGCCTGGATTAGCAAGGACAGAGGCCCTGTTCTCATTATTAGCAGTCACTGAAGCGTCATGATGATTCCGAAACTGTAATTTTAATTTTAAAATCACTACCTAGTGTTACTTTAAAGTACAGATGCCTGTAATAACACAAACACTAAACACTGACCTCTGTGCTGGAGGCTCTTGCTTTGCTGGTGGACGGTTAGAGCCTGTAGCGCATCTCTGATAAACAGGGGGTGTTAGTCGTCCTCTGGCTCTTAATCAGTGGGCAGATGTTATTGAGTGGCAGATCCCTATCGAGAGACTGCTGTTTCTGATTCTCGTACCAATGCGCCACACACTCCTATGATCCACCACCCAGTTGTTTCCTGTGGTCAGAAATCGACCGGTGATGAACTCAGCGGGAGGTAATAAAGTGTTCATCAGACAACAGACGGGCCACAGTCTTTAAAACACTGAATCAGACACGAGTCTGCGGAGCTTGTCAAGTGACCAGGGGGTGGACAAACAAGGTAGAAACATCACACTCCAGCCTCAGTCCTCCTCAAACCTGCTGCCACCTGCTGGCTGGACAACTAAATACACCCTGGTGAAATTCATCGTCCAATTTATTTATAGAAATATAAAGAAAACGACTCAGTGACGAAATCATTTGTCCATGACTTCAGTAAAGAAAACTACAGAGTGCTTAAGAATTATGGTTCTACAAGGGTTCTTTATTAAGGGAAATGGCTGTATATAGAACCCTGAACACTTGAAACCTCAAGAAAGGTTCTTCAGATTGATGGAGAATGTGCTATAGATGGTTCTATACAGCGTCGTTTAGAAAAGGGTTCCTCTGCTGTTACAAGTTTAACCTACTAACAACAGAGAAACCCGTTTTGGCGCCGTATAGAACCCATCAGTCTGAAGAACCCCTTCATGATGCTAAGCGTTCAGGGTTCTACATAGAACCATTTCCTAGCCTTGAACACAGCTGTCTGAGGCGGATGTGGACTGAAGATTAAAGGGACAAGGGTCCGCACATCGGGGTTAAGGCTAAGATTGTTAGCTAAACCTGTTGATAACAGCACATCAGGCTACATTTTACACATCCAGAGACTGTGGAGAAACATCCACATACAGCAGTCAGACAGGACCGTGTGTACGACCCGGCTACTGTAATGAAACAGACAGATGGAGGCGCTGATAAACTATAGTAATACTGCTTTTACACAGTGTTGATGTGCAGTCAGCCATCTTGGAGGGTGAGGGCCCTCCGACTTTCAGAGTAGGAAACGTCCTACTACTGCCATCCAAGTGCAAAGAGAATACAGCATCACTTTTGAAGGAGGGCAGGTAAACAACACCCCTCCCCCTCCCCCTCCCCTCCATTTCATGAAAGTGGATAACACTTTGTAACAGCAGGGGGCGCACAGGGTCGAAAAGTGTTTACCTAGTGTTGCTTTAAAGCTCAAGTCCAGCGTGTCCAATAGGAAAAGAGCAGAGGGAAGATTGTGGACATTGGGCTTGAGTTATCAGGCTGAGGATATCATGCTTTGTGTAGCGAGACTCTGGGCCTAACAGTGGTGTACTGGTTACCCAGTGTGTGTGTGTGTGAGAGAGAGAAAGAGGCAGGTTGAAGGGCCTGAATGCTCGGTGGCTCTTCCTTTAACACTGTCTCCACCTCCTCCTCCTTTTTCATGTGCCATTGGTCAGCTCCGCATAAAGAAACCCAGACACGCGGCCAGTTCAGCGCAGTGCCACCCCCTCACTGCTTCTGTGGATGAGGCCAGAAACTGACAATAACGCCGCACGCCGGCTCCCTGCTCATGTCGCCTTCAGAGGGATGCGGACCCGGGATCGGGACCGTCGCCGGGATGATGCAGCTGTATGGGCATCTGTGCGGATGTTGAGCGGGGGGAGGGCTGTGAAAGCTCAGCTCCTTCCACTGTGCCTCGTTAGTGAAGCTAAGGGACGGCAGGGGTTTAGAGGACTTCCCAGGGCTCGGAGAGACGGGAGTGTGGGCGCCTTAACTAATCGGTTTAGCTCCTGGAGACGGATATAAAGGTTGGCTGAGTGCTTATGTGCAAGCCTTTAAGACTCTTGTGTTTTTGTGTGAGTTTGTTCAGCCACAGAGTGTCGACACAAAATCAAATGTTACTCTATTAAATGTGTGTGTGTGTGTGTCACGTTTACAGTTGAAATGTCTGTGCTGTTTAAAAAAAAGAATAAAAGATTTCAAAATACTTCCAAAGTGTTTTATACAGTTGAACATACAAGGTTTAAACTTTAAAACGTGCACGAATCGACCTCCGCCTTCGTGTCCCAGTCTCCTCGCCCGCTTTCCCGCGGAGTTCCTCCCCCTGCGGCGCTGGGCGGAGTTTCATACCGAAGCAGACGCTCCTTTTGTCGGATTCGTTTCGACTTGACTCCCCGGGGCTTACGGCTTAGGAAAAACAACGCTAAAATAGCTTAAACAGGCTTCCTATCCACACACACGCGACCGTGAAGGACACTCGTGACGAAGCGGACAGAGAAAGGTGAGTCTTGTTGGATTTTTACGTTGTTTTCGACGCCTTTTCTCCTTGCTCGTCCCCGAGTCTTTGTAACATTCATGGCGGCTCCGCAGTGAGGGCTTCGGGGCGATGAAAAGCACAAGCGTCCGCTCTTAATTCAGCTTCGCTTAAAAGACGGGTTTTCGAAGCTGGCGTACGTTAATTCGGGGCCGAAACAGTTCGGAGACACAATGGCGCTTGTTTTCGGCCACACATGGTAACATTTAGGGTTTATACACATTTATTTTATAACAAAATGACACTTCTCCTCAACAAAAGATCCAGATTTGAGTTTTTCTGCAAGAAACGCGTCCCAGAAGATAGACACGGACGGGTAAAAATGGTCTTTGGGGGATTTTTTTAACCAGATTAATCTGGAAATCTTCCTCGTACTTTGGCCAAGCGAGCCGAGGCGTTCGTGTCAGCGGAAGCTGTTGCTGACTCCTGCCGGAATCAGGGCGCCATTACCGGGGTCGGAGGCACACAATGGTCGGTGCGCAGTGACATTCGGGAACAGATTAAAAAAATATATAAAATGTAACGGTTACTCGGTGAGATAACGCTGGCTTTTTGAATAAATGCGAACACGAAGTGGAAAACCCGCTCATACTTTATTAATAAAATCACTTTTAATCCTCACTTCTTTTAAAATCGTTCGTTACTTTTGTTTTTCTGAAAAATATTAAAAAATGACACCGGATGACACACAAATGTGGATAGCTGGATATTTAACTACGATTTTACACGACAAATAGCGTTAAATAGGACGTTTTAAAGATCGGGGCTCTTTTTTTTTTGGCTCGTTTAAACCTGGGCGGGCCTCGACACTATCGTAACCGAAGAAGAGGCGCCACCGCCCGAGGAGGGCCACACAGACGAACCGAGGTAAATGTCCACAAAGAACGGGAGAAAAGAGACTATTACAGAGCACTTGAATGTGTTTATTAATACAAAAGGACACTGGCCCGCATTTTTGAGGAAAAAATAGCCAAACGACGCCTGATTGTTTTGCAGACACTTGTTCGTTAAAGTTCGCCAGGGTTCGTTGAGACACAGATGCGGCTAAAGTGCGCTCCTCCGCTTCAAATCAGCGTTTACGTCAGATTCGCAGTTTTTGGAAACGGA
This sequence comes from Hoplias malabaricus, assembly GCF_029633855.1. NCBI lineage: Eukaryota > Metazoa > Chordata > Actinopteri > Characiformes > Erythrinidae > Hoplias > Hoplias malabaricus. Next base: position 38,835,980 of record NC_089808.1, on the reverse strand, counting down.
TTTGCAACGCAGCTTTTATTTTAGCGGAATTTAAAGCTTTTAATACCGCGAAAGGAACCCATTTTACTGTTGTATGCTCTAAAGGAGACGGAGGCGGAGAGCAGGCGCCTGTAAACCCGTCCACACGCAGAACTCCTCGAAACGGATTCACGGCTCGGGTTAATTTACGTTACTGCTTCTTTAACAGTTTCTAAGGCTCTTAGGTAAAGCTTTCATGTATTTATTAAACGAAAAAAAAACGGAACACCGGAAGTGGTAGTTTATAACCGTCCAGTAGCCAGAGTCTTCGAAAATAATTCTTTTGACGGGTTTAAATCTTATGGATCCTTCGGGTCGTTTGACACTCCGGTAAAGTTGGTTTCATATTCGCATATTCAGATTTCTTTCTTCAATAGCTCTCAAACGGTGCATGCAAATGACTTAATACTTGCAAAGTATTGTTTTTGGGATGCAAGACAAGCAACTACAACTCAGTTTATGTCAGAAATGTTTGCCATTTAAAAAACACGAAATATATTGTTTTCTATGGGCTGCCGTCATCTCCGCGAGAGCTAAGGGACCGTTTACAAACTACACTACACAGTAAAAACGAAGGTGACGAACCTCACACATGATGTATACTACATCTCCTACCTTCATAAATTTAACCATTACTGGCCCGTGGTGATACATTTTTCATTATAAATTTCAATAGCTTTTGAACCTTTGATGATATGGTTTCAAAACAAATTTTATTTGATCAAGTGCCACCCACATGACATACTACACCTCTTATTTTGGTCAATTTAACAATTAATGGCCCATGATGATGCATTTTTGAGAATACATTTCAATAGCTTTTGAATGTTTATTGAAATTGCTCAGAAAGAACATGTAGCTGTTTGAATGAAGTAATGGTGGGGTAGGCAATAATTTGAGCAGCTTTTTTAACAGGTTTTAAAATATTTTTATTGACCAACTGTCAATATTTTGCAGAATGTAAGTATATACACACAAAACAACAGCAATAGTTATAATCCAAAAAAATTACTTTCAATGTAAAAATTAAGTTGTCTGACTCATGAGAGACATAACTTTTGCCAGAGGTGTACATACAGTAGGTGTATGCAAAATGTTGGTGTATCCACAGGATACATTTAAAGAAAGATGGAGCAGACATTCCCAGAAACAGAGACTGTTTGTCTGTAAAGGGCCATTGTGGATCTAGGACATTGTCCAAGACAAGTAGCAACACATCTCATGTTATGCATTACATAAGGTAGTCTCTGTTTCTGGGAATGTCTGCTCCATCTTTCTTTAAATGAATCCTGTGGAAACACCAACATTTTGCATACACCTACTGTATGTACACCTCTGGCAAAAGTTATGTCTCTCATGAGTCAGACAACTTAATTTTTACATTGAAAGTAATTTTTTTGGATTATAACTATTGCTGTTGTTTTGTGTGTATATACTTACATTCTGCAAAATATTGACAGTTGGTCAATAAAAATATTTTAAAACCTGTTAAAAAAGCTGCTCAAATTATTGCCTACCCCACCATTACTTCATTCAAACAGCTACATGTTCTTTCTGAGCAATTTCAATAAACATTCAAAAGCTATTGAAATGTATTCTCAAAAATGCATCATCATGGGCCATTAATTGTTAAATTGACCAAAATAAGAGGTGTAGTATGTCATGTGGGTGGCACTTGTTCAAATAAAACTTGTTTAGAAACAATATCATAAAAGGTTAAAAAGCTATTGAAATTTATTTTCAAAAACTTATCACCACTGCCCAGCAATGGTTAAATTGACCAAAATAAAAGGTGTAGTATGTCATGTGGGTTGCACTTTATCAAATACAACTTGTTTTGAAACAATTTCATAAAAGGTTCAAAAGCTATTGAAATTTGTAATGATAAATGTATCACCACGGGCCAGAAATAGTTAAATTTGCCAAAATAAGAGGTGTAGTATGTCATGTGGGTGGCACTTGATCAAATAAAATTTGTTTTGAAACCATATCATCAAAGGTTCAAAAGCTATTGAAATTTATAATGAAAAATGTATCACCACGGGCCAGTAAGGGTTAAATTGACCAAAATAACAGGTGTAGTGTGTCATGTGGGTGGCATTTTATCAAATACAACTTGTTTTGAAACCATATCATAAAAGGTTCAAAAGCTATTGAAATGTATAATGAAAAATGTATCACCACGGGCCAGCAAGGGTTAAATTTACCAAAATAACAGGTGTAGTACGTCATGTGGGTGGCACTTTATCAAATACAACTTGTTTTGAAACAATATCATAAAAGGTTCAAAAGCTATTGAAATTTGTAATGAAAAATGTATCACCACGGGCCAGTAATGGTTAAATTTATGAAGGTAGGAGATGTAGTATACATCATGTGTGAGGTTCGTCACCTTCGTTTTTACTGTGTAGTGTAGTTTGTAAACGGTCCCTTAGCTCTCGCGGAGATGGCGGCAGCCCATAGAAAACAATATATTTCGTGTTTTTTAAATGGCAAACATTTCTGACATAAACTGAGTTGTAGTTGCTTGTCTTGCATCCCAAAAACAATACTTTGCAAGTATTAAGTCATTTGCATGCACCGTTTGAGAGCTATTGAAGAAAGAAATCTGAATATGCGAATATGAAACCAACTTTACCGGAGTTCGTTTGACGACGAAGAAGACACGGCGTCCATTCCGAGACCGGCTCCAATCACTCCTCAGATTTCCCAGGCTGGAGATTCCCCTTCAGTCGTTGAAATTACAACAATTATTATATCTTTTATTCAGTTAAAACCAACAGGCTGCCTGGCAGTTTCAGTCCCCGGTGTTGCCCCGGTTCCCCCCGTGTTTCTGAGCGGCGTCTGTAGCGGTGTGACCCGGACAGCCTCGACTACAGCACCAACAGAGGCGGAGCTACGGTCACCATGGAAACAACCTTCCCGCCGCTTCAACAAAAACGGCTATACTCCAAACAATTAGCTTAGCATACCATAACGTCTAATAAATGACTATTTTCATAAAAACGACTTACAACTTCACAATAACGACGTAGCATATAATTGTCTTATGACTTAGCATAGCATAAGCGACTTAGCATAACATACATATTTAATGTAGCTAGCTTCTTACGTGTCTTAACATAATTATGATTTAAAATCTGAAGTAAACTGACATCTCATAATTGTGATTTAGCATTTCACAAGTGAATTAGCATCCTTTAGCAACTTTTAAAAAGACTCACAGAAGCCCCCCCAGCCCAATGTTTAACACCACACAGAATGCAGGCGAGGGGGCCTGCATTACTACAACAGACAACACAAAAACACAGCAAATTAATGAATGGAGAGGCATGGCGAGTATGCATTATAGCATCAAAGAATTAACCGTTTCTGTACTTAAAATCACACGCGGTGATTGCTGAGTGACACAGCAGGTATTTGCTTTCAAACACACAGCTCCACTGGGTAAAATCTGGGTTACTGTGCATGTGTGAAAGGCGCTAAAAAATTGGGCAAATATTGTTCTCCTCCAAGCGTGTTGAGCTCCACTGATACTGCCTTAGTAGCAGCTAAGAAGCAGTGACTTTCTTCACAGTCTCAGAGGACGTGTGCTGCCTTCAGTCTCCCAGTTTGGTGGCTGTGTGTAATGTAAGGGGAGTGCTATATCATGGGTTGGAATTGGCAATGACTTAATTTGGAAGGGTGCTGCATGGTGGTGCAGAAAGTTAGTGTCCTCTCACATAACTTCAGGTTGTACATGGGTGTCTGCATGTTTCCGCCCACAATGAATGTGAATTGGCAAATGTGGTTACAGAAAATGACTGAAAATTGGGTTTAAAAGAAGCCTAAACCACAAACTCATTAATGGACCAGGGAAATTTGAAGGTTATGGCCTTGTTGCCCAAACCTTACTGCTGGCCATGTACCCCCTCTCCATGGGAAAAAACCAGAGCTTTCACCCAGGAAACAGAGGTTGGAGCCAAGCCCAAGTCACACAGACTGAGCATGGGCTGGGGACACAGGACACCCCTCACTTGGTTCTAGCCCTGTGTACCTACTGGTGCCAGCTTAGTAAGAAACAAGTGGCAAATATGTGCTGATATGGTATAAAGGGCTGGAGAGAGTTGAGGAGAGAGACTCTAGAAAAGCTTGAAGATTGTTCATTTTGGATTTCAATTTAGCCAAATTAATAGCCAGAAGGCCAATCTGCTCCTGCTTCCGGCATCCTTTTTCCAGGGGTGGTAAATAGCTTTCCATAGGCCTTTAAAGAAGCTGTAATTGTGAGGTTGTTTATTAAATTGCTGTTAAGTTTTACTGTGACTCAGATATTAACTGCTTTTATTTTCATTCCAGGCGTCAGATTCTTTGTGGTCGGGTTCTGGCGTGTGGGCTTGGAGCTGCCTCGACTCTGTCAGCATGAATGGCAGCAGCAGCGTGGCAGGCACCCAGGCTGGGCGCATCAATACCGACTCAGGTAATCAACACTGACTCTTTCACTGTAGTTACACTGTACTTATTACATCATCATTATGCGTTTTTTATTTAACCAATGTGTTCTCTTGCTACTGTCTTTACATCTTTATGAGAAACGATGTGCATACTGTGTGTGTATGTGTTTCTTTTAGACGAAGACGTGTGGAGTAAAGAGGACTGTCTGATGCTGCTGGAGAGGATCAGGACTCTCCTGCCTGATGGTGACACTATGAAATATAAGACCACTGAATCTCATTTTGACTGGGAGAAAGTGGGCTTTGGAAATTACACAGGAGATGTGTGTAAGAAGAAATGGCAAAAGCTTTCTACAGAGGTGAGCCAACAAAATAGTGTAAACTTAAACAGACACCTTTATCCCGTCCACAATGTGGAGGTACAAAAGCCTGTTTTTAATGAATCATTTTGTGATGTCACCAAAACACCTTCAAGCCTACCTGGAATCATTGGGCGCAAGGCAGGAACACACCCTGGAGGGGGCGCCAGTCCTTCACAGGGCAACACAGACACACACACCTACGGAAACTTTTGAGTCACCATTCCACCTACCAATGTGTGTTTTTGGTGGAAACCGGAGCACCCGGAGGAAACCCACGCGGACACAGGGAGAACACACCAACTCCTCACAGACAGTCACCCGGAGGAAACCCACGCGGACACAGGGAGAACACACCAACTCCTCACAGACAGTCACCCGGAGGAAACCCACGCAGACACAGGGAGAACAGTGGTGTGTTCTCCCTGTGTAAGTGTGAGTTTCCTCCGGGTGCTCTGGTTTCCTCTCACGGTCCAAAAACACATGTTGGTAGGTGGATAGGCAACTCAAAAGTGTCCATAAGTGTGTGAGTGTGTGTTGCCCTGTGAAGGACTGGCACCCCCTCCAGGGTGTGTTCCCACCTTGCGCCCAGTGATTGCGGGTAGACTCCGGACCCACCGCGACCTTGAACTTGATGAGCGGTTAAAGACAATGAATGAATATGTTTCCTCTAAGGGACTTTTTTCATGCCAAGGCTTCAGCAAAGGTTTGTGATCATTTACACTGGCTTTTCTCCTAGGTGCGAAAATACAGGACAATGACGGAGCTTATTGTGGATGCCATTGAATATGTGAAGAACCCCTACAAAGGAAAGAAGCTGAAGGTAATTGAACACACTGAATTTCTTATAACAATACATTAACCTCAGAGGAAAATATTTATTTGCATCCTGTTTATGTTCCCTTTCCCTCAGACACATCCAGACTTTCCAAAGAAGCCCCTCACACCCTACTTTCGTTTCTTTATGGAGAAGAGAGCCAAGTATGCAAAAATTCACCCAGAGATGAGCAACCTAGATCTCACTAAGATCCTGTCCAAAAAATACAAGGAGCTCCCGGAAAAGAAGAAGGTGGGGCCTGGACTGGGACGTTAGAGTGGGCTTTTCTGGGCTCAGAGAAGCTGGCCCTATTGTAACTGTATCATATTTAGCCGCTTGGCTTTGTGTGCCGCTGCAGCGTGTAATTAACTTGCTTTGTTGTCCCCTCCTTCAGCTCAAGTACATTCAGGAATTCCAGAGGGAGAAGGAGGCCTTTGAGAAAAACATGGCGCGGTTCAAGTAAGCACTCACACACTTTACCGTCTGAAATAACACAAGTGTTTAAAAAAACGATTTTCTAACAGAGGCTTCCTTCTGTTCCCTGTAGAGAGGACCATCCCGATTTGATAGAAGAGCGAAAGAAGTCCGACCTTCCAGAGAAGCCCAAAACCCCACAGCAGCTGTGGTACAATCATGAGAAAAAGACCTTCATGAAGCTACACCCAGATGTGAGGCACCTCTCAATTCCTACTGTTTAATTCATTACAGTTTCATAATCTCTGTAGAAGAGCAGGACATGGGAAACGGATGTTCTTGAGCAGCTGTACCTTCACTTAATGACAACATGCTCAGTGCCAGTCATGGGCTAGAGGGGTAAAATCCCTCCCAGACTGGACTGGGGAGCAGTGAATCAGTGTTCTCTGGTGTGAGAGAGTCCTATCCAGTACATTTAGCATGAGCTGTAGTGCTTGTGATCCAGAACTCATCATGTTCTCTTAAAGGAATAGTGTTTACTGTTTTTGCCTTAAAATTACAGCTTCAAAATCATTGTGATGCTTCACTGAGCTGTAACATAGAGAACGGAGCCTCTGTCGTTGCTGCTCTTGGCTCAGCACTGCAGAAACTGCACGGTGTAACTGTTGGAGGAGGGTAGGAAACCACCTCACCTCCTTCCCCCCTCCGACTTGGTTTCAGGAGTGTGAATTACACTCTCTGACTCTAGGAGGAGCCCAGGAGCAGAAACACCGAACCTTACCTAGTGTTGCTTTGATTTGAGAGGCAACGCTGTGTGTTTTCTTCTATTTTAATCTGAACTTCCCTTCTCTAGGTAAGTCAAAAGGAGCTGAAGGAAGCTTTACGCAGACAGTGGTCTCAACTCTCAGACAAGAAGAGGCTGAAATGGATCAGCAAAGCCCTGGAGCTGCAGAAGGACTATGAGGTAGGTCTTACGCTGTACAGACGTTCATGCAAAGGCTTTGTAGAAAAGAGGCACTTTAAATGTCTCTGTATCTGCTCCTCAGGACAGCATGAAGGCCTACCACGAAGCCCACCCAGACGCAAACTCCGACGAGCACGTTAAGTCTGTTTTGACAAAGGCTGAACGGCAGCTCAAGGACAAGTTTGACGGTCGACCCACCAAGCCTCCGCCGTAGGTCTCCAGAACTTGAGAAATCCTTCATAAACTCAGCGTGTCAGCGTTGTCATGAGCTGGCTCGTTGTTATAAAGTTGTACCCCTTGTGGTCACACTTGGCAATATCTCCATCCAAAAGTATTAAACAAAACAGTATGGTCTGGCATGACTTCACATGAGCTCACAGTTACTGTGTATAACGCCAGGCATGGGCTAAAGTATAAAGCAGACCCAGCATGGAGCAGTGGAACTGTGTTCTCTGAAGTGATGGCCGCGCCACTGATTACCTCTGTGTCTAATAATCCAACATCTTTACCGGTCCTCGATAATTAGAACTGGGTCCTGTTGGCATAGGCACTGAGCTTTCAGAGCAGGCTGTTGATTTACGTTTCCTACTGAGACTCCACGGAGGCCTGTTTTGTTTTGCTGCGTAGGAACGGTTATTCTCTGTACTGCGCTGAGCTGATGGTGAACATGAAGGACGTGCCGAGTACAGAGAGGATGGTGCTGTGCAGTAAACAGTGGAAGATGATGACCCAGAAGGAGAAGGACATGTTCCAGAAGAGATGCGAGCAGGTGTGTGAACTCCTCTGTAAACCACAGTGTGAGGGTTTCGAGTGTCGTTTGTTGATCAGTTGAATTGCGTAGGAACTTTACGTCCCTGTTTACCGTGGAACTAACATTCTGTCAGTTCTTTAAAGAAAAAGACAACGTGCAAAATCATAGAGAACTAATGTTGCTTAACTAACATTGCCATCACATCCCTCATTAGGTGTTTGCCATATTCTCCTGGTAGAATTAGTTTGTTTTTATGCCGTTTTTACTCAAAACTACATTATTAGTCATTTTCATTTCCTGCCTCAGTGAGTCTTTCCCTGTATCACACACTGCCTCCAGCCCCAGGAGGGTGGGGCACACATATACCAACCCATTATTCTTTTTAAACTGCCACTAATGCAATGTCACTGAAAGGTTTAGCACGAAAGAGAATGCAAACTGTCCAGATTTGTCACATCAGCTGACAGATGCTTGTGCTACTTAGTGCCATGAGCAGAAAGGTGCGGGAGAAAAGGGGACCTCCTAATCACCCAGTGAGTGACAGTGGTGCTCTCTAGGCCTCAGATTCAAACCTACGATCTCCTGGTGGTGGGACAAATGCTTAGTGCTGCTCAGGGGCTCTGAAACTGTAGAACTATGAATGCATGGGTCTTAAATGTTATTAAAAGAGTAAATGAGAATCAAATGAATATAACATAACTGAATCTTTCTGGCCGTTCCAATCATAACTTCAATACTTAGGAGAACAGGACGTTGAACTTCTATTTTTTTTTTTTTTAAGTGCAATGCGTTATTCATTCTCAAATATTTATCTTCCCAGAAAAAGAAGCAGTATGAGATCGATCTCCAGAGGTTTCTTGAGGTAAGTCATAAAGGTGTCGTTTTATTTCACGTATACTTTTCTTATTAATTCCCAGAGTCTTGGTCAAACAATGTGTGTTGGGTTTCCTCTTTTTGCAGAGTCTGCCGGAGGAGGAGAGAGACCGAGTGCTGACTGAGGAGAAGCTGGGAGGCACTAAGCTGAGCATGGTGGGGGCAGGCAGCCCGGCTGGGTCTAAATCCCCTTCAGCCAAAGTGAGTCGCCAGTGTTGGGACTTAGAGACAGGTTTTAACCGAATGGCGAGTGGTCGTTTTGGTTGTGTGCCGCTGTGACTTCCCTGTAGTGTTTGAAAAATATTCAGAATTCCAGAGTTTCATAGTTTTGGTGGGAGACTATTTCATACGTCACATCGCTGTGAACACATACAGAAGTAGGTTGGACAGGTGTTAAGAAGAAAAGAAGACACGTCTATGGTGGCTGCAACCTAGGCTTAGGGACGCAAATCTGGACCAAAGAATTGTGAATCTCTGACCAAACAAAAGAAAAAAATAACCTTCTATTGGAGGTGGTTCTGAGCTGAGAATGTCTAGTTCAAACAAGATGTCGAAGGGTTAACCACATTTCTGATGAATCTTAGTAGCCCCAAGCTCATGGTCAATAGTGACACAGGTGGGGAAACAGGACAGGTAAAAATACATATATGAAATAGAGACAATAATAACTCATTCATTCATTATCTGTAACCCTTATTCAGTTCAGGGTCGTGGTGGGTCCAGAGCCTACCTGGAATCACTGGGCGCAAGGTGGGAATACACCCTGGAGGGGGCGCCAGTCCTTCACAGGGCAACACAGACACACACACATTCACTCACACACTCACACCTACGGACACTTTTGAGTCGCTAATCCGCCTACCAACGTGTGTTTTTGGACTGTGGGAGGAAACTGGAGCACCCGGAGGAAACCCACGCAGACACAGGGAGAACACACCACACTCCTCACAGACAGTCACCCGGAGGAAACCCACGCAGACACAGGGAAAACACACCACACTCCTCACAGACAGTCACTCGGAGGAAACCCACGCAGACACAGGGAGAACACACCACACTTCTCACAGACAGTCACCCGGAGGAAACCCACGCAGACACAGGGAGAACACACCACACTTCTCACAGACAGTCACCCGGAGCGGGAATCGAACCCACAACCTTCAGGTCCCTGGAGCTGTGTGACTGCGACACCTAACTGCTGCGCCACCGTGCCCAACAATGATAACTATTAAACAGAATGAAAACAATAAACAGATAAAAGAAAACAGGAGATATAGAATAAACTACTGGAGGAAGCACAGCAATGTGACATAACTTACCTACTGTGTATCCCTAAAGTATCACTGTGTAATATTTTTACCTTATACTTACAGCTTCAGAATATTTGTGATGGTCTACTGACCTATAATAATGACAATAGACTCTCTGTAGCTGCTACTCTGGGTTCAGCACAGCAGAAACTACACTATGTATCTCTTGGAGGAGCGTAGGAACCATGGATGGCAGGCCAATGAAAAGAGCATTACAACTGTCCAGATGGGAGGTTTATAAAGCCATGAACTAGAGTTTCTACATTTTTGCACTGAGTATGGGACGAAGGCATGCGATGCTGTGAAGGTGGAGAGCTCTATCTGTGTTGACAGTCAGATCTGGACCGAACTGTTCCTGTGTTGTAGGACCGGGTTCGCGACCCTGAGCTGGACCATTGGCCGCAGGGGCTGCCGAAAGATAAGCGAGACGCAAAGAAGAAGACACAACTCCCAGAAACGCCCAAAACTGCAGAGGAGATGTGGCAGCAGAGTGTAATAGGAGACTACGTGGCCAAATACAGGGTGAGCCGCACTCTCAGCCTCCGTACAGAACACAGAGGGATAAACACAGGATAAGGAAATGCACTAATAAAAGGTGCACTAGGGAGCTTTGCCAGAGTCCCTCAGTGTTGTTGTAGTTCACCTACCTAGCCAGCAGAGGTCCCAAACCCCAGATCTCCATTGGACGAGCTGGTGATCCACAGCAACAAAGAGCTTCTTTGGTCCAGATTTCAGTTTTCAAAACCGAACTTATCAGGCCCTTGCTGTTGCTAATATAACTGTTTTTAATCACGTTCTTCACGTTTACGTTGATTTGTAATAGATAGAAGATCACCTAGTGCACCTTTAATGCCGTAGTCCACTCCATCCCTCAGTTGGCATTGAGCACAGTGAGATTAAGCTCATGTGAAACTCTGTTTAGATTATGCAAGCGGTTGAATCCCCTTGTCCATAAATATAAATAGCTATAAATAGCTGAACAGACCAATCTTAATTACGTATAGAAATGTATCGGTAAAGTCCTGTGATGTTCTGCTGATTAACCGATAGTCTGTTTGTCGCAGGGCGACCGGAAGAAAGCGCAGACCGCCATTGAAGCCGCCTGGAAAGCCATGGAAAAGAAAGAGAAGATCCCCTGGATCAAGAAGGCGGCCGAGGACCAGAAGCGATACGAGGTTCAGTACCGGACCGTGGTCAGTGACCAGACGTTATGACCACTGTCTTCTCATCCGTGCAGAAGAAATGTCAAAGTGTTGGTGGCCACTAACTTCCCTCTTCCCGAGAGTAAAGCAGGGGTGGAGGTGCCTGGCACTGAGGACGCAGCTCTGACTTTATAAACACTGTCCGTTTATTCTCGTGTTGTGTTTACTGTCTAATTTTCAGCCAGAGAAATGGGATAATGTTGAAGTTGTATGTGACTCGCAGCCATCGCACTGACCGTGCTGTATTTACATATTCCTTAAAGCCTGTGTTTGCATTCACGTTTATTCATTCGTAATTAATCTATGGTCTATTCATGTGTTTGCTACAGTGCTTTACTGATTTAACAGTCTTTACCTGTGTGTTAGTGTGCCTAAAAAAACTAAAAGCCTGTTGATGTTTCGACTTGCGTCTGTTTCACAGCGAGAGCTGCTGGAGCTGAGGACGGTGCCTTCAGGACAAGGGCAGAGGAAGCCCAAGTTTGATGGAGAGCCCAAAAAGCCTCCTGTGTGAGTTGTGGTCTCAGAAAGTGTTTAGTCTCTGCTCTAAATCTTCAACTAACATTTCTTTTTAATGAAAGGCAAGGCAAGTTTATTTATAGAGCACCTCTCTCTCTCTCTCTCTCTCTCTCTCTCCCCCTTTCTCTCTCTCTCTCTCTCTCTCTCTCTCTCTCTCTCTCCCCCCCTCTCTCTCTCTCTCTCTCTCCCCCCCCCTCTCTCTCTCCCCCCTCTCTCTCTCTCTCTCTCCCCCCCTCTCTCTCGCCCCCCCCCCCTCTCTCTCTCTCTCTCTCTCCCCCCCCCCCCTCTCTCTCTCTCTCTCTCTCTCTCTCTCTCGTGTGTGGAACTGTAGGAGCGGTTATCAGATGTTCTCTCAGGAGCTCCTGACTAACGGCGAACTGAACCACTTCAGCCTGAAGGAGCGCATGGTGGAGATCGGCAAGCGCTGGCACAAGCTCAGCCAGGGCCAGAAGGACAAGTACAAGAAGCAAGTGGAGGAGCAGCAGCTCGGGTACAAAGCAGACCTGGACACCTGGGTGAAGGTAGGCGCTGGATCCTTTTGGGTTCGAGCGAGAATCAATTCCTTAGAGGCATAGCTTCTTCTTGTACCTCATTCATTCACATACTCTCTCACACGTGTTTGAGAAAATGCTGTAAACGGACGAGCTACAGGCGAGTGTAGCCTGCTGTTATTATGATGGGCTCCTTGTGTCCACCTTCTTCTTTTTTGCTGCCATCATCACTCACTTTTGACCCCCGTGTGACCCCACACACCTGAGCCTTGCACAGTTAGACCCACTTATGACTGGAACGTTTTCCAAACTACAGAGACTCATGTGACAGCAGGGAAAGGCCCAGCCAATCACACTGGCCATATGTGTTACGGCGAGGTAGGAGTCGAGTAGAGAATGTGATTTAACCCTTTCTGCACCTCTAGGTTAATGAGACGTTCACAGATCCATGTTCATTCTACACCCTTGGGTTCACGGCAAATGGAATGAACCAGTGGGTTCATGGCTCAAGTTTAGTGCTTCTCCAACAAAGGGTTAATAAGACCCCTGTCAGTTACAGGCCTTTAGAATAGTCCCCCCATACGGCACCCTATTTCAAAATAAGAGTCTGACTAGGGAAGGTTATGCTGTAGATATTATTTAGAGAGCTCAGTTCAAGACAGAGCCACCGCTCTGTTGTGTGTGTTTTCTGTCTCTGACCACAGTACGGCGTGAATGAATCTGTGAATGAAGGACATTTACACTTCCGTAGCTCTGCTCTAGACTGTGGTTTACATTCTTTGGGACATTAGAGAGAGGACTCAGCCACCAAAAATGTACAGCCATTAGGCTAAGAGGGATTGACCAAAAATATGCGGACGATTAGGAGACCGGAAGTGACCACAGCAGCAGAATTAGCCGGACGTTGTGGTCACACAACCCTGTTTTCAAGGAAATGCCCCAGGGTCTGTTTGTTCAGTACAGTGTCCCTGTCACAGCACTCACACATTGGGATCCATGGAGATCCAGCTGTGGCTGTTATGGCTTGGTAAGGAGCTCAGGTGTGTTGGGGGAGTAGCTGAATTGTTGGCACTGTTAGAGCTCTCGTAGCTTTTGGTGTGTCATGAGAGTGGAGCGTTGCATCGGTGACCGTGTGTGTCATCGTTTTGCTCTCAAAGATTATTCGGATAACAGACCGATCTAAACACCGTGCCGTTGATTTCTCTTCCTCTGCTGCTGCCATTATACGATGTGCAACAAACGGCTTCATCTTTTATGAAGCAGAAAAATAAAAACAGTGATTTGGCCCCAGTGCTTTGTGCTACGTTGCTGATAGCTGTACAGACAGTCATTGTGAGCTAGTGCTTTTCAACGGTGAGGAGATTAAACTGTACTTTCTCTGTCTGTCTTTCTCAGTCTCTTTCTCCTCAAGAGCGGGCGGTGTATAAGGAGTTTTCTTCTGTGGTGAGTGTTTAAGTGTTTCACTTCATTTCGTTACTGCTCACACGCATTTTGCTCATGAGTGCTCTGCGTACAGTGTAGTGTGTCTTATGTAACAGTCATTCTGTAGCTGTTTACAAACATGTGCATGCGTTTAAAGGCATCCCGTGCTCCACTGCGCTGCTGTGCATGGCAAGGGTTCATGTTGCTGTCAGTTTAAGCCGCAAAGGCTAAGGCTGAAGTCTAATCAGTCCGTTACACAATTTAGTCTTTTTTTTAAATATTTGATCCAAATGAAAATCCCAGCACACAGTCTTCATAGTGTAAACTAACCTGATTAAAGTGATGCTCTGTGGGCTGCTTTGTGGGGCTACTAATAGTTGCTTTGAGCTTGAACTTTTGTTTTCTTTGTCTTGTTTTTTTTCTGTCTCTCTCTCTCTCTCTCTCTCCCCTTCCCCCCTTCCAATCTCCTCCCCATCCCCTATCTGTGTCCCAACAGAAACGGAGGAGTACAACAAAAGCGCAAAGTCCTGCAGCCAAAGTCCGTGTCACCAAGGGGAAGGCGGTAGGTGCCAGAGCAACAACGCTGGGGGCCGGGGGGGGCAAACGTTCCATGGCGTACCGGGCCAAGGTAACGCTCGCTCTCTCTGGGCCACTCTCTGGGCCTCTCTCTGGTCCTCTCTCTGGGCCATCAGGGATGTAGTGTTGAGTAGGCCAGTCTGTTCTCTGGTTGAGACGGCTGCGAGGGCAGTGGCAGAAGTGTGGGATACACTGTACTGTATTCTTTTGGAGATTTGTGGATGATGATGGCTTGAAATAGAAAACTGCTCATTAGAGAGAACTGTGACTCTGTCGTCTCCAGCAGGACACAACAGACTCAGACGAAGAGGACGAGAAGACGGACACCACAGACTCTGAGGATGAAGACGATGAGACGTCCGCCAGCACAGACAGTGAAGATGATGACGAGGACGACGATGAGGTAAATGTGAAGCGCTCTCAGACTTAATTTATTGGTCCACAGGTGTGAGTGTGTGAAACTGTCCAAAGGTGTGAGTGTGTGTGTGTGTGTGTGAGTGACCGAGTGAGTTTGTGAAACTGTCCACAGGTGTGAGTGTGTGTGTGTGTGAGTGACTGGGTGAGTGTGTGAAACTGTCCACAGGTGTGAGTGTGTGAGTGATTGGGTGTGTGTGTGAAACTGTCCACAGGTGTGAGTGACATGGTGAGTGTGTGAAACTGTCCACAGGTGTGAGTGTGTGAGTGACTGGGTGAGTGTGTGAGTGACTGGGTGAGTGTGTGAGTGACTGGGTGAGTGTGTGACACTGTCCACAGTTGTGAGTGTGTGAGTGACTGGGTGAATGTGTGAAACTGTCCACAGGTGTGAGTGTGTGTGTGACTAGGTGAGTGTGTGAAACTGTCCACAGGTGTGTGTGTGTGAGTGACATGGTGAGTGTGTGAAACTGTCCACAGGTGTGAGTGTGTGAGTGATTGGGTGAGTGTGTGAAACTGTCCACAGGTGTGAGTGTGTGAGTGATTGGGTGAGTGTGTGAAACTGTCCACAGGTGTGAGTGTGTGAGTGATTGGGTGAGTGTGTGAAACTGTCCACAGGTGTGAGTGTGTGAGTGACTGGGTGAGTGTGTGAAACTGTCCACAGGTGTGAGTGTGTGAGTGATTGGGTGAGTGTGTGAGTGACTGGGTGAGTGTGTGACACTGTCCACAGTTGTGAGTGTGTGAGTGACTGGGTGAGTGTGTGAGTGACTGGGTGAATGTGTGAAACTGTCCACAGTTGTGAGTGTGTGAGTGACTGGGTGAATGTGTGAAACTGTCCACAGTTGTGAGTGTGTGAGTGACTGGGTGAATGTGTGAAACTGTCCACAAGTGTGAGTGTGTGAGTGACATGGTGAGTATGTGAAACTGTCCACAGGTGTGAGTGTGTGAGTGATTGGGTGAGTGTGTGAAACTGTCCACAGGTGTGAATGACTGGGTGAGTGTGTGAAACTGTCCACAGGTATGAGTGACTGGGTGAGTGTGTGAAACTGTCCACAGGTGTGAGTGACTGGGTGAGTGTGTGAAACTGTTCACAGGTGTTAGTGTGTGAGTGACAGGGTGAGTGTGTGAAACTGTCCACAGGTGTGAGTGACTGGGTGAGTGTGTGAAACTGTTCACAGGTGTTAGTGTGTGAGTGACAGGGTGAGTGTGTGAAACTGTCCACAGGTGAGTGTGTGAGTGACTGGGTGAGTGTGTGAAACTGTCCACAGGTGTGAGTGTGTGAGTGACTGGGTGAGTGTGTGAAACTGTCCACAGGTGTGTGTGTGTGAGGGACTGGGTGAGTGTGTGAAACTGTCCACAGGTGTGAGTGTGAGTGACATGGTGAGTGTGTGAAACTGTCCACAGGTGTGAGTGACAGGGTGAGTGTGTGAAACTGTCCACAGGTGTGAGTGTGTGAGTGACTGGGTGAGTGTGTGAAACTGTCCACAGGTGTGAGTGTGTGAGTGACAGGGTGAGTGTGTGAAACTGTCCACAGGTGTGAGTGTGTGAGTGACAGGGTGAGTGTGTGAAACTGTCCACAGGTGTGAGTGTGTGAGTGACAGGGTGAGTGTGTGAAACTGTCCACAGGTGTGAGTGTGTGAGTGACAGGGTGAGTGTGTGAAACTGTCCACAGGTGTGAGTGTGTGAGTGACAGGGTGAGTGTGTGAAACTGTCCACAGGTGTGAGTGTGTGAGTGACAGGGTGAGTGTGTGAAACTGTCCACAGGTGTGAGTGTGTGAGTGACAGGGTGAGTGTGTGAAACTGTCCACAGGTGTGAGTGTGTGAGTGACAGGGTGAGTGTGTGAAACTGTCCACAGGTGTGAGTGTGTGAGTGACTGGGTGAGTGTGTGAAACTGTCCACAGGTGTGAGTGTGTGAGTGACAGGGTGAGTGTGTGAAACTGTCCACAGGTGTGAGTGTGTGAGTGACTGGGTGAGTGTGTGAAACTGTCCACAGGTGTGAGTGACAGGGTGAGTGTGTGAAACTGTCCACAGGTGTGAGTGTGTGAGTGATTGGGTGAGTGTGTGAAACTGTCCACAGGTGTGAGTGTGTGAGTGATTGGGTGAGTGTGTGAAACTGTCCACAGGTGTGAGTGTGTGAGTGACAGGGTGAGTGTGTGGAAACTGTCCACAGGTGTGAGTGATTGGGTGAGTGTGTGAAACTGTCCACAGGTGTGTGTGTGTGAGTGACAGGGTGAGTGTGTGATACTGTCCACAGGTGTGAGTGTGTGAGTGACAGGTTGAGTGTGTGAAACTCTCCACAGGTGTGAGTGTGTGAGTGACTGGGTGAGTGTGTGAAACTGTCCACAGGTGTGAGTGTGTGAGTGACAGGGTGAGTGTGTGAAACTGTCCACAGGTGTGAGTGACAGGGTGAGTGTGTGAAACTGTACACAGGTGTGAGTGTGTGTGTGACTGGGTGAGTGTGTGAAACTGTCCACAGGTGTGTGTGTGTGTGTGTGACTGGGTGAGTGTGTGAAACTGTACACAGGTGTGAGTGTGTGTGTGACTGGGTGAGTGTGTGAAACTGTCCACAGGTGTGTGTGTGTGTGTGTGTGACTGGGTGAGTGTGTGAAACTGTACACAGGTGTGAGTGTGTGTGTGACTGGGTGAGTGTGTGAAACTGTCCACAGGTGTGTGTGTGTGTGTGTGACTGGGTGAGTGTGTGAAACTGTACACAGGTGTGAGTGTGTGTGTGACTGGGTGAGTGTGTGAAACTGTCCACAGGTGTGAGTGTGTGTGTGACTGGGTGAGTGTGTGAAACTGTACACAGGTGTGAGTGTGTGTGTGACTGGGTGAGTGTGTGAAACTGTACACAGGTGTGAGTGTGTGTGTGACTGGGTGAGTGTGTGAAACTGTACACAGGTGTGAGTGTGTGTGTGACTGGGTGAGTGTGTGAAACTGTCCACAGGTGTGTGAGTGTGTGTGTGACTGGGTGAGTGTGTGAAACTGTACACAGGTGTGAGTGTGTGTGTGACTGGGTGAGTGTGTGAAACTGTACACAGGTGTGAGTGTGTGTGTGACTGGGTGAGTGTGTGAAACTGTACACAGGTGTGAGTGTGTGTGTGACTGGGTGAGTGTGTGAAACTGTCCACAGGTGTGTGTGTGTGTGTGTGACTGGGTGAGTGTGTGAAACTGTACACAGGTGTGAGTGTGTGTGTGACTGGGTGAGTGTGTGAAACTGTACACAGGTGTGAGTGTGTGTGTGACTGGGTGAGTGTGTGAAACTGTACACAGGTGTGAGTGTGTGTGTGACTGGGTGAGTGTGTGAAACTGTACACAGGTGTGAGTGTGTGTGTGACTGGGTGAGTGTGTGAAACTGTACACAGGTGTGAGTGTGTGTGTGACTGGGTGAGTGTGTGAAACTGTACACAGGTGTGAGTGTGTGTGTGACTGGGTGAGTGTGTGAAACTGTACACAGGTGTGAGTGTGTGTGTGACTGGGTGAGTGTGTGAAACTGTACACAGGTGTGAGTGTGTGTGTGACTGGGTGAGTGTGTGAAACTGTACACAGGTGTGAGTGTGTGTGTGACTGGGTGAGTGTGTGAAACTGTACACAGGTGTGAGTGTGTGTGTGACTGGGTGAGTGTGTGAAACTGTACACAGGTGTGAGTGTGTGTGTGACTGGGTGAGTGTGTGAAACTGTCCACAGGTGTGTGTGTGTGTGTGTGACTGGGTGAGTGTGTGAAACTGTACACAGGTGTGAGTGTGTGTGTGACTGGGTGAGTGTGTGAAACTGTCCACAGGTGTGTGTGTGTGTGTGTGACTGGGTGAGTGTGTGAAACTGTACACAGGTGTGAGTGTGTGTGTGACTGGGTGTCCATAATAATTTTTACCAGGTTCTAGACCAGACTGGACAGGACGGAGTGGTTAAAGGAGATTAATGCATTCTATGAAACCTAGTGAACACAGGAGACCCATTGCATCCCAGTGAAAATGTGGAGTGGTCCAGTATTGTCCAAAAACTTTACGATTTTATGAGTTATAAAATGATATTTAAAATGCCGCTTTAACAGGAGAGAAATGAAACACTGACGTTATCTAAATCTTGAATCAGAAAAATCATTCAGCCACACCATATTCACCTGCGCTTCTTTTTCAGAACGAGGAGGACGACGAAGAGGACGACGACCAAACAGACGGTTCCAGCAGCTCCAGCGAAGACAGCAGCGACTCGGATTCGGACTAGAGCTGTTCTTGGCCCCTCAGAGTGGGGGCTGTGCGGGACACGCCCCCTAAATCCTAAATACCCTCCCTCCGCACAGGGGGGGGGGGGTTCAGTAGCTGTGACATCACAGCGTTCGATAAAGCATCTCACTCTCCTTCGTCCTTTGATGAGTTTCAAGAGTGACGGCTCTTTCCCTTCAACATGTCCATGTCTCAGACTTAAAGTCGACTGGACGGGCTCCTCTTGTTAAAGGGCCGTGTTACTTGTGTGTTAATTGAAACATTTTTTATTGCCTTTGTATAGGTGTGTTATTAAATTCTGCGTTGCCTGTTCCTTTTTTAAAAAAAGAAACATTTGATAAAGCAACATAAGTTGTTTTTTTTTTCCCTTGATGTGTCAGCGTTTGTCAGAGCTGGTCAGTTTTAGAGGAGAGCTGGAGGAACTGGCGGAGTGACCCGGAAGCGTGTGATTGTTCGTTTCCCTCAGCCATTGAAGCAGTGTCCAGCCGTTCCGGTTTTGTTCGGTCGTTCTTTGATCACATCCTCCGCAATAAATGCACTTTTCTTCTCTATCACTCTCTGCTCGTGTGTTTGTCGTCCAGTCGGAGAGGATCGTGATGCGTGAATCACACCCAGTACACAACCGCTCTGGAGAAATGCCTTACTTTATTCTAACATTCTGTTTCCTATAAAAGGTTTTCAATAGTAGCTCAAGGGCAAAGGAAAGGTCTAGTGACAAATACGGTATAAACATAGCTTCCTGAAATGAAGAGCTTTAATAAAGAGCCTGATCCCTGACTCTGGGAAGGCTTTAGATGTTGGAACATTTGCTGTGAGGACTCATTGTATTCGACAAATCAGAGAACACTGTTCTCTGCTTCTCTATGAGGTTCTCAATCTTTCTCAGCTCAAGGCCCACCTCTTAATGATGGCATGTCAATGTAATTTAAGCCAGACATTGTTTAAACCTTTTTTACACCAGTCCCTTGTGAGTGGACATTTAAAAACAGTGAGTGGAATCTAATCCAAATGAAGAAAGTCCCACCATCACCCTTCAGCCCTCATTCCAAACACACACACACACAACACAGAACACTCACTGCCTGACTACAGCTGGAGGAGTCCCAGAGAGAGGGACAACAAGGGCAACAAGCTTGTCAGCTATGAGCAATGTGTGTGTGTAGAGCCATGTGATGGACACCACACATTCACATATACAGTGATGCCCCGGAAGTCAACGGTAAACTTGCGTTGACAACTGATGCGGTCGGGTTCTGAATTGAAATTCCCCATAAGAAATAACTGAAAACCGATTAATTGGTTCTTGGCCATCAATTTTTTTTTACCATAAATTTCCCTACAATTACCCATCTTGGTTATTGTTTTTTTTTTGCTACAAAAAAGTCACAAAAACACGTAAAATAGGCAAAATCTTGAAGCACAACCTCAAAAAGCTTCCAACCTTGAGGAACGACGCCGTAAACTGACGCCAAGTAGCGTCAGTTAAGCTCAACACGAGTGGTGTTTGTTTACAAAAGTCATTAATTCAGAGTTTTAAGGTCGACCTCCGAGTCGTAATTCTCTCGACATTTGAAGTCAACTTCCAATTATGTCGACTTCAGAAACGGTCGTCTTCCGGGGTTCTGTAGCCCATTGAAAGCACAGTTTCCGCAGTGCTGAGCCCAGAGTCACGGAGACAGGGTCTGCTCTCCCAATTACAACTCAGTGAAGCATCACAATGATCTTGAAGCTATTATTTTCAGGTAAAAATACAACCTAGTGTTAATTAAAGCTGTAATAAGTGAAGCCACTTCGTCGTGTTATAAATCAGTCACTGTACCAACACCTAGGGCGCTGGATGGATTAGAGAACCCATCTTAGGCATGGCTGCTTGTGTAGGAGACCCACTCATTGGAGCATAAACTGATTATTCAAGGACTACAAAGCAATTTGATTTTTCATCATGAGATGTCTTCATAGGAAAAAAATAAACGAAGGAGCACTTTCATAGACATTGTTTATGGCCTGAGATGGACTGGGGCTGGAGTGTGTTCCTGCCCTGTGCCTGTTACTCCAGGTAGACTCTGGACCCCGCGACTGTGAACACGAGGAAGTGGTTACAGAAAATTAAAGAACTATTGAATGAATGTACAAACTGATCTTTAAAAGGTGCATTAAACGAAGTCAGAATTAATCTAAATGAATAATCTTCATTTCCATGTCACGCATCAATCTCCTGCAGCCTCTGGGTCCCATCACCACCACCGTGAAGGTGAAGAACATGGTGGAACACTCCAACAACTGTAGAATATCAAATAATAATGTACAATTTAAACATTTACAATGATCATACGCGCTGTTTTGTTATATCTATGTTCAGAAACACACAGAAAGGCTAAAATCAACAGGATATGACAGAAAATCTTGAGCACATCCATGTTTCTTTGTTTCTTAAAACTACCACACAACCACTTGCACTTGAAAGCAGCAGCTGTCAGGGTTCTGCCAGTTGCAGTCTGATTGGCTGTCGGCCTCCTTATAAACACCAAAATGGCAGACTTGTGATTGGTCCTTTTGCGTGCCGGTCAGAGTTCTTTCTCTGCATTACTAGGCAGTTCTTGGCCACGTTACGTGGCTCCCTAGAGAGTCTGGCAATGTGAAACTACAGCATTAGGAATACCTACCTCGTATCTACACTCACTGACCATTCTCTCAGCCCCACTGACCACACAGGAGCACTTTGTAGTTCTATAACTACAGACTGTAGTCCGTCCGTTTCTCTGCACGCTTTCTTTTCCCCGTTTCCCCTTGTTCCTCAGCGCTCAGGACCCCCACAGAGCAGGTGTGATGTGGTGGTGGGTCATTCTCAGCGCTGCAGTGACACTGACGTGGTGGTGGTGTGTTAGTGTGTGTTGTGCTGGTGTAGAGTGGATCAGACACAGCAGTGCTGCTGGAGTTTTTAAACCCTGTGTCCACTCTCTGTCCACTCTGTGAGACACTCCTCCCTCGTTGGTCCACCTTGTAGATCATCTGTCATCATCAGTAGCTCATCTGTCGCTGCACAGTGTGTGTCGCTCGTCCTGTAGATGGCTGGATGCTTTTGGTTAGTGGATAATTCTCAGTTCAGCAGTGACACAGAGCGATTTAAAAACTCGAGCAGCACTGCTGTGTCTGATCCACTCATGTCAGAGGATGCTACACCACCCGAATCATACCTGCTCTCTGATGGTCCTGTGGGCACCCTGACCATTGAGGAACAGGGTGAAACAGGGAAAAGAAAGCGTGAAGAGACACAGACGGACCTCAGACTGTAACTGTAAAACTACAAAGTGCTCCTGTGTGGTCAGTGGAGCTGATAAAATGGACAATGAGTGTAGATACAAAGTAGGTGTTTCTAATCCAGTGATCGTTCAGTGTCCCTACAAGTTCTCTCCTGAGCCTTGTTTTTGTTTTTAAGAATATCACTGGAAAACAGAAAGTGCCCCCCACCTACTTTTCCCCCTTTCCTCCTGTTCTCCGCCCCCCCCCCCCCCCCAACCCCACATGGCCTCTCCTCGCTTCCTGTCCGAGAGCCGCTGAGCTCCTCTCCTCCTCCAGATGGTGGAGATCAGTGTCACATTCCTGACTGAACCCGGGACTGAACCCGCAGCGGCGCGGTCTTAACGCTCTCCGCAGAAATGCAGTGAGGTGAACATGGTGGCGCTGGGATTAACGGAGTTTAGAACACAGTTCGGTTCGGTGTTTCTACTTATATCTTCCCGGGGTCGAACGCTCTCGGTGAGTAACTTATTGAGGCCGGGTGGCGGTGGCCTGAGTTTATTTTACCCCCACCCCTCCGGGGCAAATTGGCTAAGGTTACACATCCGAGCCGTTAGAAGTTGGTGTGACCGCGAGCTAACGTTAGAATAACGGAACGACTCTGGAGGACTCCGTCGGACCGGGACTGTTGCTATGGTTACAGCGGTTCCGCCAGCTCAAGCTGTTCCTGACTGTTTTTCGTTTGTTTATTTTTTTAAATACACTGTAAAAATAGTTAAACAAGGCAAACGTTGAAGTTTTTAGGCCTTAAAAGCGTGTAAAAGTCTGCTTGTGGTGGTCAACGTTGGAATTGTGGTTTACAAAATATTAGTTTGGGTAGAAATACAGCTACTAGCCAAAACAGAACAGAGTTTAGTTTACATAAAATCAACAAAATTGTTGGGTGGGATTTTATTGGGATTTTTGTACCTATAAATGTCCTCACAGGCACAAAAACAAAACAAACAAACAAACAAAAACAAAACAGTGATGACCTGAGTGTATAATGAATAGATAATAGCTCCAAATCTTCCTGTGGTTGTTGGGGTCAGACCAGTGACCTTCCAGTCCCAAACCTGCCCCAAATGTTTTACCTTTTTGGTACTTCAGAAATAATATCCAAAATTGTGACACAGACCTTATGGAACACCCATGTATCACAATATTGTGTGTTGTGTTTAAATCACAGGTTTTCTTACTCAGGTGACCCTAAAAGTCATGAGGTCCTCTTCCTCTCGTTTGTCGAGTTTCTCTTCCAGAGATTCTCTATGGAGCAGGTGAGTTGATCTGTTCTTTAGTTTTTAATAGAATCCAAACCTTAACCTACACGAGCTTATTCTGGTTCATTCAGAACATGTGACATAAGAATAGTTTTATTAATAAATGGCCAAAAAGTTTGTAGACACCTCTAATCAGTGATGTCAGCTGCTGTAATGTACAGACACGGGTAGTCAGTTGCACACTGCTTGTGTTATCTATTTAAAGTCTGAATGCCCAGTGCCGAACATCTGCAAAGGTTTTTGAAGCAGTGAGTTGTGGAGCAAGGGGAAAGGTGCTTCTGAGAAGATGGATGTCTGTTTGTTTGGAAAAGGAATGGCAGCTAAAGGGTAACAGAAAATACAGTGTCTTTCTGTAAAATGTGGTGTTATTATTAATCTGCCGTTAGCCATTTCACATGTGTAAAGAAACATGAAGAAACTGCGTTAAAGACATCAACATTTTAAAAGGAAATAGTGCTTGGATAAATTAGGGATATAATATAGAATTAATGTATGTATAATAACAGTGTATTTACTGTATTAATATGCAGTATACCAGTATGACTACGTACATATTCCTATTAACAGTCAAATTGATCTATAAATATAACCAAAAACTAAAGCTCGAAGATTCATTCAGTGAAAATACGTAGTTGTTTACAATAAACAAATATAAACTATTTAATTAAAAACAATGAAATGGAGAACGGCCCAACTTCGTTTTCACCAGCAGGGGCGAAGCATTCTGACTCGATTCAGTTTGACTCGTTAGAGCCTCGAATCTTTTGAAGCGATGCTGCTAAATAAATCAGAAGAACCGATTCCAAATGAATCAAAATGCATCAATCGTCAACCTCTGTGTATTATTGTCCTATAAAATGATGAGGACTTTGGAGAAAAGATGTACAATATAATAATAATTGTACAAATAATGAGTGATAATAATGGTGTAATAATTAAATACATAACATACAGCCACGACCCAACAGAAGGTTCATTAGCTTCAGGGAGAGGTGAGCTAACAATCTGAGAAATCTGCAAAGATAGCTTTTTAATACTTTTTAAAAGACAGTTACAACATAGTATTTATATAAACCATATTATAAGTAAACTATGTTGTAGTATATTTGACATAAATACAATATATAACATATATAGCCGTTAATTTAAGCATATTTAAGTCTACTTCAAAATAATGCTGTTTTTCTGCTACTGAAATGTGTCACTGAGTCTGAATCATATGTTATGCCTGCACAAGTGATACCTATCATGTCATAGAAGGAGTGAATCGTTGTATTTGACTCGTGAATCAGTTTATTGAAATGTCGCGCATTCGGATCATTGAAACGGACTGTTCGGAAGAATCGGCTCGGCAGCCTATTGAATCTCTAGCGGGCATGCGCAGATGTTGTTCTCGCGTGATCTCGTCATCGGCGGTGGGAGGGGCGGAGAGCGCGTGTGTCAGAGACAGTGTGTGTGTGAGAGAGAGAGTGAGTGAGAGAGAGAGAGAGAGCGAAAAGAAGAGGGGAAAACAGGATGAAACCGCTACGAAGGCTGAAAGACTAGCCATTAAAGAAAAACAAAAACAAAGCCCTATAACCAAAGCGTTGGAGCGCTTTTAACCGGCGAATCGTGGAGAAAATGAGGGCGTTTTTCCTTCAGCATCGAGCCTGAGGACGATAACCTTATTCCGGCGGTGTTTTGAATGTGTGCGAGAATACGAGGGGACAGATAGAGAGAGAGAGGGAGGGAAAAGAGGGGGAAGGACGATAGGAATTACACGAAGAAGAGCAAGCAACCAGCACGCCGCGTTTCTGTTGTGTTTTCCCCGCAGCTCTCTTCACTGTGAGGCTGATGTGCAGCGTTTTCTTCACCAATGCAGCTGCATCATTTTGAATAAATAAAAACCCCTCTCCTCCATTTTTACTGTGTTGTATTTTTCTCCACTGTGGCGCCGGTGTCGTTCCTAAAGGATGCCGGATCAGATCTCTGTGTCCGAGTTTTTGGCGGAGACCACGGAGGACTACAACTCTCCGACCACATCGAGCTTCACCACCCGCCTGCAGAGCTGCCGCAACACGGTCAGCGTGCTGGAGGAGGTAAGAAACACAGAGAGAGAGAGAGAGAGAGAGAGAGAGGGACACACACAGAATGAGGGAGAGACAGAGACTGAGAGTGAGAAACAAAACCACAAGTGAAGGAAACCTAGAATGAAAAAGAGAACCAGAACTACAGAGAGAGAGGAATCCTGAAGCTGATTTTTCTCCTTTCATCTTAAGTCATGCAACTGTTAAATTACACCAGAAGCCAGTTTCAGTCTCATGAAGAGGGCCCTTTTCACAGAACAAGGACACACAGTGTCATTGATGGAGAGCACTGTAGCCATTAAGCTTTGGAAGCTCTTAAAGTGCTAAAGTCGCCCCCTTGTGGAAAGTCTTCATCCTGCTAAACATGATTGAGCGAGTGAGAAGGTTATAAGCCTAGACTGTTAGGTGTTTTGCATAAAAACACATTCTTACACCAGTCAACATAAGATTTTTTCATTAATATGTTATAGATGTTGGAGGATTAACTTGAATTACTGCACATTTGAGTGAAGGCGAACAGCAGTGACAGCACAGCAAGAAGACTATGTTTAAAATGAAACTGCTTTTTTTTCAGGTTGGGCGTAGTTTTAATTAGCTTCAAAATATCATTTACAACCCGATAATTAACACCTGTCACATCTGAATGTGCACCAGTGCTGCACGCTACACTTCATGCTGGCTTTTAGATGCTGATGAGCACTGGCATGTGAAGACACACGGGGGAACCCATTAACACAGATATAGCGCTCCTTGAGGACCTCTGAAACTCACAAGGAGGGGGAATCCCTGGTGAGGGCAAGCTTCAAGCAGGAGTAAGAGGTTGGCCTTGCCCTTAAGCGAGGGAGTGCCTCTCCAGAGACATCCATAAACTCACCAGAGGTGGTATGTGAACAACGTTTGTTCAGTTGGTAGAGAATCGGTCCAAAATCCTGAGCAAACCCATCCTCTGTCGAGTTGATTGTTGTCTTTAAAGGTTTGCATGGTGTGAGATTCTCTCGCTTAAAGGCAGCATAGACAACGTCTTTTAAGGTGGAAGGTTACGTTTGAGTCAGTTCACCTTAAGTTAAGCAATACATCTTGAAACAGTGAAAACAAGTCAACGTTACCCATCTATGGGGCAGAAATAGAGCTATGTCCTCGTCTCTTTTCATGCTTTTCAACCTCTGGAGGTTTCTCCGCTGTCCAACTCCCCCCCAGATGTTGTTTCTCAGCTGTGGCTCAGCCAGCGACGCAGGGAGAGAGCCTGGGATGTATTTAAAGACCTTTTCCCAGTGCTAACGCAAACAGGAGAGCTAGCTAATAGTGAGGAAACGTTTTCTAAATTTCATAGAAAGTGTATTAGATTAAAATGGTAAACATTGCCTTTAAGGGAAAGCCATCCCAGTTCCCGAGGGTTCTGGAGGACTGTATCTGTGGTAGCTGAAGCAGGCCAGAGGTGCCCTTGAGATAGACGTCTCTTGACGGTAATACAGACGCCTTGCTGTGGATCAAAGACGCCTGAGGTCTGCTTTTTCGCTCTCGAGCCCTGAGGTGGATCGCTGGCGACTCAACGTGGAAAATCATAGACTACTGTAAGAGGAGGGAATTCAGGAAGCACACTCGTGTCATGTTGGGTTTTATCCGAGGACTGCGAACACGGTTGGAATCCAGATGCTCTCAAATTGTAGCCGTGGACCCAGAGGAACAGGTTAAGAACAGCTGTGTAGTCGTGTATTTACCCGTATTCACGATTGTAGACCGTAAGGGAAGGTTTCAGTGGCGTCTACCTGTTCTCCTGTTACTGTCTGTCATTAGTAGGCTTTAAAACCCCAGTCATTTGAGTGCTGTTCCTTTGTTGGGAGACACCACACAAGTCGTCTCGTAATGAGATCCTCCTCGGTTAATTAGTGAGTAACAGCAAATGCAGTGGAACGTAGAGGAAGGCAGATGGGCTAATGGTTGCCGTGACCTAGTTGTCTGCGTGTTATGTTTATTCATGAACTGTTGGGAAGTGGCAAAAACATGAGCAGGAAATAGCCGGGCGCAGCCTGGTGGGCCTTGTTTAATGAAATTCCACTCAGTAGAAAATCGGACGGTGGAGTTATGGTCTCCCTGACGTCTCTTCTCCCCTCAGATGTCTCTTTCTGAGTCATGTTTTCCAGCTTGGATTACGGAAACATCAAATTGACGCAATTTTCTCTTTACTCCAGATCGGATCGCCCAGGACATTACTGGTGGCCGGAGTTAGCGTCTTTAGCATGGTGCTGTCGGACAGCCCTGTCACAGCAATTCAGTTATCTGCTTATCGTACAGAATATGGATATTTCCTCAGTAACTTTTCCTGACCTTAAAGACGCCCGTTGTGTTTACTGCCGTGTTTGTTTAAGACTGTCAGCTAATAGCTGACTCAGCAGATATAAACAGCTAAAAAACACAGCAAAAGATAAAACCCCTCAAATCCCACCTCTCCACTGACTGTGTCCAAGACTACTTCAAAATGGGGTGGGAGAGATGCTGCATTCTTATAGAGAAATGGAAAAAAATGTTGGAATCTGTTGGAAGAGAGAAAGAGAGCACACGGCATGGTAAACTTGTTTTAATGTGGCATATAAAGGCAAAATCAGAAGTACATGTCAATTAGTCAATCTCCTAAGGGTTAAACATGGCTACAACTAGCATTTCCTCCATTTTGTATCTGCTGTTAAAGCCCCACCTCTTCAGGTCATCAAGGTCAGGTCAGCAGCCATGTTGGTTGACGACATGAACTCAACAGTCTCGAGCTCTGAGCTTTTCCTCTCAACTCTAGTAAAAGTAAAAAGTAGTCACCCGATTAATTACTTGAGTAAGAGTAAAAAGTACTACGTGAAAAAACCACTCACGTGCTGAGTAACTGCTGAGTCCCCACTTTGTTTAATAATCAGGACGTTAAATAACACACCTGAGTGATCACAAATATAAAACAGCAACCAACAAACTCAGAGCCAGAGAATATCTCTTAAACAGTATAAACAATTCTTAATGATATCTTTACAAAGGAACAAACGTTAAATTCAGCCACAATAACTTTTTTTTTATGTGGGGCCAGGGGTGCTGTGTCTCTTCGGGTTGTTGTTGCGAAATGCATGCTGTTGTCTGTACTGTGCTTCTGTGCTCTTTTCTGCCTGTGTTTGCTGCGGGGATTTTGTGTGCCGTCATGTGATGAGGACTCTGTTAGAAGTCTTCACAAAACAAAGAGATTGTACATTGAATGGATCGATAAAAATAATGCAAATCTTCTTCACCAATACGCAAGAAAAAGTAAATAGTATGCCGCTTTAACTACTCTTTAATTCATTCATTCATTGTCTGTAACCCTTATCCAGTTCAGGGTCGCGGTGGATCCAGAGCCTACCTGGAATCATTGGGTACAAGGCGGGAATACACCCTGGAGGGGGCGCCAGTCCTTCACAGGGCGGCACACATTCACTCACACCTACGGACACTTTTGAGTCGCCAATCCACCAACCAACGTGTGTTTTTGGACTGTGAGAGGAAACTGCAGCACCTGGAGGAAACCCATACAGACACAGGGAGAACACACCACACTCCTCACATACAGTCACCCGGAGGAAACCCATGCAGACACAGGGAGAACACACCACACTCCTCACAGACAGTCACCCGGAGGAAACCCATGCAGACACAGGGAGAACACACCACACTCCTCACAGACAGTCACCCGGAGCGGGACTCGAACCTACAAACTGCAGGTCCCTGGAGTTGTGTGACAGCGACACCTACCTGCTGCACCGCCGTGACGCTAATTAACTACTGTCATAAGTACAATTTATCCAAAAATTACTCAAGTAAATGTAACAGAGTAAATGTAGTGTGTTACTACCCACCTCTGCTCACAGATTGTATTCGCTCCAGAATCTCTTATCACGTCAAGTTCCATTCAAATGAACAGCACTTCACTGACTCACATTGTGTCCATGGTTTTATAGGCATCGTATCTGCTGAAACCCGAACGCCAGATTGTGTGAACATGTCTTTAAGCTGGTCAATCTTGATTTGACACTGTCAGACAAACTGTCTCTGTGGTGGTACATATCCTGTACCGGAAGTTTGGCAGCACAACTGGACTTTAACATCACCGCTTTACCTTTTAAAGTTACATTCACCCGGTTTGTGAATTTCGGAGTGTGTACCTCGCCCGTGTGTCCCCAGTTTGCTTGCTCGTCACACTAATGTGTCCGCAGCTCTTTGAGATGTTGGAAGATACTCAGGAGTGACTGGTTCCGCTCCCTCTGCTCTTCAGAGAGCAGGAATCCCACAGAGAAAGTCACTCGTCCTCTGAAGGGTCGGGATTTGTGCTGTTCTAAGAATAGCTCCATGGCTTGTGTAACAGGAAGAGGTTATTCTCCTGAGCTGTGGGTCCAGGAGAAAAAAAAGAGAGAGAGAGAGAGGTGGAGGGGGGAGGGAGGTAGGGAAGGAGGGAAGGGATTAACCTACTTACACATGGGCCAGTGCACACCTGACCTGAAAGGACAGAATCTGCGCAGTGGGGTAGAGGGGCTTCCTCCTGCAGCGCTTCAAAAGCCCACCGCAGATTCATTCTGTGTCCGAACGCTCTCCGGAACTCGCTGAGCCCTCGGGGAATAAGGGCCAGTCATATTTGTTGGTCATGAGACAATTATTCAGTGCTCCTACCATCTTTTGGGCAGTGAATGAACGAGGCAGGACAAGGTCTGCGTCCCAGTTGTTGCACGGCATGTTGACCACATTTATGGCAGATGCCCTGTTCAACACAGTTGGAGGTGGCACGGTGCCGCAGCAGGTAGTGTCTCAGTCACACAGCCCCAGGGAACTTTGGTTGTGGGTTCAAGTCCCACTCCAGGTCCGTGTGGGTTTCCTCTAGGGCTGTGCAATTAAACAAAAACGACATTCATTCAATGATTATATTGATTATTTTTATTCTACAAAGCTGTAGTCACATGATTCTGCCACAGGGAAGCAACCTAAAGGTCGGATGTGTTTTTGCTTTCACTTTAATTAAGACGACACTGCGCCAAATATAAACAGTGCTCCAAAAATACGAGAGGAACAATGAGGAACATTATTTCATACTCGAGCATGGAAGTTGTGGGTTCGATTCCTGCTCCGGGTGACTGTCTGTGAGGAGTGTGGTGTGTTCTCTCTGTGTCTGCGTGGGTTTCCTCTGGGTGAATGTCTGTGAGGAGTGTGGTGTGTTCTCCATGTGTCTGCATGGGTTTCCTCCGGGTGACTGTCTGTGAGGAGTGTGGTGTGTTCTCCCTGTGTCTGCTTGGGTTTCCTCCAGGTGACTGTGAGGAGTTAGTGTGTTCTCCCTGTGTCTGCGTGGGTTTCCTCCGGGTGACTGTCTGTGAGGAGTGTGGTGTGTTCTCCCTGTGTCCGCGTGGGTTTCCTCCGGGTGACTGTCTGTGAGGAGTGTGGTGTGTTCTCCCTGTGTCTGTGTGGGTTTCCTCCGGGTGCTCCGGTTTCCTCCCACAGTCCAAAAACACACGTTGGTAGGTGGATTGGCGACTCAAAAGTGTTCGTAGGTGTGAGTGTGTGAGTGAATGTGTGTGTTGCCCTGTGAAGGACTGGCGCCCCCTCCAGGGTGTATTCCTGCCTTGCGCCCAATGATTCCAGGTAGGCTCTGGACCCACCACGACCTGGAATTGGAAAAGCAGTTACAGATAATGAATGAATGAATGAATGAATAATCGTAATCGTGATATTGATTTGCGCTCATATCGCCCAGCACTAGTTTCCTCTGGGTGCTCTGGTTTCTTCCCATGGTCCAAAAACACACTCTGGCGACTCAAAAGTGTCTCAAATAGAACAAGAAGAGAAAAATAGTAAAAAATAGCGAATACCAGACGGTCTCTGTCTAGTGGAGCATCTCTGAGAGTCGTTCTCCACAGTCACTTTAAGCTTTCAGTGAGACACCTGCAGGGTGAGGGAGTAAGACCCAGGGCAGGGTTAGCATTGATGACTCCGCAAGGTCACAGAACTGCTTCATGAGTAAGTGCGAGGGTTTTGAAATCAATACTAACATAAACAGGGAGCTAATGTAGTATCTGAACACAAGATATTTGCCAGCGCTGTGAAGTTTGAGAACCCAGGCAGCAGAGCTTTGCACACACTGGAGCTTCCCTGGGGACTTCACTGGGGAACTGGATAGGGCGAGGGTGCGGTAATCTCACCCTGAAGTCTAATCAAGTGATCAAAGGAATTAGCATTGTATTTACAACACTCCTAACGTATCACAAATCATTACCTCAGCCCTCAGCTAGTTCTAGGCTTAAATGAAACGTCTGTCGCCTGCTTTGGTCAAAACACCACAAGGATCAAACCCCACAGCAGCGGACTCGGAAAGTGTGGCCGCTTTCAGCGCCTGTTCCTTTAAATGATAATGAGCCGCTCTCTGTTCACCCCGACCCCGAGCGCACAGCAGTGAGGAGCGAGGAGCAGAATCTCTGGTTTTTATCTGTTTTCCCTCAGTTCTCTTCCTCCTCTGTTTTTACTCAGTGTTTTTTCCGATTGAAAGGGCAAAGTCAGGGTTAAAAATTGGAGCCAAAAATCGCGTTGTGTGCACTAATGATGTCTGGTGATGTGGGAGACACTCCGCCAGTGTGACTCATCTGAGGCGCCTGTCCCTGTTTTTGGCAGCCTTTAGCCCTGCTCTTGGCCTCCTGTCAGAGGAGCTGCTGGACACTGGAGAGAAGACGGCACTGGAAACGGATGCTGTGATGAAAGGAAGCACAATGGCAAAGTCGTTCTCCTTAACGACCTCTTGCATTAGACTAATAATTACTCTGGTTCTTCACACAGCACGGCGCTCCTTCAAGTTCCTGTGTGTGGACGCCTTGTCATCTCGTTTCTGGCGTGTATGTGTTCTCTGATCAGCCACAACATTAAATCCCCTTCTTGCTACATTCATTGTAATTTGATCAGCTCCGCTGACCTTAGAGATGCACTTTACAGGTTTACGTACATTGTTTACCCATTTCACCCTGTTCTTCCGTGGTCAGGACCCCTGTGTGTTTTGGACACTGATGTCGTTGGTGGTGTGTTGCGCTGATACGAGTGGATCAGACACAGCAGTGCTGCTGGAGCTTTTAAAGCCTCTCGTTGGTCCACCTTGTAGATGTAGTCAGAGACAGTAGCTCATCTGTCGCTGCACAGTGTGTGTCGCTCGTCCTCTAGTCCTTCATCAGTGACACAGGACGCTGTCGGATGGATGTTTTTGATTGGTGGACTAGTCTCGGTCCAGACGCCGAGGGGTTTAAAAACTCCAGCATCACCGCTGTGTCTGATCCACTCGCACCTGCAGCGTTGAGAATGACCCACAACCCAAATCATACCTGCGCTGTGTTGGTCCTCTGGGGGTCCTGACCATTGAAGAACAGTGTGAATGGGGGTTAACAAGTATGCAGAGCAACATATGGACTACTGTCTGTAATTGTAGAACTACGTAGTGCTTCCTGTGTGGTCAGTGGAGCTGAGAGGATTGTAGAAACCAGGTCATGTATTGCTTTGGTCAAATGAAAAGGCAATGAATATGCATTGATTCTGAACACGTGGTCATTTGCATAAGAGAGAGAGCCCTCTCCAACGGGCACTACGCTGGCTTTGATGCCTAGCATCTCTTTAGTGGTTTTTTTTAGCGCTCCTTGTGGGATATCCTGTTCCATATGTTGGCATTTGGTTTCTCCTGTGTTCAGTCTGTCAGGTGCTTATTCTCTTTAGCAGGTGTTGTTGCTTTCAGCGCCAGAGAGGGAGGTCCGACGTGACTCATGTTTCACCGAGCCCTTCTCTCAGATACACACAGGGTTACATCCTCAGCATCTTTCCTTCGCACCACGTGCTCCCTTTGTTTTGTTTTCAGTGAATCATAGCGGACTGCATTGCAACACGTTTTTTAACGCCCAGCAAAATTGCGTCTTGGCGCTTTGCTCTTGTTAGTCGCGGCCAGACTGTGACAGCGCTGTGTATAAATATGTAAAGTGCGTTTGCTCGTAGAGCCGCGATGCACACGCTCCAATGACTCAGCCTAATTTGGCTCTCGGCATGCCTCTCCAATGCAGCTCCCTCCCTCTACCTCTCCCCCTTCCTTTCCTTCTCCTGAGTGCTAACAAGCCTTGTCGGATGTACTACCTGGATGTGCCCCTGGGTTTGGGCCTTACTTTCCTTTCTGTTTCGGGCCGTCCATTCATCTCTCTCCACCGGCCTTAATCCTGCATTCCACGGCTGATAATAGTTTCTACGGCACTGCTCACGTTCCCTTCCCTCCCGCCTGAGTACGAGGAACAGATGGCACGGCTGATGGCGGCATGGATGAATACTGAAAGGCAGCCGGCATGAGCCATCCTGGAAATCCTCGGTTCTCCTCTTTCAGGAATGCTGCAGTGTAGCTTGCGCCCTCTCAGTTTGGAAGCATAGTGAGATCGGGAATGTCCCAGTGGGTGGAATTGGCAGTCCGGCTTGCTTTGACGTGTTAAGACAGCCCTGATGTCTATGAGCGCATTAGCTTAAACAGTTGGGAAGTAGTGCTAAATGAAGGCAATGTCACTAGACCAACTAGTGACTAGGGCAGGTTTTATTTATTGTCTTTAAAGGTGACATATTCTCTCCAGTTTCCGTGAATGAACACTGTGACCTGCTTTGGTCAAAATACCACAAGGATCAAACCCTACAGCCCGCCCTGTCTAAACAGCCCTGTTCAAAATGGCTTTCTCAACACTTTATATAAGAATCAGCACCAAAGCAGAGCAGCTCATTTATCCCATGATTTCTGACATAGGCAGTACATTGCTTGGGTGATCTTGTTTCACAGTGTGTGGGTTGGTGGGCTCTAGATCCACAAAGTAATGGCCACATGCACTGAACTGTTGATAATGTGTCCAGCATGTATCTGAGGACCTCTACAAACATTCAGAATGCAGTGTTTAAACTCGTTATATTTCCAGGTTCGATATTACATGTGTCATCTTTACATTGACCCTCTCTCTGTGTTTACTGTGCTTTTGGTTCATGTGGATGGTTCTGGAACTCTAGGAGACTCTCAGTTTGTGCTCAGAGCTGAGGGAACACTAAGAGAATGCTGCCAGAGCTGATAATCCTCTGTGTGAGGAGTGTGGTGGCCCTTGGCGTTCAGAGGAAACTCCCCAGGGCCAGACACTGCGGCTGGTGCCTCAGTGACATGAGTGCTGACTAAATCTGCCTTGCACTGCAGCAAGGTCTGCACAGCACATTTTAGGTTTGAGATTAGCCGCTTATAACAGCTGCAATAACAGACTTTATTATCATTATTATTCCACTGACTGAACAGCTTAGAGAGTTCTGGGAATTAGGATGTTAATGTTATCGTGATAGATTTGTCACGAGTCATGGGTATTGTCAGTACTCCTAGAAATGTATAGTCACTGACGGTTAAAGTTATCAATTTATTAATGAGATAAATGTTTAATGAAACATTTTTTTAGTGCTGTCCAAGTTTTTTTAATAGTTTGTCTCTCTGAATTATCTATAGCTGCTGTCTAACTTAAACCTAGTGGCTGTGGACAGTTTAAATACACTATCTGGCAGCTAACAGCATCCAAAATGCACTCTTTTAATCTGCTAATTTGGTTTTATTTCTTGTGTTTGGTTAATAAAAGTTCCATTCACGCTGCACAGAGCTCACTGCAGTGTAGCAGTAGCAGTAATTCAGAGTGTCCCTGAATGTCTTCGTTGTGTAACTGTATATAGGAGTAAATAGCTGTAGCTTGTGTTTATCAGTATTCCAGAAAGGACTAATTGTTTCCGCTAATGAAACCTTCTGTAAACTGCTGAGGTTAACGGCTTAACAGCTGTGCTTCTGAATTACTGAAAGTGATTTTGTCGGCTCCTGTGTCTATAATTAAATACACTGATGAGTATTTTATGGTCAAATACCAACAGTAAAACAATTGTGATTAATCACGTGTGTGATTCAAGGAACACACTGAGCTATTTAAAATGTGGCAGCGGTATTGGTCGAACATTGTCTGATCAAACCTAGAAGAATCTCATGATATCTCATGTGTAGTAGAATTCCTCTTGGTATTGTCAAGTTACTGTCATTTTCATGTGAGGGATTAGCCGATGCTAAGGAAGACATGGGCAAACTGCTCCTGCCGCCCCCAGCCTCCATTACTGACTTCGAGGGGTGAGTTGATTTCACTTGGCAGCAGAGAGGCGGGCGTTCATTCACAGCGCCTGGTGATTCTGATCCCCGGTGCCCAGGAACAGATGTCCATTCCCCTCA
This sequence comes from Hoplias malabaricus, assembly GCF_029633855.1. Classification (NCBI taxonomy): domain Eukaryota; kingdom Metazoa; phylum Chordata; class Actinopteri; order Characiformes; family Erythrinidae; genus Hoplias; species Hoplias malabaricus. The sequence continues at coordinate 38,800,310 of NC_089808.1, read as the reverse complement.
GCTGGCCAGTCCAGACATACGAGAGGGTTTATGCTGAGATATTTAGAGAATGGACAGAGCACATTAGCCAATAGGCTGTGATAGCTACTCATTAACCGGAAGCTTCTCAGAATTATCAATGCCGGTCCTCTGACGTCCTTGTTTGGCTTCAGATAATATATGAGGCTAATTTAATGGGATTTCCTTGTAACACAGCGGAAATCAATCAGCGGTGCAATAACCAATCCACTAGTACTGCAGTTCTTGCTTAGGTAAGCATGCAGTGTTCTTCCACGTCACTACCTGCCTAACGTAGGAGGGGAACTTGAAAGGCTGACAGACGCAGACTACATACGTTCTGAAGGCATTGCGCACATGGTAGAAGCAGATGCCTCGAGTGTGGGGAGCACAGCTTGCATTGTTTACATGCATGATCTGCACATTCAGAGAGAGACACCTATAAAGTCTGAAAGGTGGATCCATTCCGAAAGCTTTTCCGGAAAGGTCCAAGGCTCGTCCCCTGGTGTTCCAGACTTCCAGGACGTTTTATTTTGCTTGGTTTTCTTGTGCGTTCGGCCATGCAGGAAGGCCCTCTTCCCCGCTGTAACGGCGGAAATCATGATGAATCGCTATGGTGACCTATTTTATGGCCGGCTTGATCTCCAGCCATTGATTTGTGGCCAGATGGGAAATCAGAGGATTTGTGCCGACATCTATTTGCCTTGAAATTTCTGGCACAGCGTGGATTGGTTTTTCTTTTTTGCGCTCAAGAGCTTGTCTGCCGGTATTAGAGAGCATTTCCCCTGCTCAGAAAGCGCAAATCTACTCCCGGAGCATTGTTTTTCTGCAGTCAACACTACACCCCGCTGTAATCAGTCTATCCTCTTGTTTACTCCTAAGGTTTTTTTTCTGAGGGGCTGTTGTTTTGAATCTTGCCGAATGGTCAGTCTCAAAGATGTCTGTGTGCAGCTGGCTGGCCTTAAACAAACCATTAGTAAGAAATAAGAACATTTACTGCATCAGCATTATTTATCTTTGGTGGTTTTGACCTACCGCACAGAGGCTGCGTGGTTTACATATTCAGGAGCGGCCCGATGTGAGGCCGGCCAAGGAGACGCTTTAATGCTGTTTATCTGGGCAGTAAGTAGCTTTTGGGTTGTAAAAACACTGTATTAAATTTGAATAAAAACAAATACACATAAATACACTTAAATTAAACCAGATGTTACATTTTTAAACCATTTTGAAATATCGATTTCTTGTGATCGGGTTCAGCGAGGAGGGGTTTGGCCCCTGGGTCTCTGTGAGGTTGCAGGGACTAGATGGATTTGTTTAATTCCAATTAAATTGCCAACAACCAAGTGTTGTTATAAGTAGTTAGTTTTCCTGCAGTACGAATGTCTGCTTTTAAAACCTCCCTGTGTTTGATGGTGTTCAGCTGGTGCGGGCATTAGACACTAGAGAACACAGTTCCACTGCTCCATAGCCCTATGCCCGGGGCTATGTACCGCTCCGGCTGAAGCTTAGCATTGTGCAGTGTGACCTAGCAGTGCTCCAGGGCGTCTCACTTCATTTAAAGCTTTTCTAGGGAGAGAAAACAAGCTGAGTGTGCACCACGGAACATCTGTGACCATGATAATGGTGTTTACAGTTCTGTGCTCTGTACTGACGTCATCGCTGCCCAAAACGGTCCACGGCCTTTGGTTTTCCCTGGCCCGAGTGTTGCAGACGTGTGGGTCTTTGGCTCGACTGCTGTGTCATTGTCAGCGGAGCCCAGTTTTTTTTTTTTTTTTTTTTTTTTTTTTTTTTTTTTTTTTGCTGTTTGTCAGCAGAATATCAGCAGAGCCGAGGTCCTGATGTGGCCGTTTGCTGTGTTCTTGTCACTCGAGGGCCTTCTCCGGCCGGTCAGCTGTGCTCTTACACAAGTCTGGACTGAGGCGGAGAGGGAGAGAGCGGGCCGTGTCTGCTGTCCCCATGTAGAGGTCACAGGACACACTCTGAGGATTGGACGCTTTGTCTCCAGGGCCCGGGAGCTGGGAAAAGAACAACATGTACTTCTTGGTGGCTGCACTTTTGCTTAAAAAACCTCAACCCCTAAACCCCAAGGAGTGCATGTGTCACCCCATGCTTCAGGTCTTTATTCTTTGTAAAATGGACATATCACAGTGGTTTAAAACAACAGCTATCTCCAGAACGGCAGCTTTACACACAGTTGGAGGCACAGTGTCACAGCAGGTAGTGTCACAGTCACACAGCTCCAGGGTTTTGGGGTTGTGGGTTTGAACCTCACCTTTGGGGTGACTGTCTGTTAGCGCTTTTCCACCAACGAGGAACCGGAGCGGTTCTAGTTGGCGAAATATATTTGGAACCATTTGGCAGGTTTCCACCGACATAAACTGGTTCGTGAACCAGAAAAGTTCCCAACTGGAACCAAAGAAGAGTGGTTTTTCAGTGAGAACCGTGATGTCGTCCGTGGTCGTGTCGAGGTTCGGTAACTCAGGAAAGAGCTCAGAGCCTCAGTGCAGCTGGACTGGGTAATTTACAGTGTTTCATATAAATAAATAATATGAAATAAAACAGGAACACACTCCGTTTGTATGTGTTTCTGGTGCTTTTAGGAGCGATGTGCATTGGTCAGAGCCGCGGCGCTCCACTGTTGACAATCTCAGTAGGACAGCTCTGAACTTTGCAACATTTACACTGTATTATATCTCACTCTGGTCTGACTCCACGGTAAACAACAAATAAACAGTGACCCTGTCATGACTCTAAGAGTTTATCTTTGGCTCTAGACACTGTATTCAGCCTCTGCGTCGCCCCCTGCTGACAACGTATTCCTGATTCCCCTCTAAACTTGTAGAAACACGGGCCGGTTCACTGGAAAGAACCAAGGTTCCAAGAATCAGGAACGGTACGGTTCAAGAACCAGAATTCATTTGGTGGAAAAGTACTATGTGAGGAATTCTCTCTCTGTTCATGGCAGAGGCATCTGAGTTTTTTAGACAAAGGAGAGAACTCCAAACGTTAAAAGCACGAACCGAAATGAGGATATTACCCTATTGCTGCTATAGGTGCGTAATATTGATTATTTTTGCTGTTTCAAATCACTTAAGGTGGAAAAGTCTCCAAACGTCAGTCACGTACAAACAACAGTCGTTATACTCCCTCAAACCCACTGTTCCACCTTAAAAGACGCTGAGTGTACAACTGCTTAGAGCTCAGTTTAACCTCGTCTTTGCGCTCTCACATAAACACGGGTCCAGCGCTGTGATTGGACAGACTCAGACGAGGGGGCGGGGCAATTCCAAAGCGTCTCCACTCCACGTAAGATGCAGCACAACATCAGAATGACTTGTTTAATCCCATGTTTTCTGACTTTATTAATGCCACAAAAATTGACTGGGTGGTCTGTTCTCACAGTGTGTGTGTTGGTGGACTCCAGATGCCCACATTAATGTGCATATGCACTGAACAAGTGCTTTTTTCAATCGCATGTCCCCTTTATGAAAGGATGTTCCCACCAGCTGAGGTGTAAGTGATCCCAGCGCTTTTCATTATGCCTGCCTCGGCGGAGCAGAGTGGCCTGGATGAGCCATAACTGTTCAGATCAGTGAGATATGCCGGAGCTGGGTCATAAAGGGCTTTAAATGTCACGAGGTAATAGTCGCAAGTCTCCGTCGTAAATGAGCTGGACACGCTGTTGTTTATTGCTGCAGTCCGAGAGCGATAAAGTGCTGTAATGTAACTGTGGGGATTGTTTGGTCTCCGATTACTACAGACAAGAATGAGAGCAGCACGAGTGATAAAAATGCACAAACAGTCAAAGCTAATATTCTTTAGCCACTTATAAAGTGACGTCTTTAATCTGTAAAGTGAATAACCTGAAGCGGTATGTTGTCACAGGCATTTAGAGCGTTGTTTATTTGTTAGCAGTTGGTATTACTTAAACAGGTGTGTGTTAAGAAGGTGTGTGTTGGAGAGTTAGTGTGTGTTGGCGTGTGTTGACTTATTTGCACCTCATTCTCACATGTCGCTGGCACAGAGTGCTGGCCTGTCCTCCGTGCTGGGATGTGTCTTTGTTGACGTAGGTCTGACACTAGCCGCTGTGCTAACAGTGTATCTGTGAGAATGAACTGATATCACTGCTGACAGCAGATAAGGCTGAAGATTAGTGGAGGGTAAATCACACCGATGTTTTAGGTTCTTGTGTTAAATATTGTGATATTAGGAGTGTGGAACTACACTACAAAACAGAGCTACTCACAGGTCCATTCACCAAACCTCCCAAGAGATGAAAGTCCGACTGACACCAGTGAACCCATGTATTGTGTTCTGTGCATCTTTAAAGCAACACTAGGTTAGTAGCTGTGAAGCTTCACGGAGCTGTAACATGGAGAACAGATCCTCTACTCCGAGATCAGCACTGCAGAAACTGCACTATGTAACTTTTGGAGGAGGGTAGGAAACCACAACCCCTCCCGGTCTTGGTTTCAGGACAGTTCTGTAAACACGAATAACACTCTGAAACTGTAGAGGGCGCCCAGGAGCAAAAACACAGAATGTAACCTAATTTTCACTGTATACTTTTTACGTTTTGAAGATGCCGTTTTTAGGTGTTGGGTGTGATGTTACCCTAGATTTGTTAATTTTAAACTAAGCAGCTTTTGACAAGCACAAATTGACACACTAGCTGCATGCTAATGGATGCTGCGGTGTTGCATTGTTGTTATGTAAATTGCTGTAGACGCTCTCTGATTGGTGCACAGTGAAAAGCCATCGTGCAAAATGTAGACCGCCTGCGAGGAGATATCTTCCCTCTGTGATGTTTGGTTTTTGGTGAGTAATAAATTACTTTTAGGTCCGGATCCTGGCCAGAGTCTTCTTTCTGAGCACTACTGTTTTATAGTTTAAGGTCCACCCAGGACTCCAGCCTTTATAATCTCCATAAAAATCACTGACCAGTAGAACGGGGCAGTCTGGACCAGCCTCATGTCTAAATATTACAGAGTCTCACAGCACTCTTCCAGAACAGCAGTTATCTCTTTAGCAGAAGTGGGGGAACTCTTTAGTAATCGTCTTCTTGAGTCGTGGTGTACCAACATTGAGACAGAGATACGGTGTTTCGTCTCTCCACAAGTGAATGTGAAAACGCAGGGAGAGCCGATAAACGGCAGTTTATTTTTACATTCTACTCTATTACATTAAATGAATAGAGCATTCAGCATCACGTATCACTCTTAGGATCAGTTTACTACCTCTTCACCAACTGCCTGTTTCTGAGCTGGGAGGTAGGAGCTATAAGGGCTGTGATAGTAACGCTAACTGAGGTAAATTAATATTTGTTTACTGAAACACTGTCTGCCTTCCTCTGTGTACAATTTCCAGTCACATATGATCTACTGTGGCTTTCTGAGGCCTAAATATGGCTTTAATGTAATTTAGTACCGTAAAAACTGTGGTGTACTACGGAATTGGAGCAGAGCCGTGCAGAAGTGTTGGACAAATCATCAGAAGACTGCTGGTCCGATCCCCTGAGTGCACAGCTGGCCTCGGTGTCTCTGTGGTTGGTTGATTTGACACCTCTGGGGTGTTAACATTCTCCTCCAAGCGTGTTGAACTGTCCAGTGGTGTTTCATTAGTAGCAGTTCGAAATGAAGCGGTGGTTGGGATCAGATGACGCAAGGAATGCATGTGCTTGCCCAAACAACATCTGTCACCGGTCAGCATTTGGTAAAGCATTCAGTCCAGATGTTTACTGTGAAGGCTGGTGTTGTGGCAGTGGTTAATAGTGATATTTCATAAAAGCAGAGTCGCAGCGACAGGTCGAGTGGGAGCTGAGAGAAAGATGTCAGCAGGTTGGTCTAATTGCTCATAAGCAATAGAGCCTTTTGTGCATTTTCTATTGAAAAGGATTCGTAGTAAATGACTTAGTAATCTTCACTCTGCTTTTTATAAAGACACTTCAAGTCTCAGGGTCATCTCGGAGAACAAGGTTGTTGCTGTAGAGATGAGTGCAGTCCCTGAATTCATTCAGTGTTTTGCAGATATTTCCCCTTGACTGATACTCACAGAAGAAATCCAAGTGTGGTCTTTTTTTGAGGCCAGCTCCAGGACTTTTTTCTGAAAGCTTTGTAGCTAAACTCTCAAGGTTCTCAATAAGCTGGCACAGTTCTGTCTCCACGACTTAGCAAACGTCCTTGACTGCCTGGGACATCGCTCTGCATTGACACTGAGATGGGCAACGTGCCATCTTCCTCCACTGAGAGCAGGGATAGTTATATCTTTATGGGATCTTTAGCACTGATGTGCACAATCTGCATTAGCCCAATCTCCACCTTTAGAAACCTTAAAAAAACAGGTGCTTGTGTTGGAACTTCACAATAAGTCACAAAAATTGACTTCAAACTCAAAACTCTGCGTCCAGGACGTATTTCCATGTATTCCACTGTAACACAGTACAGGGGGTCCTCGACTTACGACGTTGATCCGTTCCTACGTCGCGTCATAAACTGATTTTCGGTGTAAGTCGGAACATGCGTACATACTGTACGTAAATAACATACTGTAAGCACTTATCCTATCCTAACACCTATCCCCCTCGGTCCCGAGCCGCGTAACCGTGTATTCTTCCGCTGCGCACCAAACACGAAGTTCCGCTCTGCACCTCTAAATTATCCGTTGTTTAAAGACAAGATAAAACTATTTTCTCTGTGGGTAATCATCAGTGTTTATATAGCACTTTTCACATGTGAACTCCTGAGAAACTCCAGAGTATCTGGTCTGGAGCTGTACAGGAGTAGGACTTTCACGCATGCAGTGCACAATGCAAGATCTTCCGTGTCCGATGGGTTCTCACAGCTGCATGCTTCAGAGGTGGGGCAGCGCTTGTGCAACATGTGGGGGAGATACTCCGGGACATTAGTGGCTCTATTCACACATGTGCTAACTTCAACATTACCTGGAGCTTTTACTATGAGGCTAAGTCCGGGACAAATGTTGTGGGTGTTTGTGTTCTCACATACAACTCCGGAAAATTTCCGAGTTACCGTGCCGGTGTGAAAAGGGCTCATGTTTGTATTTCCATATTCTAAAATCTGTGCTCGTTTCCTCGGTTTAAGTTTCCTTCTTCGTGTTAGCGGTTTGGGTCATGGTGTCGAGTTTATGTTCCACTCTTAAGTTTATGGTTCCTTTCAGTTTGTTCCATTTTGTTTATCATGTGTGTTCTTTCTTTTATTTAATGTTCTTTGTCTCTGTGTAAAATAAACCAATATTTCAGAGTCAGAATCAGGATTTATTGTCTTAAGCATGTGTCTTTGTTTACACAGCGGCTCAGGGTGCACAGTAACAGACTGTAGAGTAACACGCACAATCCCGACCTGACATCCCTTTGCATGTGCCATCTCCACACCTCCCACATTGCGACAATATGAGAAGATTAATGAGAAATCTTGCCGTATTGACGCTGTATTGATCAGGCTCTTGTTTATAGGAGAGTTAGGTTTGAAAAAGCCAGACATGAGCTTCCAGGCTGGAGGGAAACACAGCTTATGTAATTGATGGTTACTCAGGAAAAGGCAGAGGACGCATGGACATTCTTTTGGGACAGATTTCCTGTGGAATCCCGACTGCTGCAGCTTGTCCTGTCTCCACCCTGCTCTGAAACTGGCCTCTGCAGGACACCAGGCATTAAAAGACAGGGGGTCACTATAGAGTGGGTTAGATTTAGATGTGTGTAGATTTGATACAGGACTCAAGTGTTGCCGTGGTTGAGCGTGATAATGAATGCTGAGTCACTCTTTACTGATTCAGCGCTAGTGCTCTGTGAAGAGCTGGAGAATGACATACGATTTCTATGTGATGTGTCAAGTGGGCATTGAAAAAGTGGATACAATTGTTTATAATGTTTTAAAGAGGACATATTATGGAAAAAGCGACTTTAGAATTGCCCCACCCCCTCCTCAGGGCCTCTAATCACAGCGCTGGACTCGTGTTTATATGAGAGCACATGGAGCAAAGTAGACCAAATGAGCATTGGGAAAACACACTAAGTGAAAACAGAGAAAACGAGAACGGAGATAGAAGAAAACAGAGTGAAAACGGCTAAAAACCAGATGCTCCTCACTGCTGAGCGCTTGGGGTCAGGGTGAACAGCAAGCGGCTCATTATCATTTAAAGGAACAGGTGCTGAAAGCGGCCGTTCTGAACAGGGCTGTTTACACAGAGGGAGAACGCTGCTGTGGTGTTTGATCCTTGTGGTGTTTTGACCACAGAGGTTTCATTAAAACCCAGAGCTGTGTTCCCTTGTGGAAAAGGGGGAGAATATGTGGTCTTTAAGCTTGGTAAATAAGGGTAATGCAGCATACAAAACTGTGTTCATTAACGTTGAGGATTAGTTTTTTTAGAATGAGAGGAGAGCGTTGCGTTGTAGTTTTTATCGGACAAACCGCTGTTAGCCAACTACATATCTGTGGTGTTCAGTTGCCGACAAACAAGGAAGATAAATGGCAGATTCTGATGTGTTATGCTGTGTTTTCTCTCAGTCAGAAAGCCCCAGGACGGCACTTGAACTGGCTGAGAGTATGCTTCTGTTTTTGGAACCTGTCAGGCTTTTCACATTCGTTCAGAAGGCCAGGGTGCAGTGTTTCTTCAGCATCCTGAGGGAAATCCCTAGTGTGTGTGTGTGTGACAGAGAGAGAGAGTGTGTGTGTGCCTGTGTTTTATTAATTAGGCCTAGGCAGATCATGGCCAGGGCTATAAAACTTTAAGAACTAAAAGAAACACCGAACATTCTGGGTGTAGTTCGGTCGTCCACTGCTATGGATACTCAGTAAACAGCCCGTAGTTTACACAGTGACCTGTTCTCTTTGTGTCCAGGGAGCTGCATCTTTTCCCCGCTTTCTCTTGGCCCCTGCAGCTGCTTTTGGCTGGTTGTTTGGCGGCGCTGGTTCTGACAAGGGCGTTAAGTTCATTGGCTGTTGCGCTGTGTTCTCAGTTGCGTGGATTTAGCAGACAGTGTCAGGAAAGTGTGGCCGTCTCTCTCTCGGCGGATTGGACGGCGAGGGCTGGTGGACGGGACTCCTTCTGCAGCTATGACTCACGACAGCCGCTAAACTCCAGCCTCAGCACTTTCCTCGGAATTATACCCTCCACTTTCCACACCCGACCGCGAAAGTGTCTCGTTTTTACCGGAGGAGGGATGGAGGGAATGAGGGAGGGAGAGAAGCAGGGGGAGAAGCTTGTAATCCAGTGTGAGTTTCAGGTTTCCTCTGGCTGCTGGTCAGTGCGGTTCTCTGCTGACCTAAATGTGCACATGGCAGTGAGCGCTGGGGTCTTAGTAAAGGTTTTCTAGTAAAAGCCTCTTTTTGGCAGAGGCCGCAGTGTGTTTTCCAGTGGAGTGAGATGGTGGACGGGGGGGAGAGTCAGTGCATGAGGTAAAGCCCCCCCTCACAACGTCTGGGAATGAGTCTTTAAAGGGCAGGTCTGGTTCATTTAATGGTTGATGTAAACAAAGCCATTCAATCAGCTCCACTCACCAATAAAGGAGCACTCTGTCATTCAACAGTTAAACACGGTGATCCATCTGTTGCTCTGCATACTTTGTTAGCCCCATTTCACCCTGTTGTTCTGGTCTGGACCCCCACAGAGCAGGTTTGATGTGGTGGTGGATCACTGGATCAGACACAGCAGTTGCTTCTCGAGTTTTTAAACCCTGTGTCTGTTCACTGTCCACTCTGAGACACTCCTCCCTCGTTGGTCCACCTTGTAGATGTAAAGTCAGAGACAGTAGCTCATCTGTCGCTGCACAGTGTGTGTTGCTCGTCCTCTAGTCCTTCATCAGTGACACAGGACGCTGTCGGCTGGATGTTTTTGGTCGGCGGACTGTTCTCATTTCGACATCAACGCCCGTGATAACAGAGAGTTTTCAGATGGCACGGACTGCAACGTGCAATCAGTCGCAACTTTTTTAGAAACTCCCACATCATCCTGGATTCCAGTTAGAGACTGTAGCTCCTCTGTTGATACACAGTGTGTGTGTTAGTCATCCTCTAGACCTTCATCAGTGGTCAGTCTCTGACCACAGAGCTGGTTGGAGATGGATATTTTTGGGTGATGAACCACATTGTTGCAGAAGTGAGACTTACGTATGTAAAGCTTCAGCCGCATCAGTGTGTCTGATACACTCACACACTCACACACACACACACACACACACACACACACACACTACCAAATCATTGTCACAGCTCGCTTCACCATGCAAACACATCCAGCCTGTGTTTAGAAACTGAGCCCGGGAGAATTAGGTAGAGGCTCATACATTGTGCATGGAAACAGATGGGCTATAGTGTGTAACTGAGCACCCACACTCATGAACCATAACATTAAGAACACCGGCTTACAATAGTCTTTAAGTCACCAGTTGGGGACCTGTCCCTTCGAGACCACACTCTTGAAATCACGGGGTGAGGTGCTTTCCTACCCTCCTCTAAACGTTACATAGTGCAGTTTCTGCAGTGCTGATCCCGGAGTAGCAAGGACAAGGGCCCTGTTCTCCGTATTACAGCTCAGTGAAACGTCACAATTATTTTGAAGCTGGTATTTTAAGGTAAAAATATTACATTGCGCTCCTTTAAATAGGCTTGTAAAGTGTACACTGAAATAGGTTAAAGCAGCTCTATGTAAGATTCGGTATTTATTCGGTAAGGTTCGGCGTCCCTACAGCTGTGGCAGGGTGTAGGTCGGTTTTACAGCACTGTCCTGAAATCAAGGGGGAAGGGACAGGGGTGGAGGAGGGAAGGCTGGGTGGTTTCCTACCCTCCTCCAAATGTTACCGCAGTGCTGAGCCCAGAGTGGTAATGGCAGGTGCTCTTTTCTTCCTACTACAGCTCAGTGGATTTATTTTTCAAAATCATTACAATGATTGTAAAGCTGTAATTTGACGGTAAAAATGCTACATACTGTTGCTTTAAAGGAATGGTGAATGCTTTTTACACCTTGTGTGAATGGAGAACGTAAGAAACAGTGCTGTGTAAGCACACGAGGGCAGAAATAGTCTTGGAAGGAAGGCAGCAACAATGGTGTATTGAAAAGTGTACAATGATAAGGCGGCAGGTTGTTTGGGAGTCGTTAATGGAAGCCGGAGAGTGTGACGTCTGGGCCTGTCAGATTCGAGACAGCTCATGTCCTCGGCGTTGCTAATAATGCGCACAGCTTGTGAGTAGAAGTGCCATGGGATCTTCTGCTCGGAGCTGGAGTGTTTTTCATGCCGCCTTCATGACTGCCGAGGAATAAACAGTGGGCGGACGCTTCAGCAGGTTCTGGTCCTCGTAGACGTCTTCACTCACAGAGGTGTTAATCTCTGTTTATTTACCTCGCTCACATGCTGGAGTGTCGTCGCAATGTTTGTGGTTCTCTAACGCTGAGGGATTCACAGTTGCACAGAAGTAGAAGCTAATACATGTTTCTAATTAGCGATGTGCTTTTAGACTCATTTTACAGGGGAAAATTTATAATAAAAATAATCACCTGTTCAGAACATGTGCACATTAATGTGTGGATCCAGAGCCCACCAACACACACACTGTGAAACAAGACCACCTTGTCATAGGATATCATAGGATAAAATACTAAAAGCTAAAGATCCTCGCTCCTCACTGCTGCGCACTCAGGGTCAGGGTGAACAGCGAGCGGCTCATTATCATTTAAAGGAACAGGTGCTGAAACCAGCCGTTCTGGTCAGAGATGTTTAGACAGAGGGAGAACACTGCTGTTGGGTTTGCTGTTTTGACCAAAGCAGGTCACAGATATTTCATTCAGACACAGAGCTCTGTTTATTTCTGTAACTGAAGCCTGGCCTGCTGTTCTGAAGTCAGCGGTGTGACCCACTGCACTACACCAATCACAGACCTGTGCGTCAGCAGAGCACTCACACACTCCAACATGTGTCAGAGCTCCTGAATGCTCGTGATTCACCAAAATGTTCTGGAGAGGCGATTGCGCTCGGCCGGCGGGCTCTCTCTAAGTGGACGCGGTCAGAGCTGATTTGGTGAATAATGGCACTTTAACGAGGGACGGTTGCTGTTTCCGATGCTCTATTAAAGAAAGCTGCAGCGCTGTGATAATGATTTGGCTGGAAAAGCTTTTAAATTATAGCTCGCAGTCTGCGCTTCCGTAGCAAACGTCAATGCGCCTTTTTTCAGATTCCTCTTTAGTCTGGAGCCAGAACGACTTTCACTGTTCGGCTTACGGTCGGCCTTCACTGTAAACTGAGCGGGTGATGAACGGAGTGGGGTCAGGTTACACGTCATTCAGCTCTGAAGTACCTGGCTGCACTTAGGCCAGTCTGACGTCTTAGCTCTGTGTTGAGGGCAGGGTTCTCGGTCTCCGCTGCTCGGCTGGAGACAGGCAGTTGAACACTTCAGGAACCAGTGAAAACTGTGGCAGCTTGTTAGATGCGTTTAGTCTCTGAGAATTTGTGAAAAAGGTTTCACTGTGGTGATTCAATGAAACGTAAGGAGTTTGGGGTGTTCTCTCTGTGTTTGCACGGGTTTCCTCCCACAGTCCAAACAACACATGTTGGTCGGTGGGTTGTCCATAGGTGTGTGTATGTGTGTGTGTGAGTGACAGGGTGGGTGGGTGAAACTGTCCACAAGTGTGAGTGTGTGAGTGACAGGGTGAGTGTGTGAAACTGTCCACAGGTGTGAGTGAGAGTGAGTGACTGGGTGAGTGTTTGAAACTGTCCACAGTTGTGAGTGAGAGTGAGTGACTGGGTGAGTGTGTGAAACTGTCCACAGGTGTGAGTGTGTGTAAGTGACTGGGTGAGTGTGTGAAACTGTCCACACGTGTGAGTGTGTAAGAGACTGGGTGAGTGTGTGAAACTGTCCACAGGTGTGAGTGACTGGGTGAGTGTGTGAGTGACGGGGTGAGTGTGTGAAACTGTCCACAGGTGTGAGTGTGTGAGTGACTGGGTGAGTGTGTGAAACTGTCCACAGTTGTGAGTGTGTGAGTGCCTGGGTGAGTGTGTGAGTGACGGGGTGAGTGTGTGAGTGACGGGGTGAGTGTGTGAGTGACTGGGTGAGTGTGTGAAACTGTCCACAGGTGTGAGTGTGTGAGTGACTGGGTGAGTGTGTGAATGACTGGGTGAGTGTGTGAAACTGTCCACAGGTGTGAGTGTGTGAGTGACTGGGTGAGTGTGTGAATGACTGGGTGAGTGTGTGAAACTGTCCACAGGTGTGAGTGTGTGTAAGAGACTGGGTGAGTGTGTGAAACTGTCCACAGCTGTGAGTGTGTGAGTGACTGGGTGAGTATGTGAATGACTGGGTGTGTGTGTGAAACTGTCCACAGGTGTGAGTGTGTGAGTGACTGGGTGAGTGTGTGAAACTGACCGCAGGTGTGAGTGTGTAAGAGACTGGGTGAGTGTGTAAAACCGTCCACAGCTGTGAATGTGTGAGTGACTGGGTGAGTGTGTGAATGACTGGGTGAGTGTGTGAAACAGTCCACAGGTGTGAGTGTGAGGTGTGATTATTATTACTACTACTACAACTAATAATAGTAATTTAGTAATGATCTCTGAAATTTTCTGCCCAATCTGGCAACCAACACATTGCAAAGTAATTCTGATTGGACAGTTATCAGTTTGGTGTTTCTTGATTTAACCCTTTCCTTTCTAATCAAGTCTTGGCAACAAAAAGACCGGTACTCCAGTGCAGACAAGGAGGGTTCAACCCTGTTGAATACAGTCTACAAATTTATACACAATGTGTGTATTGACTTGATGCATATCTTCAGGTGGGGAGCTGAAGGAGGTGTGTGACGTGGCTGCAACGGGGAGTGCATGATGCTGGTTCATCAGTGTGTCTGTGTGTGTATACGTGAGTTTAAGGAGCAGATCAAGCTCAAAGGCAGTGTAAGCCGGGATGGTGGATGCTCTCAGAGAGATCAGAGCTGATTATCGGGATGGGGAGGATAAGCTGGTGTCTCCTGATGAGGACTCCTGCTGGGCTTCTCAGCGTCTCGCTCTCGTCTCTTCTCCTCCTCCCACTTCACCTCGTCCTCCTCTGAGTGGCAGAGAGAGGCATTAAGGCATGGACAGAGACGTTCAGTCGTGCCCTCGAGGCTTGTGTGGCACACACAGAAACACGGGGAACAAAATGTGACACGGTGGAGTAGCTGCACATGAGCCTGAGGTCAACTTTCCAATGGCTGAAGGGTATAAAGCCTCTCAGCAGGACGGGGAAGCAGTGGAACTGCGATTTCTGGACTGATGGAGCTTCTGGCTGACAGGCTGTGACCAGTTTAGAACCCCTGTATTAGAAGATACATGTACAATTTCAATATTCTTTGGGACTAAATTGACCTGGGCGGCATGGTGGTGCAGCAGGTTAGTGTCGCAGTCACACAGCTCCAGGGACCTGTAGGTTGTAGGTTCGAGTCCCGCTCCGGTTGACTGTCTGTGAGGAGTGTGGTGTGTTCTCCCTGTGTCTGCGTGGGTTTCCTCCGGGTGCTCCGGTTTCCTCCCACAGTCCAAAAACATACGTTGGTATGTGACTCAAAAAGTGTCCGTAGGTGTGAGTGTGTGAGTGAGTGTGTGTGTTGCCCTGTGAAGGACTGGTGCCCCCTCCAGGGTGTATTCCCGCCTTGTGCCAAATGATTCCAGGTAGTCTCTGGACCCACCACAACCCTGAACTGGATAAGGGTTACAGATAATGAATGAATGAATGAATGAATGAATAAAAAAATACCCCGCTGAATTCATAGCTCTTCTTTGGGTAAACAACATAGCGTTTGAGTGAACGCAGTGAAACAGCGCCACCACTGGATGGGAACCTACAGAGGGAACATACAACAACTACAACTTACGATGAAGCCAAGTGTCCTTAATGTTCAAAAGACAACTTCTATTAATTTACATGTTAGAAATCATTTTACTCAAACCTCGGAAGAATATTGTCAATCGAATCAGCCAAATGTTGGCCTGCTTCTGTGTTAGCGAATAACACTGTGTACATCAGGCTCAGCTCCACCTGTTTACGCTCAGATTTTTCTGTTTGCGTTTACTTTCATGCAGTTAGCGCACTCCCAAGTTTAGGGTCAGATCCACGGCTACACGGGAGAACACCAGATGAGCATTAAGTATTTTTAATTTTAATTAATTAATTAATTTTTTACAAGCTGTCCGTGACCCGTCAACGTAATTAATAGAATAAAAAGCAGGAGCAGGTGTCCAGATCTGGTCGCACAGTGAGAATGATATCAGGCCTAATGTGTTCTTTAGTTTACAGTAACCTCTGTTTTCATTTGGATTCATCACAGGCAGTGTTCAGACACACACACAGGAGCTTACTCTCAGTCTTCCTCACACCCCCACTGAGCCGCCCTCTCACACTGTTTCCTTTTAATCATCAGGTGGCGGTGGTGCTACTGCAGTTGTGTCTGTGAGTTCCAGCCAGTCTCTGAGCGCTGAGGATTCTTAACAGAGGCCTGTGGAAATGACCTCTGCCTCTCTACACTGTGCACACGACCACAGAGAGAGAAAGACATCACATCTGTGGCCCAGTGTCAGCTCTTTCATTCCAGCATCGCTTCTCTCTCTCTCTCTCACTCTCACTCACTCTCTCTCTCTCTCTCTCTCTCACACTCTCACTCACTCTCTGCCGGTCTCTCTGTCTGTCTCTCTCTCTCTTTGTCTCTCTCTTTCTCTGTTTCTCTCTCTCATTCTGTCTCTCTGTTTCTCTTTCTCTCTCTCTTTCGGTCTCTCTCTCTTTGTCTCTCTCTCTCTTTCTCTGTCTGTTTCTCTCTCTCTGTCTCTTTGTCACTCTTTCTCTGTTTCTCTCTCATTCTGTCTCTCTGTTTCTCTCTCTCTGTCGGTCTCTCCATCGTCTGTCTCTGTCCCTCTGTCTCTGTTTCTCTCT